>NC_088792.1:45713232-46019553 GCF_011386835.1 Chrysemys picta bellii | reverse complement strand
AGTAATTGAAAAAATAATCTAACAACGGGAAATATTGGGAACAGTCCCACGTACGTTGAACACTCAAAACTGCATTTGAAGTCAATGAGAACTGTTGATGCTCAGCAAAAATGCCTTCCACCTGCCCCAACAAGTGGGGAAACTTGATGGGGCTGGTTGTCAAGAGGGACAGTCCCAGCAGTGAGGGAGGGGACAGTCAGTGAGGGATACCAGGCAGTTCCTCCCCACTGGAAATGTCTAGCACCCATTGGCCAGCTGGGGGGAGGGAGGGAAGGGTACTGATTGGCCAGTATTCCACAGTTCACAGGATTTAGCCTGGAGTGGGGACCATGAGGAGCCTCTTTTGGCTCCATTCCAGCAGCTCCACCCAAGCCACCATGAACTAGGAATGGGAACCTGACCTGACAGACGCAGTAAATCTCTTCTAGCCAATCGCCCATTTGGGCGTCAAGAAGGAATTTTTTCTAGCATAGACCAATTGTCAGAGGACCAGGGAGTTTCTTTTTTTTTAAACCTTCCTTGTGGCACCTTCAAGCCACAGTGGGTAAAATAGGGATGCACTTAGGATCTACACCTCTACCTCGATATAACGCTGTCCTCAGGAGCCAAAAAATCTCACCACGTTATAGATGAAACTGCCTTATATCGAACTTGCTTTGATCCACCGGAGTGCACAGCCCTGCCCCCCCAGAGCACTACTTGACCGCGTTCTATCCGAATTCATGTTATATCGGGTCACGTTATATCGAGGTAGAGGCGTATTTGATGTACTTGGGGTGAACTGTTAATTCATCACAACTTGTGGCTGGTTTCCAGTGTGGTTAAAAGGATAAAATGAACAGTTCTCAGAGGTAAAAAAACCTGGGAGTTGGTGAGACTTTGTGGGCTGAGGTCCCCAAGTTTCTGCACTCTCTGGGTATGCCTACACTGCAATAAAACACCTGCAGAAGGCCCATGGCAGCTGAATCAGTCTCAGGACTCAGGCTGTCATGCTATAAAACTGCAGACATTTAGGATTTGGCTGGAGCCTGGGCTCTGGGACCATGTGAGAGAGGAGGGTGCTAGGACTCCGAGAGAGCTAAGTCCTGGGGGCTAGACTGAGGACAGCCTACCCCGAGTTACAGGTTATATGGTAAGGAGCACTGGAACCAATTAAATGCCTGGTATAGGAGAGTATGGGCAGGTAGTACGCCTCTCCTGTGCTAAAGTTTAGTAAAAGCTGGGGCTGCTGCTTAATTCCATGCACCTGTCTATCCTCATTTTGCTGCTGTGTCCACATCAATCGAAAATCAGTCTCAATGGGTTTAATCACAAAGAGAGCCATGAATGCAATGATTATTCAATCCTAGTTCTGTATTTCATAACTTTCTTCTACAAATAATGCAATATATCCAGAACATATTCTTTTAAAAAAGAAAATCCCTTTGTCTGCTAGATTTTCTATTTATTCAGTGAATCAAAATGCTCGGTCAAGAAAATATATCACACTGAGTGAAAGAGATATTGAGAATCCCAGTGAAATGCACACAAAAAATAGAATCCTGGTCACAAAAGGTGGTTTAAAAAAGTAAATCTGGTTTAAAATGTTTCCATTGGAATTTAATGTAAAATGGTTTTTTGGAAAATGGAAGATTTGCCCTCCCCCCCCCCCCGAAAAAAACGTTTAGTTTTCTTTGGGGGGACGGAGATTTGACAGGTGAAACATTTTTGAAGAATTTTTTCAATTTAAACTTTTTTGGTTTCATCAAGATTTCCCAACCAGTTCTAGTAAGCAGGCATTATTGCTAAAGGAGCATTTGGATCCAGTGTTAACACACCCATTGATGAGGCTGACTGGGGAGGAAGCACTAGTTGGGGGTTCAGAAGACAGCAAGTGAATGGGATGGAAGAAGAACAGGGAATGAGGGAGAAGGAGGCACACATGAGATTTGGAGGAGAAAGGGCCCTGGAAACAGGAAGAAGAGCTTCAAGAAGGTGGGACATTTGGGAGAAGGGAAACTGCAGCACACCTAGATCAATACACTTCTTTAGAATTTCAGCTTTCTATTTCAAAGACACAGGAGAATGAAAGATTACCAGGTTTGTTTCATGTAGATGAATCAATGAGTCCCCAGTAAAAATTTCACAGAAGAGTTCCTTTGCACTTACAAAAATCAAGCTGAGGAAGAATTCAAACAGACTGCCAACTTTTAGATGAAGCACCTTGGAACCAGGACTGTCTCTTATTACATGCATGTACAGTGCCTAGCACAATGGGATCCCAATCAGGATTGGGTTTTTTGGATCCCTTGATGTGGTTTTCACAAGTGTGGGTATAATACATCATCTGTTTGATTAAAAATATTCAGTGGATTTGTTTAAGAAGGCTTTTGACAGACATGTGACATGAGGGTTTTTTTTTAAATGTTAACAAGCAGAGAGCACTGTTGTACTTCACTGATTTAAAATGGACTGCGTTTTAAATGTAAGCTACTCAAGAGCGATAGGGCTGCCAGACATACAGGTCTAAATAAATATTTTTTTTTAAGTAGTACTCAAAATTTTAGAGATGAAATACACAATGAAAAATACTCTATATAACAAGCAGACTCCTCGAAAGAAGATATATCCCTGAACCTTTTAGTGTCATAGAACCCATTTTTTTAAAAATGGTCCATCTCTACTTTATATTACACCTATGAGGTAAAAAAGGCTAATCATGTTTTTCATAAAGGCTTCAGGATGCCCTAGAGATGAAATGAAATTGCATTTGAACAATATCGATTCCTAAGCCAAGGTTTTAGGTTACAAAATACCATGGTTTTATTGGTCTGCTTTAAAGCATTCTATTGCTTGGTGGTAAGAAAATGTGTGTGCTTCTATTTATGTTTCTCCAGAATTGTAAACAAAAGATTGGGTTTTGATCTACAGTGCACTAATGAAGCACCCAAATTTATTTAAAAGCACTAGGCTGACAATTTAAGACTGTAGGCTGTTAATTTTTGCTAGTAATCATAGGGCAAGAAAGAGGTGCTATTAAATATTCCATTTGAACCCTTAAACTTTTAGGACAGCTAGTTTCTCTTTCATTGCTCACTGTTAATGAGATCGGGGCACTGGCCTACTCAGATTACTGGTAAAATCAGAAATGTTCTTTCACAGACTTTCTTATGTTAACAAACTTACTAAAATTCTGTTCCTATAATTTAGGAAATTTTCACTGTCTCTACACCAACTAAAATCCAAATTTTGGATCAATCAGATTGATTTGGATTTATTCTAGGTTTTGGAAGGTACCTTTGTAAACCTGAAGTTTCCCTAATGGTAACATTTCTTCACCTGGACATTATTTCAAACTAAATTCAGATTGGCACCAATCGTACACATTGAAGATTTGACATGCCATGCCATGCGCACTGCTACGGCTGACATATGCCATGTCATGCCAAGTCATGTTATGCACTAACATGTCATGAAATATACAGTCTAAAATATATATAATCTCAAATTTCAAATTGAAAATTGTTTTGAAACATTTTTTTTTATTTTTCAACACATTTTTAAATGATTTTTTTCCCTCTCATTTTGGAAAAAAATCAAAACAAATTTTTATAGAAATTGCTACCATTTGGAAAGTTTTCATTTTCAGCAAAATCTCATTTTCCAACAGGAAACTTTAATCAATTTTTTTTTTCCAACCAGCTCTATTGTAGGGTACACATGTCATGCTTTCAAGCTTTACTCTGCAACCATGAGGACTAAAAAAAAATTGGGGGGAGGGGGTGTTACATTGAAAGGTGAGACATTCATGTAAGTGTTTGATGCCAGGAGCTGGGCCCACAAGAAAAAGACGCCGAATATCATGATACTTAAGATACAACTGCAAAAATTGGCAAAACTGTAGCATGCCTCATTTGCCTACTTGCACAGCAGAATTCCTCTAGTGACTCTTTTCTTCTTCCAATCCGCCACTAGTTAGCACTTGCCTTTTCTGCTCTTCTCCCTCGTCCCCTCCCTGACTAATGAGTTTCTGTCCTAGTCTTCTACCAGTTCCACCTCCACCAGCTGCCAGCTGTGTTTCCCTTCTCTTTCCCTAGTATGCTCTCAGTCTCTCATCTCTTTCCAAGCGCTGGCACCCTTTTCCCCTTCTGGCTTCTTTCCTACCTCTCTAAACTGTTTCCAGGATGCCCCTTCTGCTGCCCAGCTCTGTTCATCCCCAACCCCTGCCTCTCTGCTGGCTTTCAAGCTGCCCATTTTCTGCGGTCTCCATTCTGGCTTGTTTCCTCCCACCCTGAACTCCCTTCTTTCCATTCCCTCCCGTTAGCATCTCACTTCTGCTCCCTGTTTCCCTACTCACTAGTATTTCCCTTCTACTTTTTTTCCTCACATACCAACTGCTGTCGATCATGCCTGCACCATGTTCCGCACTTGCAAGTGCCCCCATTCTGTTTACCTCTTTATAAACAACCTGGGGACACACAAAATATTGCATATTTGTACAATATTAATTCTTCCTTTTACGAAGTGGTGATATTCATTCTGCAGTTAAGGATGAAGGTACTGTTCAATGTAAATCCAATGTTCAATCCCTCCCCAATTTTTTTTTAAATAAACTATTATTCTTGATATTTTGCACATTGCATTTTGTACCAGGGTACATTTTTTCTGGGAAATTTGGTAAAAACTTCAGACTGAGGTGTGTCGTCTCTGAAGGCCTTCAGCATGTTTATTTTGAATATTATCAGACTGGCAGATGTAAGTATCCTCACAAGCTGGGGTAGCGGCATTCTGATGGGTCTACTGAAGTGCCTGACTTACTACCACAATGGGGAATGGAGCCCCACATACATGTAAATGGTAGCATTCATAGGCCTGTTCCATGGCTAACGTTTCCTTTTCAGGTTGTAAGTATTTTTGTTCCATTGGTATCAGGTGTCTGCTTTCTAAGACACAATCATATGGACCTGGATGCATGTTCAGTGAGCATGAGATCCCATGGTGCTAGGACCACCCACTATTTCAATATACAGATCTGGATTGAAATGCACTATTGTCATGTGGAATATAATCAGTTCCCTTGATTTTTATCCAAAGCTTTCTGACATGTATTGGACTAGAATGTGATATTCCTTGTTTAATAAGTTCCTGAGGAGGCACAATTATTGTTGAGAAGTCTCTGATGTAGCATGCACAGTAGTTAGTCATGCCGACAGAGGACAGAACTTCATTAGCATCTGTGAGTACTTGTTGCTGTCTTAATTGCTATGACCTTTTTTATGTCAAGGTTGTGTTCCCCTGGCAGAGAAAGTGAACCCATAAAATTCAGTGGCTTTGGTCATACTTTGATTTATTCAGGATGAGGTGATGTGCAGTAAATCACTGGCAACCAGCTTTAAGGGCTGCATCATGTTCTAGCAGGGTTTTCCCATAGATTAAGATGCCCTCACACTAACTGGAGAGACTGTGAACGTGTTGAGTGACCTTCAATGGTATCTTGAAATATTTTTGCAGAACATGCTTTAAAAGTTAGTACGAAAAGGCTGATTAAAGCAAAGTGTGTTGAGAAAGTTTCCAGATAATGAGATTCAAGAACCTCAAGATGGTGATAGCTTCTGTTGAGATCAAGCACCACCATTCAGCACATAACTAATATCATCAACCAATCATGAGATATGGTTCTCCCATTGTATCACCCACAATATTTCGAAGGCTCATTACCTTGCAAATTTCTTATTTTGCCAGGTTCTCTAAGAAAAGTTACAGTTTGCAACTCCAAAGGAGTACAAGCACATGCTTGCACACATATCTTGCCCCTTATTTCACGTTTAGAATACAGTTGCAGGGTACACTTGAGGAATCTCATTCTCCCATGTGTGACATAGGGGCAATTTCTGTCAAAGTAACTAGTGTAATTTCACACATCACAAAATTAAAAAGATGTAATTGACTTCAACAAGACTACTTGCACGTGTAAAGCTAGGCATGAGCTCAATTACTTTGCTGAATCAGGGCCTAAATTGTGACTTTAAGATGCTCACATTTAAGATGCTCAGAGCCCTTAATATAATATCAATATTAAAAACAATTTTAAGGCACATGAACAGAAAGGAAATTAAATTTTAATTAGTATATTAATTACATAGTGTGCTTGCACATTTATCATAAAAACCAGCATTTAGTTCTATTTTCTCCCCACTAAAATATCAGTATTATTTGGTTTACAAAATAATTTTTAAAGGAACATACAATTTTCTAAAATATTTTTAAGAACTTAGTATTTGTGTTAGTGAAGTGTTAATTTAGTTACTGGGTGGGTAATATTAACCAAATCAAACTGCGCAGATGGTATTGACGGAAGAAGCTTTACTGTGAAGAAATGTGAGTTCACCCGACCAAGAAGGGGAAGAGCATCTTTGCGCACCAAGTCACCAACCTAGTGAGAAGGACTTTAAACTACTTTCAAAGGGAGCAAGTGACACAATCCCACATAAATGCATGAAAAAAACAACCCTAACAGAAGGCTAGATGAGGAAGAGGGGAGAGACAGAAAATGATAATACAGTCATAGAAGCAGCAAGAGGGAAATCAGTGGAGGAATCTGCTCACCATTTTAGATGTCAATACACAAATGCAAGGCATATGGAGAATAACGAAGTATTGGAAGAACTGGAATTATTAGTACATCAGCAAATTATGACTTACTTGGCATACAGAAACTTCCCAGGATAAGTCTCATGACTGGAATATTGGCATAGAGGACTACAGCTTGCTCAGGAGTGACAGGATAAAAGAAAGGAGGTTACCTTATACATCAAGAATATACATACTTGTTCTGAAGTCCAGAAGGAAGTGAGTAGCAGACCAGTGAAGACAAAGAGGAAGAAACAGGGGCGATATCACGGCAGGGGTATACTATAGACCACCAAACCAGGAGGAGGTAGTGGATGAGGCATTTCTAGAACTAACCACAGAAATACCAAAAATACAAGATCTGGCAGTAATGGGAGACTACCTACCCAGACAACTGCTGAAAAACTAATATGACAAAACAAAAAACATCCAATAAGTTCTTGAAATGTATTGAGGACAACTTCTTGATTCAGAAAGTGGAAGATGTAACCTGGGGGGGTGGAGGGGGGAGGAGGCAGTCATTTTAGACTAGATTTTGACTAACTAGGAGGAATTGGGTGCAAATCTGAAGGTCAATGGCAATTTGGGTGAAAGTGATCATGAAATGACAGATTTGATGGATCTAAGGAAAGAAAGGAGTGATAGCAAAAAAGAACAATGGACTTCAAAATTTGCTTTTTTTAAATCAGAGACCTGGTAGGTAAGATCACATAGGAAGAAAATCTAAAGGAAAAGGGAGTTCACAGGGAACCTGGAAGTTTCTCAAAGAGACAATATTAACAGCATAACCGCAAACTATCCCAAGCCAAAGGAAAGATAGAAAAAAATAATAAGAGGCCAATATGGCTGCATCAAGAGTTTAATTATCGAAAATCAAATCCTACAGAAAGTAGAAACATGGATGGATTGCTAAGAAGGAGTACAAAAGACTAGCACAAGTATACAGAGACAAAATCAGAAAGGCTACGGCACAAAATGAATTACATCTAGCAAGGGACATAAAAGCCAAGAAGAAGTTCTTTAAATTCATTAGGAGCCAGAGAGCGATAAAGGAAAGTGTAGCTTCTCTACTTAGCAAGGAAGGAGGGCTAATAACACATGACATCAAGATGGCTTAGATTTTAATACCTATTTTCTTCAGTCTTCAGTAAAAGGTTAATAGTGGCCAGATATTTAACACAATATTAACATTAACAAGAGGGGAGGAACACAAGCCAAAATAGGGAAACAACAGGTTAAAGAATATTTAGATAAGTCAACAGGGGCTGATGAAATTCATCCTAGGGTACTTAAGGAGCAAGCTGAAGCAATCTCAGAACTGTTGGCAATTATCTTTGAGAACTCATGAAGGATGGGTGAGATCCCAGAGGACTGGAAAAGAGCAAACATTGCTCCCTTTTTAAAAGATAGGTACTAAGAGGACCTGAGCAGTTATAGACCAGTTATCCTAACTTCAATACCTGGAAAGATACTGGAACAAATTATTAACCAAACAATTTCTAAGCACCTAGAGGGTAACAAAGTTATATGTAATAACCAGCATGGATATCTCAAGAAGAAATCATGCCAAACCAACCTCATTGCCTTATTTGACAGGATTACTGGCCTAGTGGATGGGGTCGGGGACCAGAAAGAATAGATGTGATGTATCTTGATTTTAAGCAAGGCTTTTGATACAGAACAACATTACTGTCTCATGAGCAACCTAGGGAAATGTCATCTAGATATAATTATAAGGTGGGTACACAACTAGTTGAAAGACCATACTCAAAGAGCAGTTATCAGGTGATTTGCTGTCAAACAGCAGGAATGTATCTAGTTAGATCCCACAGCCATCAATCCTAGGTCTGTTATTATTCGATATTTTCATTAATGACTTGCATAATGGAGTAGAAAATATGCTTATAAAATTTGTGGATTACACTAAGAAGGGAGGATTTGCAAGCACTTTGGAGGAGGAGATTAGAATTAAAAATGACCTTGACAAATTGGAGAATTGGTCTGAATTCAAGATGATGAAATTCAATAAAGACAAGCGCAAAGTACAACACTTAGGAAGGAAAAATCAAATACACAATTACAAAAATGGGAAATATCTGGCTAGCTGCTAGTACTGCTGAAAAATATGTGGGGGTTATAGTGGATCTCAAATTGAATATGCGTCAACAAGGTGATACAATTGTAAAAATGACTAATATCATTAGAGGTATATTAACAGGAGTGTTGTAAGTAAGAGCTAGGAGATAATTGTCCCATTATACTCAGCACTGGTTTGGACTCATCTGGAGTACTGTGTCCAATTCTGGGCACCACACTTTAGCAAAAATGTGAAGAAATTAGAGAGAGAGAGAGTCCAGAGGAGAGCAACAAAAATGATAAAACATTTAGAAAACCTGACTTATGAAGAAATAAAAAAAGCTGGGCATGTTTAGTCTTGAGAAAAGAAGACTGAAGGGAGACCTGATAATCTTCAAATATGTTAAGGGCTGTTGTAAAGAGGATGGTGATCAATTGTTCTCCATGTCCACTTATGCTAGGAGAACAAATAACTGACAATCTGCAGCAAGGGAGGTTTAGGTTAAATATTAGGAAAATCTTTCTATCAGGATAGTTAAGCTCTGGAATAGGCTTCAAAGGAAGAAACCCCATCATCAGAGGTTTTTAAGAAAAGGCTGGATAAACACCGGTCAGGGATGGTTTAGATATACTTGAGGAATCAAACTGAGACAGGATCAAGGTCCCTTCCAGCCCTACATTTCCATGATTCTATATAGGGAAGCTTAACCTAACAATATTTTAAAATATTAAAATTGCTTCTGAATTTTCTTCCTCTTTTCACCACGAGGATTCGCCGAGTCTTCATAAATGTTTTCCAAAATACTGTGGGTCAACATGCTTAATGCGTCTATGAAGTTAAACTGTAAATACTGTAGCTGTTCAGAGAGAAAGGTGAATGAGCTATAGCACCTGTATTTTCTATATTGAAATCATACTTTCACTGCCTTGTTACATACCTGCATGAAAATATTATTTTAAAGTCTGGAAAAAAAAGATTTTCTTTTAAGATAGTTTATAGAGGAGTAATGCAGTGCGCTTATCTTGTAGTGAAAATAAAACTGAAGCACAAATTGTCTCTTTCAGTTTCAAAGAATCTGGATACTGTAATAACTGTAGTTCCAATTTCACAATGAGATCTGCCTGGTTCAGCAATTCCTCTGCACAGAGCTCCTTCTGGGTCTGGAGCCTATATTATCTCAACCTTGTTATGCATGCTAAAGGAGACACCCTCATGTTCTTCTTAAGTTCACTGTAAAGCAAAAAAACAAAAACAAAAAAGTCCTGATTGTCAAAGCTATCAAGCACCTGCATTTCCCATGGACTTCAGTGGGATATGTCGCTGCCATAGACTTTTACCCAGTACTTCTACTTGAGCTAGAGCATATCTTTAAGGAAGACGTCCAATCTTTAGCTACAGCTCAGCTGTGAAGGTGCCCCAACCTTACCCACAATCAGGGCAGTGAGGATTCTGCCCCTCTGATCCCTACTATTTGGTCAGACTTTGAAAGGAAAATATGCATTGCCCTCAAATCTTTTCTTCTGCCTTTATATGGATTTATCCTTATTTGTGCCAGCAAGCCAGCAGCATGCCTGCACACATGAATACTGATAGCTTGAATTTTGTTTGTGAATCAAAACTACAATCCTCGGCCTCTCCATTGCCTTGTGAAATCATGCATTTTTGATTATGTAAATAAGCCTCTGTCTTATGAACAGAGCCTCAAGTGATTCAGATGTTAATTCTTTTCAGGAATCTTGCTGTGAAGCCAGTATTTCAACCATGTCGATTCACAACCCAAAGTAAATTTTCCTGAGAAACATTTAATTGCCTAATGAAAAAAGTCTTCAAGACCATACATATATGGAGCCTAGATTACCTGGAGAAGTGTCAGAAGTTCTTCATGCCACCTTACCCATGTGTTTTAGTCTTGCTTTAGGGGGACTCTCTCTCAGATTGAGGAGGCATTTCAATCTCCATGCCCGTTCAGTCCCTATACTCTCTCCTGATTACCAACAAGGGCATAAATTGTAAGCTTTTTTATGACCTATCCATTAAGTACTGAGTTCGCACAACCTGCCACCAAATTCAATCATCCAAATATTTTCTTTAACAGAACTATGTGAAATTTTTGAATGAAAGTTTTTCCATTGAAAAACAGCTTTTTCTAAACAAATTTTGTTGTGAAAAATCTGTCAACGCTTTGAATTTTTTTCGGGAAAATTTCATGCTTATTATTTATACAGAAAATTTTATTAAAAGGTCTTGTTATAGAAACATATAGATTTTTGGTCAACAAAAAAATTTGATCGTCTATTAACATTTTTGAAAAAAATGTAGAATGGGTTCATTTTTAATGCTCCCAAACAAAAATAATTTCAAATTTTATTTATGTATTTTATTGTGAATTTTTTTGTTTGTTTGTTTTCACATTTTTCAACCAGCTCTGCTTTAATTTATTACAGTAACTAGTGGTGTCACTGTTTCTTTTCAGGTTAGAAGCTGTGGAAAGTGACTTGGGGAGAAAATCTCTGAAAGGATTTTCCCAGAGAGTTTTTCCCAAATAATATAAGTCCAGAGTTGAGGGCATGTTTTGCCTCCCCCAGGAAAGTGCCATAGGATTTTCCCCAAACCTGGTGGATCCTAGGGGATCTAAGGGAGACCAGGAATATCTGTGCAAAGACCCTGTGCTTCCACACCAATGCTGGGTCCTGGTGACACTCCTACCCACCTCTCTCTGGTGGGGTGGCTCCACTGGAGTTCCACTACCAGGGACTTAACTCTCCCAACTGCAAAAGCCCCAGAGGAGTCCTTGGAGTGAGGGTATACACACAAACTATAATATAACCTGGGGGCTTAGTGTCTACTCCAGGTAAGATCCACAGGGGGTGAGGAGGGAATGATTTATAGCCCCTTCTGCCCCTGCCCCTTCACCCATACAGATCCTGGACCAATGCGGAGGGTTTCACTGGCTCTGGATAAGGGAGCTCAGCCCACTGCTGCATGGACAAGGGGAGATCTGCACATGGATGATCCTCTCCTTGTGTGGATATAGAAGGGGCAGAAGTGGGAGGGGAAGAACTATCTAGCCATTTAACTGAGTCAGAACAAGAAACATGAATTCAATTAGCCTAGTGAGTGGGTCCTTATTTACAAGCCACAACCAGCTTCACTCAGTTCTTGGGTTTAGTCTCCAATTCAGCTCCAGCGCCAACTGCTGCCACAAAATATGTTCCAGACCTTAGAAGTGCAGTAACTGCACAGTCACCACAGTGTTTAGTGCTGCGTACACCACACTAATGACTTTCAGTCACTACTCACCTGGGCTGTACTTAAACCAGTGACCCAAAGTGAAAGGCTCTGGTATCCCATTACTAAGCTCTGACTTATCCAGTTCCCTTCAATCTCAAATGTGAAATGTGATCAATTAACTGCTTTGATTTATGGTGTTTATTCCTATTAAAATAATGTGGATATTAATTTTCATTGCTAAAAAGTGATTGAAAAGACCATTATCTAATTTAAAATGTAACTCTTCAGATTGGTTGTAAAGCCTGAAAGCAACAACTTTCTTTGTGCTGTACGAATAGGTACCAATATGAACCACATATTTAACTCTATGTAGCCCTCTCTCCAACACCATTCCTAGGGTCTCCAGGAAAGCAGCTCTGACAATAGTCCAAAAGCAGCAACTGGGAAAGTGAAACTAAAATATTTCCCGAGCAACCCTGAGTCTGTGGGAAAACTCTAGAGCGGGAAAAGACCAACCCTATCTATGGCCCTGAAGAACTGCAGTGTTTAGCCATGACTTTGAGAGAAGATCTATTTCCTATAGCTTTTTCACTGTCTGAACTATAAATGGCTGCTTCTTCCCGACAGGATGAGTTAGTGGTGTTGACTTCACTATGGTGTCATCATGTTGCTGTAAATCCTATGATTACAGTGACTAAGGAGCAGACTACCACAAACACCATCCAAATCATTTTATTTAAACTTGAGAACCAGCCCACACTGCAATCTCAAGGATATTGAAATTAAAAAATAGGTCACACAAGCAAACAAGAACCTCCAAAAGATGGAAAAAATGGTGGCAAAACCAAAAAGAGAAATAGGAACGGACTTATGCGCTTCTGGATTTCCTGCCTTCCTGATTATCGAAAGCCTCATTCTGGAAAACATAGTCCCTTCTTCTGTGAACCAAATTTATTCTCCCTTTCATGTAAGAGGGGTTTATGTAGGTATTAAGATAGAATAGTGTCCTGGGTTTGGAACAGGATTATTTACTGCACTCAGCATGTGGTGTTCTTCTCAACTCTAGACCAGAGGTGGGCAAACTACAGCCTGCGGGACTGTCCTGCCCAGCCCCTGAGCTCCCGGCCAGGGAAGCTAGCCCCTGCGCCCCCCCCACCCCACTTTCCTCTCCCCTCCCCTGCCCCCCTCCCCCCGCAGTCTCAGCTCGCCTGGCTGCAAGCTCCTGCAGGGCAGCACGACGGCGTGGCTGGCTCCGGCATCGCAGCTGCCAGTCCTGCTGCTCTGAGCGGCATGGTAAGGGGGGGAGCAGGGAGGTTGGGGCAAGGGGTCCTGGGGGGCAGTTAGGGGACAGGGAGCTAGGGGGTTGGATGGGTCGGAGGTTCTGAGGGGGGCAGTCAGGGGGCAGGAAGTGGGAGGGAGCGCATAAGGGACGGGGGACAGGCTATTTGGGGAGGCACAGCCTTCCCTAGCCAGCCCTCCATACAGTTTCGCAACCCCGATGTGGCCCTCGCGCCAAAAAGTTTGCCCACCCCTGCTCTAGACTCTGCTTATATATAAAGAAGTTACTAGTTCCACTTTATGTAAAGTTTTTAAAGGAGAATGTTGTAGTTTGCATGCTCTGTAATGAATGCAAAAGCAAAATGACAATACACCAACAGGCAAGCGCTAAAACATGCTTCTTTGTGTCCTCTAGCAATAACACATACACACAACTTGCCTTCATTGCTATACCTATGTCTGATGAGCTCAGTGTGTCATACCACATCGTTGAACAACTCACGTATGAATTTTGCATGAGGGAGACTCATTACAGGCCTTCTCTGTATCAAGAATGCAAAGTATGTATGAAAATACTCCAGTTATTTCTTTATAAATAAGGCCTGCAGTTAAGAAGTAAACACATTGAGCATGGGGAAGGTTTTATCCTTTGGATACCTTAGTATGTGGCTGCCACCTCAGTTTGGCTATAAATTGTTTTTCATATGCAGGACAGAAAGTGTCATTTACTTCCCTGCAGCCACATGCGCCAACTCCCCTTGATATCAGGTGTTCTCCATGTTAATAAAGGCTAGTATGTGACCCTTAGAAAAGGATTTAGCCATGTACATTACCCACTTTTTAATACACATTAACATGTATATGATGCACAATAGTAACACATCTCTCTAAATCATTCAGAATACTGTGCCTTATAAATATCTCATTTGCCAGAGTCTTTCACGCACTGTGCATTGTGGTAATGAAAAAGGAGGCTCCTCAACAATATTTTAAATTTACATACAAATTAGTGTTTTCTGCCTTCTTTTCAGCAATTTAGAATTCCAGCTGTGCTTAGTATTCAGAAGCCACAGATGACTTTTTTTTTTTTTTTTTTTTTAATACAGGAGTTAGAGAGTTTGTACCTGGAAAGGAGACCTCTCTTTTGTGCTCTTATTTTGACATTTGTCTGCATTTAATAAATCGCAAATCAGTTCTGCTGGGACACAACTGTTGCCTGTTATCTTTTAAAGTACATAAAAGGCCCATGAAAAAGCTAAAAGCTAAGTCAACTGGTGCAAAAGCTGAATTGCCATATTGTTCAGATATCTTGGGGGCTCAGGGTACAAAACTGGGAGAACAAAAAAAGCATTCAAAGAGATTCTGACAGAGATTAATACTACCTCTGATACTAGTCAGTGCACAAGCACTGCTCTGAACAGAGAGCTAATTATATTGTTGCTCAGATTATTATTTTCACACATAAGAGACATAGCAAAGGAACACTAACTTGAAAGCCCCCTTAGATTAGAGGACACTACTACACAAGACTAGAAGCTTTGCACACTGGGTGGTGTCAAGATCTAATTTTTTCATATAGACCATGGATCCACAGGAATTCCTGGAGTGGTGATCAGGTCTCTCCCTCAGCATTGCCTTCCAGTCCAAGTAAGAGCAGCATAGCTGGCTTTTATCTCCATTACAATCAGCATCCTGCCAGCACCTGCACCCTCTAGTCCAGGAGTTCTCAAACTTTATTGCACTGCACCCCACTTCTGACAACAAAAGTTACCTCACGACCCCAGAAGGGGGGACTGAAGCCTGAACCCACCTGCCCAAGGGAGGGAGGGGCAAAGCCCAAGCCCCACTACCCTGGGTGTCAGGGGCAGGGGGGCAAAGCTGAAGCCCCAAGGGCTTCAGCCCCTGGAAGGAGGCCTGTAACCTGAGCCCCACCAGTCAGGGGTGAAACCCTTGGGCTTTGGCTTCAGCCCCAGGCAGTTGGGCTCGGGCTTTGGCTTCGGCCCCGAGCCCTAGCAAGTGTAAGCCAGCCCTGGCGGACCCACTCTGGGGTCCCAAGCCACAGTTTGAGAACTGCTGCTCTACTCCCTCAAAAGAAGGCTGGATCACAGAGGGGAAAGCTAATGCTGATCTCAGCAGAATGGACATGTCCTCTAATTTTATGTAGGCTTTAGCCAGTATACAAGAAGAGTAAATCTGAATATTGCTTAGAATGCCTGTTCCCTCACACATTTCCACATTCACATGCCAATCATGGATCACACATCTTTAGCAAAGAGGTTTATGGCCAGGTCACTAGGGAGGGACCATCCTGCATAACTGCCCTTCTGGTCCATGGGCTGCAGCTGCAGCTTTTCCACATTTTTTCTCCCCTCCATGCTGTTCAGCACTGGGTGGGGGTGGGGGAGATGAGGCCAAACTTAGGGCTAATGAAAGCCATTTCAACAAAATCAAGCCTGAAGGAATAGTTCAGATGTCTATATTGAATGAGAATAGGAGAAAATGTTACACTTGTCCAACACAGATGGCTACAGTAAGACAACAGAGAACTAAAAAATCAACTAGAAAGCCTTGGGATTCTGATTTGGACCAAAATCATGAGACTATTTGGCATTCTAGAGGGAGGAGAGACAGATGACTTAATGGTGTCCTGAGTTAATGCATTTGTAATGTGCTACATTTGGAACAAGCACAAGATTCCTTATACAGCACATTCGAAATGCATGTCAAAGAAACCAGAACATCTCCTCCAAAGGAAGCAGGGCTGTCTGCAAAAGGCTTATCATATTTTAAAGTGACAGAGGATGAGGAGAAGTTTCCGGCCCTTGAAAAGAAGTTCAAGGAGACTTAAAGAAAGTCTCAACACATGCTTGTCTTTCTTGAACTGAGCCCAAGAAATCAAGCCAAAGGAAGGTCACAGCTTTCACTTTAAAAAGCGTTAAAGATTAAATTGGTACAGCTATGTACTTTCTAGCCAAGCTCTGGGTAAGATATCCTGGGGGGAGGACGGGAATACATAGTCTGGGAAGTAGATTTAGCTATGAGAAGCTGGAGAAAAATATGGCTCAGACCTATCTGATGTACCTGAGCCTCTCTGATCTGATGACAGTTCACAGTTGAGTTTGTTTAAAATTCAGGTTATGGTTTCTAATGGGAAATGTCATGATCATCTTACATCCACATCCCAAACAATCCAAAAGATCACAGATGCTCTTGGAGTGGAGACAAACATGAATGCTGCACTGGGCCTATGAACAGCAAGAAGCCTGGAAAGGACTGTGAACAGATTCTGTTCACTCTCCACTGCTTCTAGCAAACTGAAGAGGGGCTGTACCATTTCATCAGCACATTGGAAACAGAGCACCGCATAGCTTGATACTATAATGTCCTCATGCAATGCATCCAAGCAGGATTGGAAGCATAGTCAGAAAGGAGCCATGTAGCTCTTAGTTGGCCAGCTGATGGCAAGAAAGGCAGGCATTTTCCTCAGTGATGTCCAGACACACACTGTTAGGTTTATCATCTGCCTGTTTCAGCCAGTCACTTCACTAGCCTCTCTCAGTCACATGGTTTAGAACAAAATTAAGGGAAAATATTGCAAAAACTGCAAGGGAGAGGTGGAAGTACAGCTGGGAGAAATTATGGGAGGCAGGGGAGAGTTGGGCAAAACATTTTGACCAAATCTTCTCCCTCCCCTCCCCCCCCCCCCCCAGGTAAAAATGCAGGTCCGACAATACTTAAATATCTTGAATTCATGTGAATTTCACCAACTTGTTTCGGTCAGAACAAACCCTAAAAAAATGCCAAAACAGTTGAAATGTTTCCTCTCAACATTTTCAAAATCAAATGTTTCAATTTGAAATAAACTTAAGGAAATTTCAAGACAAAGTTATTAAAAATAATTTTAAAACAAAAAAGTTTGAAATGAAAATAAAATACTTCATTTTGCATGAAACAAAATATTTCATTCAGCCTAAACCTTTTCCCACTTTCTGATTTGCCAAAAACATTGAAAGACAAAACAAAAACAAAAAGAACAAACAAAAAACATTTTGGATTGAAACAAATATTTTTGGTTCAATCCAAAATGTTTTTTTGTTTGTTCTTTTTGTTTTTCAAATTTTTGGAATTTCCAGAGAACCATAAAATCTTACTATTTACCCAATTCTGGAAGGGAATTTTGTGCAGGTATGCCCATGCTCCAAGTAACTGCGATCCAAACAAACTTCTCTCTCTGGTTATAAACAGAAGATGAAATTAAACATGAATGAACAGTAACAACGATCCTGAATTGTCAGGGAGATGGACTGCATTACCAAATTCATTTTCCATTTCTAACTTCTATGATTAATGGTAGCAGCCCAGTGAACAATAGGCCTAATACCATTACGCTTCCAAACAGTGCCATGAGATCTTTGCTAACTAAAGGTTGTTAAGACCCTGTTTTATTAATCAGCCAGAAGTCAAAAGCTGTAACAGCACAGTACTTTCTATACTATGTTGGGGCATTGTTTCAGCACGGTCTCATGAGAAAGGCAATTTATGAGTCCCCAATATCATTTCCTGAGGTTCTCTTCAAGACGGCATGGATAAACAGTATATATCTCCATATATAGGTAATGTACATATATGGCTGATTTATAGAATCATAGAAATGTAGGGCTGGAAGGGACCTTGAGAGGTAATCTAGTCCAGCCCCCTTCGCTGAGGCAGGACAAAGTACACTTAGGACATCCTAGTTTGGCATTTGTCCAAACTGTTTTTTTAAAACCTCCAATGATGGGGATTCCACAACCCTTCTTGGAAGCATATTCCAGAGCTTAACTATCCGTATAGTTAGAAAGTTTCCCCCTAATATCTAACCTAAATCTCCCTTGCTGAAGTTTATGCCAATTATTTCTTGTTCTACCTTCAGTAGATATAGAGAGCAATTGATTATCATCCTCTTTATACCAGCCCTTAAAAAAAAATTAAAGGTTTACCAGGTCCCCACCCCCACAAGTCATCTTTGCTCAAGGCTAAACATGCCCAGTTTTTTTAACCTTTTCTCATGGTCAGGTGTTCTAAACCTTTCATCATTTTTGTTTCTCCCCTCTGGAATCTCTCCAATTTGTCCATCCTTTAAGGAAGATGTGGTGCACAAAACTGGACACAATACTCCAGCTGAGGCTTCACCAGAGCTGAGTAAAGCAGAACAATTACCTCCTGTCTTACATACGACACTCCTGTTAATGTACCACAGAATGATATTGACCTTTTTCATAACTGAATCCCAGTGTTGACTCAGATTCAATTTGTTTTCTATTACAATCCTCAGATCCTTTTCAGCAGTACTACCGCCTAGATAGTTATTCCCCATTTTGTAGCTGTGCATTTGATTTTTCCTTCCTAAGTGCAGAACTTTGCACTTGTCTTTACTGAATTTCATCTTATTGATTTCAGACCAATACTCCAATTTGTCAAGGTGATTTTGAATTCCAATCTTGTTTTTCCAAGTGCATACAATGCCTCCCATTTTATAAGCACATTTTTCACTCCATTATCCAAGTCATTAATGAAAACATTGAATAGTACTGGATACAGAACAGACCCCTGTAGTATCTCACTAGATACATCCTCCCAGTTTGACAGCGAACTATTAATAACTACTCTTCAACCAGTTTTGTACTCTTATCTTTGCATCTTAAAGGAAGTTCATCTAGACCACATTCCTCTAATTTGCTTATGAGAATGTCATGTGGGACTGTGTCAAAACCATTACTAAAATCAAGATATATCGTGTCTATAGCTTTCCCCCACCCCAATCCCTTGGGACAGTAACCTTTGTCAAAGAAGGAAATTAGGTTGTGGTTTGGCATGATTTGTTATTGAAAAAATTCATACTGGCTGTTACTTACAAATTGATTGTTACTATTTTACCATCATTTTTATAAAATTGTGTTTTTCATTTTGTATCCAACTGAACATACAATGAAATAATACATTGATTTCTGTAGGAAACCCAAGAACTATTAATCTTCTGTGTGTTTTCTGTTTAGTTGCTATTTGGCATCAATTCTCCAGAGAAAAAAGTCTGATGGAGAGCTATTTTGTAATCTTGAACTTTGCAAGTTCAAAGAACAGGCAGTTTGTGTGGTTTGTGGCATGATATGGGACTTGGACAATTCTCCTGGAAATCTCTAAGCTTTTAAACTTTTATTTTTTGCAGGACACATGAACTCTATGGATGAGAATGAAATATTTTGTATCATTGTTTCTAACCCTCTTGACTGAAAATGAGCTAAAGCTTCACACAAAAGAAACAATGAAATGTAGATTCCAATTCTTTATAAAGGAAATACATTTTTGTATTATATTTTTGCTATTTTTAGCTTTTGTAACACACCAGTAGATCAGATTGTTGACGTCTATAATACACCACTAAGGAAAGAGTGGAAGGGTCATAAATGAGACCATATATTTGAATACCTAGCTGTGTATTCAAAGTCTTACATTTTTTCTTTCTATTTGCAATAGAATGTGTTCTCTGCCCTCTTGTGTAAATCAAAAAATGTTCTACAATTATTCAGACCTGTAACCAGTACCAAATACATACTGTACTTATGTTAAAAGTTCATTAGGTGAATGCTTACCCATATTGAATCTTGAAGTGCAATGTCAGTGGTAGGACACGTCTCATGTGCGAAAGTATTATTACTGTTTTGTAATGCAGTAGCAACCCCGGGTCCCATTCAGGACTGGGGGCCCATTATGCTATGCAGCCTACAAACACATATACAAACAGGTAAACACAGTCCCTGCCCTATAGAATTTATCATCTAAATCAGTGTTTTTCAAACTGTGGGTTGGGACTCCAAAGTGGGTATCAACCCCATTTTTATGGGGTCACCAGGACTGGGTTAGACTTGCTGGAGCCTGGGGCCAGAGCCGAAGCCCAAGCCCCACTGTCTGGGGCCGAAGCCAAAGCTTGAGCCTCACTACCAGGGGCAGAAGCCTGAGGGCTTCAGCTCTGGGCAGTGGGGCTCAGGTTATAGGCCCCGTTCCTGGGCCTGAAGCCCTTGGGCTTTGGCCTCCTTGCCTGGGGCAGTGGGGCTTGGGCAAACTCAGGCTTCGGTCCTCTCTCCTGGGGTCATGTAGTAATTTTTGTTGTCAGAAGGGGGTCGCGGTGCAACGAAGTTTGAGAATTCCTGGTCTACATTATGTATTATATGGGCCCTATCAAATTCACGGCCATGAAAAACACTTCATGGACCATGAAATCTGGTCTGCTCCCATAAAATCTGGTCTTTTGTGTGCTTTTACCCTATACTCTACAGATTTCATGGGGCAGACCAGCATTTCTCAAACTGGGGTCCAGCTGCCCAGCTCTGAAGGCAGCGCCGCCGCCAGCAGCAGTGCAGAAGTGAGGCTGGCAGTACCACAACCCCCCCTTACAATAACCTTACAACACCCCCAACTCCTTTTTGGGTCAGGATCCCTACAATTACAACACTGTGACATTTCAGATTTAAATAGTTGAAATAATGAAATTTACTATTTTCAAATCCTATGACCATGAAATTGACGAAAATGGACCACGAATTTGTTAGGGTCCTAATTATACAAATTGGATTACTAAAAATAAAGAAAAAATGAGCAACCAAAGCTAGGTGAAAATCAGATAAATGCAACTTTCAGGATTAAAAAGAAGTGATTTAATTGTAAAAATTGATAACATTTAAGCAATTCTTATGAAATATATTTGCTTCCTTGATGTTTGAAAAGGCATATCTCAGGAACAGTAAGTGACTTGATATTAATACCAGGATTGTGTTTAATTAAGAATAATCAATTAAGTTAAACACAGCAAAGTCAATAGATATATAGATATATGGGAGGATAACATATGAAAACAAAGGACAAGCAATGTCATATTCTATGAGAGATGGCCAGCCTGGAGATGAAATAATTTTAAGAGCCTGCCAAAGAAAGGAACTTCATAGTATATGAATTAAGTTCACAAAGAAAGTTAGTCATTAGGGTTAAGAATGTTTGTCTAAACACATACATGGGAACAAAGACCTACAAAAAAGCCTTCATATCGATCATGAAGAATTTCAATTACCCAGATATCAAGTAAGGTAAAATTGTGGAATGATCAAGAAAAAGTTTGTTTCTAAAAGTACTGTAGTTTCCATTACACAGTTCAACAGCCAATCTAGGAGATCAAAGGTTCTGCTAAGCATATTACAGGAAATTAAGTGGGTATTATACATGAGATAAAGGTTGAGCTGGTGAACTATTACATTGGTTGTAGTGATTTTAATATGATCTTTTTTTAGATGCCTACTGATATTAATACTTCCACACAGCAATAGTGATTGCTATATTGAATAAACTTGAGCCATATTTAACACAGGGAAATATACATTGGGTAATGCAGCTTTTATAAAAGTGACTTTATATGAAAATACATTAAGTAAATCATTCCCAGGTCAACTGATGTTTGAAACAGGACACTCTAGGCCAAATTCAGAGGGGATGAGAGAGGTGATAAAATCTACACATTGGTATGCTAGTAGAAGAGAATCTGAGTTTATGTAATTCACATGCCATGTAGTCAAGGTGGTGATGTAGGTTAAAGGAGTGGCCTATTTGAACTCACACCTATTTACACCTGGTTGCTAGCTGCTTTTCTTACTACTATATGTCTTCTCTCTTCTGGCTCCTTGGAAGCAAATTAAATTAGCTTTGACTCAGTGAGCTAACTTCAGAGGTGACAGGGACCCAGCAATTTCATGTCAGTAAGCAACTCTGCAATGCTAAGGCAGCGTAAGACAGGGAAGGGAGAACTTGCAAGTTAGACTCACTTCTGAATTTGGCACTATGACTTCAAGAGGCAACCAGACAGCAAGAACATATGAGCTCTTGTAGACATGACCCTATTTTCATGCAAATATACCTCTGAGTCAGAAATGGGAAAAAGATGTACAGAAAATGTATGCTGTTGACAAAATTACTCTCAGTCTCAGCAAAGTGTTTTCTCTGAAGTTTTCAGGAACATGACAACATTTATAATTACTATTCTCTGCTTTTGTGGTGTTCTACTTATTTATTTTTTTGTTCCTCAGTTATATTTACAGTTCTTTACTTTGCTCCCTTACCTTTTTTCCTAACCTCACTTATTTTTCTTCCCCCAATCACATTGTTTTCAAATGCTTTATTTTGCTGCATTTCTTAATTTAATCTTTTCCCCAGTTGCTTTGTTTTCCTTTGAGTCTCATTCTGTTGCTGTCACAATGGCAACAATATGCTTCTCTACACACAAGCCAACTACAAAATTCCCTCAGCATGAGTACTGCTCAAGATTTCAGTCTGTGACTTCCCCTTAATTAGCATCACACAACATCTCCAACAGGAGGAACACAATGCAGGAATTTTATTCTCCCCCCCCCCCCCCGCCCCCGACAGCTGCATGATGAGTCATGAGAGATGTTAAACAATTAATTTACTCCAGTTTTAAATTTATAAATTCCTGGATTTTTGCCTGAATTTGATACACTGATGGAAAATTAGAAAATAGGGCATGAGTCAGCAAGAATAAAAACTGTCTGGCTTCCACATTATGAAAAGCTCTGGAAAGAAGTCTGTGTATAACTTGCATGCCTGCGTGCAGTTCTCTGGCTCATGAAACACATTTTTGGCTTGATTAGATCAACACTACTATGCAAATAAAAACTGAAGTTAGAATTTGACCTCATTTATAAATTGCAGCTTTCTATCTCCTAGTCCAAATTGTAGGGCTGCACCTTTAATCAGCAGATGGAGACAAAGAAAAACTCTCCAAGCAGGTTTAAGTAGCTCAGCCCCTCCCAGCCTCATCACTTTTTAGTCTAAAGTATATCAGGCCTCTCCAAGAGTTCAATATAAAGTATTTATTCTACCTTCCATTTTTATTTCTATACATAGAACGATGTATGCCTAGTACAATTCTGCCTCAATACTGAAAAGACATTCAGTTACATTTTTCAGTGTATTTTTCTATCCTTTTCTGGTTCTCAACTAAAGTTTATGTTAACCAAAAAATAAAAAATACACTTTTCCCTCTCCTCTCCCCCACCCCAACCACACACAGCTTCCATGTAACACAAAAGCTACAGAAATTGATTTCCATGTGGCATCCACAACCCTATATGAGGTTCCACAGCCTAGAAGACATGGATATTTTTAAGAAAAATCTGTTGGGCCTTGATCCCAAGTCAAGGGAAAGATTCCTATTAACTTAGATGGGCTTTGGATCAGGTCCCAGTAAAGAAGAACTTACATAATTTGAAGCATGTAGGAAGTCCCATTGAAATCAGGCAAGTGCTTACGCTTTAAGTCTTATACATGACTAAGTGCTTTGCTGGATAGGGGCCTTGGAGTATTAGTATTTCAAGCCAGGCTGTTTGTGGGCTTCTCTATGCTAGAAAGTTTTCCTGCTTTAAACTATATGAATATTAGCTGGGCTGACCGGAGCTGCCAAGGGGGTTTTCAACTCGGGGGGGGTCCGGTCAAAAACCAGACACCTGGCAACCGTGTCGCTAAAAGCTTTGTAGTATAGCCATACCCTGAGATGAATTTGAATCAGTGACCGGAAGATAAAACGTTTCTTATTTCACCACCAGTCCCTATCTTTGGCACTTACCAACAGAGTAGGCCCATTTAAACAAGGAATGTGCAGCAACTTCTGCAAAGGCGCTTGCGGCAGCCAAGCGCAGCTACAGAAGCTGTCACCAGGGAGCAGCCGGGGGGGCTGATAAGAAAGGATAGAGGGAGTGGAGCAGAAAGCATGACAGAACTTTGACACTCAGCTAGAAAAGAGTCATTCCTAGACTGTCTGGCTTAGAGGTGGCAGAGAGGGAGGGGGACAAAAACCATAAACAGTCAGTTCTTTAAAAAGGTAATCAGCCACCCAGTTTTTAAGGAGCTTGCTATATTTGTCCCTGAACCTACTATGGCTCTCGCAGTCAAAAAATGCCGAGATTGTTCTATATGACTATCTTTCAGGGAACATGGCCTCACATAAGCAAAAAGTTAAATCCACACTCATTTTAGATGCTGCTTCACAACAAGCAAAACTTCCCCAACATATTATACCAGTGACAACCCCCCCCCACCCCCCCACCCCCCCACACACTCTACTTAGTATGTCACTTGTACCCAATAGCAGTTCTCAGACAAGCCAAACCACAGAGGCACAGATTTGTTTTATTTAACATGAACTCCCACGTTGTAGGGAGGTTTTGATTTTAAAGTACCAAAGCCGCCTCCTACAGGGAACATAACCATATAATTTAAAATCTCAAGCTATTTAGTATAGCATGGTATTGGAGAGAGTGAGCGCAATGCAATTAAAAAATAAACAATGAATAATCATTAAACATGAGTGCATACCTTCTCTGATAGCTGTAAATGGAGTTCCTTCCTCCTCTTGTAATCTAATCACCTTCAGTGCCACCAACTTCCCATTTACCCTGGTGGGGGAGAGGGAGGGGGAGAATGGAGGAGGAAGGAGGAGAGGAAGAAAAAAAAGAGAAACATACACAAAATTAATTAAAAATGAATATTCCAATAATAGGGCTTATTTCCCATCATGTATTATTTAGTTTCTCCCTGTCAATGTCAGTGATTCACTCATGGCACAGTAAGAAACACTTCATAGCCTCCATAATGTCAGCTTTAAATATTCACATTCATGTAATCCAAGAAGTGATCTCAGCTTTCTATGAGTCAGCCTCTGTTTCCTTTCTATCATAGCATTAAACTGGAGGCTTTGTTTAAAGAAAGCATAGCATTGTAAAAATATGGTTTATTTCTTTGATCATTTTATCCAAACAGAACTTCAATCAATCATTCCACATATGGTATACCCATCTTTATATTTATTTTTCTCTTCTCCCTGAATTATGCCCCACAATAATTACCTTCCAAGAGTCATGGAAATTTGAGGTGGAAAATATCTGTTAGGTCATTCTGTCCATTTCCCACTAAAGCAGGATTGTTCCCTAAAGTACATTCTTGAGTGCACTGCCCAGACTAGTTTTTTGTTTATTATGACGACACCCATTTATAAGGTTTAAAATAATGTGCTCCCATGGATCAACCCTCACAACAGATGTCTGTTCTCTTTTCAGCTCTATTCAACTGAAGTAGTTTCCAGTATTTAGCATTTAAATACAATTTCTTCCTAATCTGCCCAGTCTGCTCAGATAGTTTATCCAGGTGAAGGACTCAGATGACCAACACCACCTCCAACAACCTCCTCCTCAAAAGTGTAGTCCTGCATTAGGTCTTTAAGAGACTCCCTGAATATGAAAAGGATAGTTGGGGTAGCATTCCTAAAATGGTATGATGCAGTTGGCAAACAAGGGATTATTATTACAATTTCTTTTTAAAAATATAAAAAGAATTAGAGTTTACAGCTGAAGAGCCCAGGAGACTGACAGAGTTTTCATACTCCACTAGCTGAGGAGGCAACTTATTGCACTGAGCCTTAAAATATGTTGTTCTGAATCTTGCAGCAAGATGACACAGACATCTAATCTAGTGATCAATTCAGCTCCTCCCTCAGGCTTTATTTAATATTTAATTACAGGGTTGCTACTGTATTTTTATTCTCCTATTTATTAGTAGTATTTAACATTTACACTGTAATAGTGCCTAAAGGTGTCAACTAGGTTGGGCCCTACTGTGCAAGGTACTGTACAAACATACAAAACTCAAGACACCTTAAAAAGGCCTAATTTTTCAAAGGGTGGGGTGCGTCCCACTAAGTTCATCTGAGAATAAATTAGGGGGTTCCACTTATTAATGTTTGACATTTCTTTATATTTAGATTGTTGTAACAAAATACACCAGGTGTCTAACGAGTTTAAAATCTGAATACACAAAGGAAAGGTGCAGGAAAAATGTTCAGTAGGGGTTTTACAAACCCAGGCCAGGAAAGGTGTTCCATGTCTAGATGGCAATGTGGAGGTCAGCGGGAGAAGCAGACAAATAAGATATTGAGGCTGGCATCACTGGTAGAGTGGAGAAGATGGGGCAGTGGGGGAAATGTAACAAGAGATAACGACTGGTAAATAGGGAGAGGAAGTGTTAGGAAGGGGTCGTGTTATATAGGTTATGCTCTTCTTTTTAGTCTGAGATTATTGGTCTTTCTTCTACCTAGTCAATTAATTTTACCATAGACTGGCAAGGGAAGTAGAAAAACTATAATATCAATATCGATGAATCTTAGTGTTCTTAATTTGCAATGGATGAGGCAGTTGAGGGGAGAAACGTAGTTATCATTAGCATTTTGTAGGATATTTGTCATTTGCTTTAGCAGAGCTCTGGGCAACTATTAATGCTATTGAAATGATTCAACTCATCTTGAATGCTTGGTTGCTCAGGGACTGCAATATCCTGTTTTTGTCCTGAAGATACCAGTCTCTTACCTTTCAAAAAAAAAATCTGATCTTGTTCCAGTTAATTATTCGATTGCTAAGAGCTCTTTTACTTTAGTTCATTCTCTTCCTTAAGTGCGTATTTTGGGGCAATAGAAGGTGAATTATCATCAGTTAACAGTGATAACTGGATGTATTTTCCTCTTCCAGCTGTTCCCACTGAGGCAATCTCAACCTTGTCATGCCTTGTCAGAAGTGCAGATGCGGCTATCACAGAATCCTTACAATCAACACTGAAGAAAACTGTCATGCTGAAAATTAGCTCCCCAACCTATTAAAATCTGCTCAAGAATTTATTTGGAAGATATCAGATCATACTTTACAACAACACCAGGATGAATGGCTTAATCTGTGTCTTCTATGACTGTGTCTTCTATCCCTTATGTTATTATATTCAATATTGGATTTATTATTATTAACTATTATTATTAAAGAGAAGAAGGAAATACTGCTAGGTAGAGAACCTTTAGGCAACCTGACAACATGACAGGATTGCTGTATCTTCTGACATCTAGGATTGTTTATAAGGCAACTCTATGTTCACTTTTCTCCCCAATCAAGATAAGGGTATTTCACTTATCTCAGCATCTCCCATCCACATTGCTAATTGCTTCATGGGTTCCTATTAAAGACAATATTGATTATAAAATCATTGCACGGTCTTATTCCTTTCTAAACTAATAGGCTTGCTCTCTCCCCCAGGTCCAAAAATTCCTTGAGATAAGCTGCAGAGCTTCTTATCTCTAAACATTATTTGAATTAATTCTCATCTAGGGTCTTTGTTCACTCTGTCCCTCCGGAGGAGCTGATGGACAGAGTATTTAGACTCACGAGAATTTTAAAAAGTCTAAATTCAATTACCATTTTTGTTTACTGTTTTAAAATTACAATAAAATTCCAAAATTAGTAAACAGTTTCCAGCGTGCTTTGCATGAAAGGTGTTAAAGAACTATGGGTTTATGTAAATGTATATGGCACATAATAAAATTGTGTATATTTTAAAAACATAAGTGAGCTTCAGACCATTTGAACCAGATGTTTTAAAAAAATCCTAATAAAATGTATACATTACACACTTTCCAAAACGACTGTAATGCCAACAAAACCCAAATGAATTACATGGAGAAAACAGGAGAGTTTATGGGAAAATGTAAGAGATTAGAAACAATGCAATGCTCTAATCATGCATCATTAACAAAATCTAATACTAATGAATATAAAGCAATTGAGGGCTAATTGGTTTTTCGGGCATAATATGGATAATGCATGTTTAGGGAACAAAAGGTAAGAATGGAATACTATTTATTGTCACAAGTTCTTCAGTTATATTTAAATGTAATAAATGTTTCAAATATAATACCCTTAATGGCTTCAATATGTAAAATCCACCACTAGGATTCCAATCTGTTTATTTTGTAAGGAATTTTATTGCTGGCTAGAGTTGAAACTTAGTTCAAAGCTCTAGCAAGCACAGACTAATATATATGTACTGTACTCTAATTCCAGATATTACTCTCATATCTCGGAAAAATTAATTTGTATTAAAAATTTGACTCGCAATAGATACATAGTTATTCATTTACATAAAGATATAAACTTTTCTAAAACAAGATAAATCCCTCATATTCAACAAAACATATTCTGTAGTTATAGCAGCTTCACAAACAGATGTGCAAAGGCCAGAGTTAATAGTCTTAATAAAGCCATGCTCTGCTAGCATTCTGCTTTGAAAGGAAACCTGCTATAAAAGTAAATCTGTAATCATTTTAGTCACTTCAAATTTTCTTCTGTGGAGTAATATGATCTCACATTCAATGAAATATTTCTTTTAATCATAAACCTTTGAGAAAGTTCAGTGTAAACATGGATTATATACATTTCTTTTCCAGAAAAGAATTACTCATAACTTTACCAGTTCTGCTAACAATGTATTTTTTCCATAAGTATTCAATAGCACAATGTGAACCTGCCAATATATCTTTTCAGCTTCTCTCATATTTTTACCTGCAACTCTCTAAAAAAAAGTATCTAGTTGCTTTATTTAAAAAAGCAGAAATCAATGAAGTAAGTAATAAATTAGGGACTATTTTCTAGAGTGGCTGTTTATTATGATACACTTGATAAAAGATCTAAGGCTTCCAACAGTCATGGTAGATTTAGAATATTCATTTTTGAATAGCTAAAATATTACAACTGGGACTCTGGGGACAAATCCCTCAATTCTTCAAAGAATTCACAATTTAGGTTCATAGGCAAGAAGGCACAATTTTATAGCTCTTGTTTTTGAGTAAGAAGCACGTATGAACACAGTGAAAGAATATTTACCTCCAGATTCACACCCTCCTGTCAAGACAAACTACATTAAGCATAACTAATCATATTTTATATAAACATATATAGATACACATACCTCTATACATGTGCACAGATACTGTGTATGTCTGTGTGTGCATGGACTCAACCGCTCTCTTTTTAACACTTGACTATTGAAAGAATATGAATTATTACTAGCAGTTTCTAAAATTAAGAAAACAGCTCTGTTTGCAGTTTGCTCTGTGCCATACCAGTGAAATGTACATTATATGGGTAAGTCACAATGGTAACTAGGTACTAAGTATTATGTTTAAAGTAAAGATGTCCAATAGACGTTAACAGATTATTTGAAATAGATGTACTATTTGTACAAGAAAAGATTAAATAAAAATCCTCTTCAAAAGAGGTACAAAAGTCACTCGTCATAGAGACACCTATTGTTCTAGAAATGGCAAATATTCTATTAATATATTTTTTAAATGGAGCATGCACAGAGATAAAGAAAAGACAGTTATCTTTTCCATAACTGGTGTTCTTCGAGATATGTTGCTCATGTCTATTCCACAATAGGTGTGCATGCTCACCACGTGCACCAGTGCCGGAAGTTTTTCCCCTAGCAGTACCCATAGGGGAGCACCCTAGTGATCCCTGGAGTGGCGCCTCCATGGCGCAGTATAAGGGGCACTGCGTGCTCTCCCTACCCTCAGCTCCTTCTTGCCAGACAACTCCGACCAAGAGGAAGGAGGAAGGGATGTGGAATGGACATGAGCAACACATCTCGAAGAACGCTAGTTACGGAACAGGTAACTGCCTTTTCTTCTTCGAGTGATTGCTCATGTGTATTCCACAATAGGTGATTTCAAGCTATATCTGTTGGAGGTGGGAAGAAGTTCACAAACTCTCGGGATGGAGAACGGCACTTCCAAACCCGGCGTCCTCCCTGGTCTGAGACACAACTGCATAATGTGAGGTGAACATGTGAACTGAAGACCACATGTCAGCCCAACAAATGTCCTGAATGGGAACATGGGCCAAAAAGGCAACCGACGAGGCCTGCGCCTGAGTCGAGTGCGCCCTAACAATTGGCAGCGGAGGGATTCCCGCCAGGTCATAACAGGTACAGATGCACGAGGTGATCCAGTTGGAGAGCCACTGAGTGGAGATCGGCCGAGCTTTCATGTGCTCGGCCGAGGCAATGAAAAGTTCTGAAGACTTTCTGAATGGCTTAGTCTGCTCCAGGTAGAAAGCCAGAGCCCGTTTCACATCCAGCGTGTGGAGGCGGTGCTCCTCACTGAATGCATGGGGCTTGGGGCAGAGGACCGGCAGAAAAATGTCCTGACCCATGTGATAGGCGGAGACCACCTTCGGAAGGAACGAAGGGTGTGGGCCGAGCTGGACCTTATCTTTATGAAACACCATGTATGGGGGCTCAGAGGTCAGGGTCCTGAGTTCTGAGACCCGCCTAGCCTACATGATCGCAACCAGGAAGGCCACCTTCCACGAGAGGTATGACCAGGAGCACATGGCTAGCGGCTCAAACAGGGGCCCGTGAGACAGGCCAACACCAGGTTTAGGTCCCACTGCAGGACAGGGGACCTAACATACGGGAAGAGGCGATCCAACCCCTTAAGGAATCGGCCAGTCACAGCATGGGAGAATACCATGTGGCCCTGCACTGGCGGATGGAAGGCGGATATGGGCACCAGGTGCACCTTGACTGATGAGGGCACCAGGTCCTGGGCTCTAAGGTGGAGGAGGTAATCCAGAATAAGCTGGATCAGGGCAGCCACTGGGGAAATGCCCCGCTCATCCACCCATCTGGAAAACCAAGACCACTTTGCCAAGTAGGCTCAGCGCGTGGAGGGCCGCCTGCTTTCAAGGAGGACGGGCTGAACCCCTTCCGAGCACGTCCTTTCCTCCCTACCTAACCATTGAGCAGCCACACTGTGAGGTGGAGGAGGTTGCCCTGGTCCTGGGAGAGCAGGTCTGGGAGGGTCCAGTACCAATGCTGACTGGGCCATGCCGGGGCAATTAGAAGAACCTGGGCCTTATCTGTCTTTATCTTTTCCAGGACCTTGCCGATCAGCGGGAATGGGGGAAAGACAGAGAAACTGGCCTGACCAAGACAGGAGGAAGGCATTGGAGATAGCGCCCCGTCCCAGCCCTCCCCCCTGGAGTAGAACCAGGGACAGCAACAGTTCTGCCGAGTCACGAACAGGTCCACCTGGGGAGTTCCCCACACTTAGAAAAGTCTGTGCACCACCTCTGGGTGGAGAGCCCACTCGTGCTGAGAGAAGAAGTCCCTGCTCAAGCGATCCGCCCGCACGTTCCGGGCACCCGGCAGATGTCGTGGACTATACAAAAGTCCCACAGCCTGCGGGCTTCACGGCAGAGAGCAGAGGATCGGGCCCTGCCTTGCCTGTTGATGTAGAACATCGAGGCCGTGTTGTCCATGAGGACCCTGACCACCCAGCCCTCCAGGTGCAAGCAGAAGGCCATGCACGCCAGCCGTACTGCTCTGAGCTCCTTGACATTTATGTGGAGGGTCAGATCCTGAGCCGACCACAGACCTTGGGTCTGAACGTTCCCAATATGGGTCCCCCCATCCCAGGTTCGAGTCGTCGGATTCTCAGGGAGGACCACCACTGTAGGGAGGTGGTCACTGGCTCATGCACCATGAGGACTTTGTCCATCCTGTTCCTGGCCTGGGAGAAGTCTGAGGCCAATCAGAGCTGGAGGGGCCTCATCTTGATTCTGGCATGACGGACCACATATGTGCATGCCGACATGTGACCCAAGAGCTGGAGGCACACTCTGGCTGTTGTCACCAGAAACCTTGTGACCGTGTCGATGAGCCCCTTCAGGGTCTCAAACATGTCCGGTGGGAGGGAGGCTCTGGCCGACTAGGTGTCCAGGACCACCCTGATAAACTCTATGCGTTGTATGTGCTGTTTACCAACAGGCCCAAAGTGCGTTTCGTGAATATCCTGGGGGCAGTGGACAGGGCAAACGGGAGGACCATAAATTGGTAGTGTTCCTGCCCCACCGTGAAACAGAGGAAGTGTCTACGCCCCTTGAATATATGAATGTGGAAGTACACGTCCTGCAGATCGAGGGCGACATACCAGTCCCCGGGATCCAGGGAGGGGATGATGGAGGCCAGGGAGACCGTGCGGAACTTGAGCTTCACCATGTACTGGTTCAGGCCTCACAGGTCCAAGATGGGCCTGAGCCCCCCTTTGCCCTGGAGCAGAGCAGTTCTGAAGCACCTTTACTGGTGGCAAGAAGGAACTGAGAGTAGGGGGAACGCGCAGTACCCCTTATACCGCGCCATGGAGGTGCCACTCCAGGGATCACTGGGGCACTTCCCTATGGGTACTGCCAGGGGAAAAACTTCTGACACCAGTGCACATGGCGAGCACGCACACCTATTGTGGAATACACGTGAGCAATCACTCGAAGAACAAATTTGTTCCTGAAAGTAAAGACCATGGGTTAGGTACTCTCTTCCTATTATCTGAGCAGAGGGGAGGAAAGCAGCATGAAACTGGGACAGCTAGCATAGGAAAGAACAGAAGGCAGTGTTCCTTGCCATGCTTTTATCTCTCTTGGGAGCCTGCAGAAACCACTAAGTCTGAAGGGTCACAAAGCATATCTGGAAGTGTGGCTGCAGAAGGGTAACATCTTTTATAATTTTGTACCTTGATGTCTCATTTGATCTCCTATTGGAAGGTATTGTGTCATTTTCAAATGGAAAATGCATTGGTGCACGACATCTAGTTTAGGGATTCCGTAAGGCGTGTCTACACTTACGGCGGCGTGTAGAATACAGACATTACACACCCAGCTAGCAGCACAGATATAAACAGCAGTGTAGATGGTGAGACACGGCTTAGGCGAGTAGAGTGGAATGCCCTGTACGGCGCTCTCTAAGCTCAAGCAGTGCCTCTCACGTTTACATCGCTAATTTTAGTAGTGTAGTCTCCCACTGCCTCCCTGCTGTAGGAGGCTTTTCCCCTCTGCCTCCACCTTGCCGCAGCCTTTCACTGCTGCACACCGCAGTGATAAGAGTGGATGCAGCAGGCCTTTCACCGTGTATGGCCAGTACTCTACAACCTGCTGCCAATGTAGACAAGGCTTTAGTGTTTATTCTGTCCCCCAAACATGCACATATTTCCTATTACCATTACATTTTCATTATTATTTTTATTACTACGACACAAGACACCTGGTTTCTGTCTTAGCTCTACCACTGACTCACACCATGACTTTGGGCAAGTCAATCATTCTGTGCCTCGGTTTCCTCACCTGTACAATGGGGATAATAATGCTTATCCACTTTTGTCAAGTGCTGTGCGAGTTACAGATGAAAAGTGCTCATTATTATCAATATATAGAAATACAGTAGACATGGTGTGCCAATTGCCATTGTATACAGGTGCTTATACACACACAGACACACACACGCACTATCTAGCCACGTATACATAAACACACACTCTTGCTATTTGTTTCAGCAATGCATTTGGATTTTGAGAAATCGATTATAGGAATGAAGACTGTGATGCATACAATCACTGCGTGTGAACAATGGTGGCAGCAGCAGCGACAGTCTCATCAGGTGGTGACAGAGTGAACAACGACAACTGTGTCAGCTGCAGAAGCGGCAGCAGCAGCTGAGTCATTGCTGGATACTTCTCCCTTCTCTCACCATGTCCCCAGAGAGTGGGAGGTGAACCCAAATGAATGTACCTGTGAACTCTGGGTCTTTGCTGACCCAGGAAAGCCACCTGTCAGTAGGGTGCAGTGGAGGGAGAGGAGAGTGATGTGATTTTTAAAGGGACATTCATTTGTTGGACTTTCCCACCACAAGATGGGAAACTGAGGCAAAGGGCACTGCCTAACACACTATGGGGTCGGGTCGGCTTATGAACGCTTGTTTTTTAATTGGTTGTGGTGTTTTCCTAAACTAAGGCTTAGTTCCCTTTCCCTTTTAATAAAAGTTCTCAGACTCAGTACTCGAGAGTGGGGAGTACTGTCTCTTAGAGACACGCAGGGATGGTGTTAAGTTTTCCCAGATTACTGGGTGGGCACTCGAGTTGGTTCTGTGTTGTAATGTTCAGAGGAACCCCTAGATGTTGAACCTGGCCTTTGTTGCTGCCAACTTCGCCTGGTAGAAGGGATACAAAGGTACCTGATCAACATGGTGAACATTCCAAAAACAAAAACGAAGCTAAAAGGAACAAGCCATGAAAAGTGGGTTGAAGATGTGTAAATTAAGTTGCTGCAAGTAAAGTAGACACTGGGGAGCATGTCACTGTGATGGAGAATACTGTGCTGGTAAAGTGAAAATTATACCTTGCGTAGCTGCGGATCAAAGCTGAGGGTGTGGTTAGCTGGGAAGAGTGACAGGAAAGACACGGCATGCCCAGCAGGCTGCCAAAGCCCACAGGAATTGCAACAACACACACATAAAAGAGCCAGCGAAAACCTACAAGAGCAACAGCTAAGAAAGCAGCCTGGGAGGGAAAAGGATGATGTGAATTCAGCAGATGCACAAGGAAAAATATGAGCTCAAAAATAGGAAGAGCAAGTAACCCCAACAATCACCACAAAATTGAAAAGCAGACTGAATATCCGTGTGCATAGGGAAGATGATGCATCGTTTGAGTGCCACAGTCCCCAGAACATATGAAAAAATAACCATAGCCAGCCAGTTGTTCACAGAGGGTACTGGGATATAGTGAGACAAACAAATACAGACAATGGTTAAGCCATGTTGACTGTATAAGCTAGGGGTGGCCAAACCATGGCTCGCAAGCCACATGCGGCTCTTTTACTGTTCAAGTACAGCTTGATGAGCCCCCCATGCTGCCCCATTCTCCATCTACCAGACTGGGGGGGAGCTCAGGGTTTCTGCTTCCCCAAAGCTTGAGTCACACCCTCCTCTTACCCTCAGCAGTCGCTCCCTGCAGTTCCCAGCCATTTGCTGCTACTTCTCCCCACAGCCACAGCTCCCAACTTGCTGGCTCCAGCAGCTGTGGTGCAGGGAGGGGGCCCAGTGACAGCAGGTGTCAGAAGTCTGGCAAAAATCAGGGGGCAGATGTGACCCCACTTGCCTCCCCTACATGTTGCCTCTGGTTTCTGCCCAGTGGTGAGGGGGAGTCTCGGGGCTTCAGCCTCTTGGGGTGTGCCTGCCTGGGCGCTGCTCTCGAACTTCTGAAGATTAATGTATGCAGCTCAGAGGGTCAGTAAGTTTGACCGCCCCTGGTATAAACGTCCCTCATTGTTATAAGACCTTAAAACCACTTGGAAACTGCAGCTGCTGCAGAATAAGATGGCTGGCTTATTTGAGTGGTATTTCACACAGATGTATGCTGTAATGCTTCCAATTCGCCACTTGCTCCCAGCTGATTGCCAGGTGAAGATTAGAAGGTATTGGCTTTGACCTATTAAGACCTAAAATGGCCTGGCTACCCAAGAGACTGCCTCTCTCCTCACAGTAGATGTGAAGCCGGTGTGATCGCAAGCTATCAGCTATCAGATAAGGAACAACATTCTCTGCAAGGGTCCTTGACTCTAGAACTTACTCCCCTTATCCTGAGCTCAGATCTATTAATCTTAATGGCATTCTGCAAGGCCTATTTATTTGCCAAGGTTTTCCCCTCACACAGTTAAGGATGTTGTGCACCTCAACTGGATTTAGGATAGATTTTCGCCATGTTGGTTTAGGAGGAGGAATTTTATGGTGAGCGTGTTGGGGAGGATTTTTTGGATTGATCTGATAGAGTTCTATGTTTTTATAATATTTTATGTGTACATGGAGGTATAGACAGATGTGCTTTTAGTAAAGTGAATTAAATAGTAGCAACAAGCAAGGGCAAGTATAAAGGATAGAGATACCGAAGCCACAGCCGTACCAGTGGGATTCTTCACAAAGCACATCCAGAGATGTGTGGCAGGACAGCGAACTGCAGATGCAGATCACGTTGCTCGGAGACTTGGCTTTGAAGCCCCCATCTAGTACATGAAGGGTGACTGCACAGCAGAGGAGGAAAACCCACAGCAGTCACAAGTATATCAACAGAGAGAGCAAAGTAAGGCTACTCCCCAAGTCCTCTCTAAGCATTTTCTGCAGAATGGGCAGCATACCTAACCTTCTACCGTTCAAGGGGCTTGACTGGGACACTTTTATATCCACTGCTCCTGGGTCATTTATAGCTCTGAAATGTTGCACCAGAGTGCCTGTCACTGGTCTAGTAAGATCCCATTTATTCATCCCAACAAATTGTGTATCTACCTCACAGTGGAGAAGAGTCAATAGTAGCAAGAACAGAGCCACATTTTCAAAGTAAGATGGCCTCTTCTAAAATTTCCATATACACCTTTACCTTGATATAACACGAATTCGGATATAACGCAGTAAAGCAGTGCTCGGGGGGGGGCGGGGCTGCGCACTCCGGTGGAACAAAGCAAGTTTAATATAATGCGGTTTCACCTATAACCTGGCTCCCGAGGACAGCGTTATATCGAGGTAGAGGTGTATGTAGATTACAAAGGATGATATCAGAGAAAGCATTTGTTGTGCTAACCTGTATTTTCAGTCCAATACAATCAAACAGTAATATTTTCAAAAAGTCCCACTGACAGTCAATGGGCCTTAAGCACTTGTGAAAATTGTATCCATAGTTCTTATGTTGCATCTAATACTAACTGAACTAAGCAGAAGTTAAGGAAATGCAAAGTGTACTTGAACACTAAAGGGAACTCAGGGAAGGAATCAGGAGACGATAAAACAGACAAGATGGTGAAAGTGAACTTGCCTGCAGAATCCAGTTTAATCTTACTGATCCTTGCTTTCTTCAGCCAAAACACAACACACCTTTGCTGTTTTTAGTAAATTTAGCCTTGCTGATTAGAAGCAAAACTGACAAGTGTTCACAACATTAGTCACACAGAAATGAGATGACACCTGCATCATACTTCTATGGTGGTATCAGCAGATCTATTAGCCTTATATCACAGGCTGTTTTTAGCAACAGTCAACTCGGAGTGGGATGCTAGATTCCAGCCAACATGTGGGGTAAGCAGGCTTCCAGACAGGACTTTATACAGCAAACAATAAGTTAGTTACTAGTAGAGACAAAAAGTAAGTGGTGAATGTGCAGGACAGGAACCTCCAGCTCTGAGTGTGAAGATGAACATATGAACTCAGCGAAATATATTGACCTATTTGTGCAAAGGCCAGTTGAGCAACAAATGGTTGTTCTGCTATTTCTGCAGAAAATAATTGCCCTCCCAAGCAGGTAGGTACGTCAACCAGTTTAATAGCAAGCTAGCTTGTGTCTCCGTCTCTCCTCTGTTCCTAAAAAAATACCTTACAGGCACCTCACAATCCTTTGCAGCCTTGGATCAACAGTACCTAGTTAAGGAAGGAGATATCAGTCATCCAAACTAGCCCGTCACCTAATTTTGCTGAGTTACTGCCCTATCTCTGTGCAGTGAAGTCATGTGTTTTAGCAGGAAGGCAAGGTTTGGCCTCACTGAGCCTGCTGTAAATTTTATATTACAAATATGGGCACAGCTTTCACTGGTTGCTGATTTAGTATGCATGCTACCACAAATTTTAGTGAAGGGATAGTATTAGCTAACTTTGTGCTCTTATACAGTATGTAGATTTGCAGATTGTGAGCTTGGCCTTTGATTTTATTATTATTATTATTATTATTATTAAATTCCCCTCACCATTTTAGAATCAGGACAAGAATTTAAAGGGGAAAAGGAGGTCATTTTAACAAGCAACATGGGGAAACTTGGAAAGTGTAAAATACTCTAGAGGCAAAAGTTGAAAAAAATAGTGACTAAAACTAGGCTTTTAAGCCCATATTTAACAAAATAACTGACCTGATTTTCAGTTATGCTGTGCTTTCAGCAACTCCCACTGAAGTTTATAGATGAGGGTCAGGGAGCTGCTGAGTGCTCGGCTCTTCATGAATCCAAAACTTATACTAAAGATCAAAATTAGCGAAGGGCTTTAACTCTGGAAAGGCAAAACATGACAACTAAGGAACTCGACAAGCTAAACAAACCACGCTGCTTCAGCCAACCCCTTAACACAGGGTCACAAGCTACTAAATTCATTACAATCTGAGCAAATTTTCTCCAAATAATAAGAAGGAATTTGTCCCAGAATGTTGCGTTTCTTAAAAAATTCTAAGGTTGACTGTTAAATCAGAGCTGCAGCAGGCTGGAAAACTTGAAGTGGTCTCAGGAATCTTATGCTGGGCTCCTCTTTTGTCAGTGTTAATAATGGCATCCCAGCCACCCCATGCAGGGTCAGAAAACCCATTTGTAATTGAAGTCTCAAGCTTTTGGGAGGTGTATATTTGGTGTATATTGATAACAATGTGTCTGCAGCATTCAAGTAGTTTTTGTTTTTAAAGTTTTGTGGTTCCACAATGTATTTAGTATATTTAATATATTAACACACGATGCAATAATGCACTTCTTGTATTTTACTCCATTTCTGCAAAAAACGGGGAAGAAAATTTGACCTGGATTATTGCCCCCCAGGTGCTGCACTGAAGAACATGTAAGCCACAATCCTGCAATGAGCTCCATGTGGGTGGGCCCTGTGCCCCTCAATGGAGCCTCAATAAAAGTAGCAGTGCTCCTCATGGGCGCAGGGTCCACTCACACAGAGCTCATTACAGGATGGGGAACATAGAGAGGATAGATATTAGAATGATTTACACTGGAAAACGGGGCGGGGGCTGTGCAAAGTCTAATGAATGACTGAGAACCTGAAAGCTGGGGTCCATCCAATGAACGGGGATTCCAAGAGTACCTGTAGCTCAGTGAAAGAAAACTGACTGGGCCTAGGCATTCTTATTGTGACAAAAGAGACTCAGGGGTGCCTGTAGTTGGATTGGAGGGGAGCAAAGAGGATTGGGACTTTCCTAAAGATGGCAAAAGAGGCAGGTGAGAATACCCAACTTGGGGAGGTTTTTCAAAAGGTAGTGCGGGGACAAGAAGCAGTTGGTTTCAAAATAAAAACTTTATATTGACAGAGGACTTGAAAAGTGGGGATAATTTTATATTTTTTAAAACATGAAAGAACTGGTGGGGGAAGGATCAAGAAGCAAGCAACAACAAAATGAAAACAGCATGGAGAGTAGAGATGCAAAAAATTGCATGACTTTTTTGTTTACAGATAAGCAGCACTCACTCTACTCAAGAGAGCAATCTGAAAACTCAGTGTGAGAAGCAATATACATGAATATACTGTCACACCTATAGGCTTTGTTCCCATTTTAATTACAATTGGCATTTCTGAGCCTCTTGCTAAAGACATCTTTGCTGAAAAATGCTGTGGAGCTGTACCACGAGCAGTATGGGAGAATAGAAAACAAATACTACCTACAATATTAGATTGGGTCTTACTGATGGACTTAAAGCATAATCTTCACCAATTTCCTTGAGAGTCAATTGACATAGTGTACATTATTTCCCCAACCCCCCCCCCCCCCCCCCCCCCAAAAAATCCTGTTCCCCACCTTTTGTTGTTATTGTTCACGCTCCATTTCAACAGCCACCCCTGAAGGGTGTGGTGTGATAACTCAACTGCCATTATGTGGTGACTGTTGATATAAGTAACTTTTTGATGGCGACCAAGGTACTTTGTACATATCCAGTTAGATGATTATTCAAAGACATAGCTATTGCACCTGCTATTCAGCGGCTATCAAAGGAATGCTGAGAGAAGAGCAGCTTGCATGTTTCCCTTGGATGTAAGTTTTCAAAGGGTTTAGCCAATTTAGGCATACAACTCTTATTAAAAGTTAGAGGAAGCCATGTGGCTGAAGCCCAGCACATTACTTGCTTTGAAATTTTACTACAAAATAGCTCACTTAAGGATGCACTGAGCTTCTGCCAGCCCACTGAATAGCGGTCTTAGTCATCAACTGCACCTAGACTAGCCATCATAGAAATGGAGGAAATCATTTTCAGCATTAGCACTTTAACCCAAAACCTGTTCCCAATCAAGGTGAGATATTAAAACAGCACAATGTGACCTTAAACGCAAAGAAAAGAGTGTTTTAACATTTGTAAAGTCGTACATGCCTGTAAGGTAATGGCTAACTGAGCTAAACTAATGACTTGTGGGGTGGGAAGGAAGGGCAATGTTAATGTAGCTATAACTCCATGTTTCTCCTAAACCTTCTCTTTCTGTTATTATTGATAACACTGTCATTCTCCCGGTGGCCAGGACCCATAACCTGGGAGTCATCTTTCACTCCTCCCTCTCCTTTTCACACAGACCCCTTTCCTTAATGTTTGCCACCCACAACACAAAATGCAGGCCTTGATCTTGAAAAAGTTTTATACATGGGAGTAATCCAGGGGCTCCTCATGTGTGTAACATTATGTATGTATGTATGTAATTTTTCCAATATCAGGTCTTAGATTATAAATTCATTGCAGAAAGAACTGTGTCTTCCTATTTGCTCTGTAAAGTCCTTAGCACGGTCTTGGATGCTGGAATAATACACTTCAGAAAGCGTTTGAGCCAACAGCGCAATGTCAAATACAAAATTTACCAGAGAAAGGTGATCTGCATTAGTTTGCTTCACGCTAGAACCTCAGCTTCAGGTTCGTAAAACTCAACTAAATTTATTTTCAAGCGTGGTTAAACTGTCTTGCCCTTTTTTTTTTTTTTTTTTAAAAGAACATAAGAATGGCCATACGGGGTCAGACCAATGGTCCATCTAGCCCAGTCTCCTGTCTTCCAACAATGGCTGGTGCCAGATGCTTCAGAGAAAGTGAACAGAACTGGCAATTTATCAAGCGATCCATTCTCCTAACATCCAGTCTCAGCTTCTAGCAGTCAGAGGTTTAGGGACACTCAGAGCATGGGGTTGCCTTCCTGACCATCTTGGCTAATGGCCATTGATAGATAAGTTCACAGAGGATAGGTCCAACACTTTTTTTTAACCTAGTTATACTTTTGGCCTTCACAAAATCCACTGTCAACGAGTCTGACAGGCTGACTGTGCCTTGTGTGAAGAAGTACTTCCTTATGTTTGTTTTAAACATCCCTGCCAGGTGTTTGTCTAACTCGCTCTTAAAAATCTCCAATGACAAAGATTCCACAACCTCCCTAGGCAATGTATTCCAATGTTTAACCAGACTGACAGGAAGTTTTCCCTAATGTCTAAACTAAACTGCCATTGCTGCAATTTAAGCCCATTGCTTCTTGTCCTATCCTCAGAGGTCAATTTACCTCCCACTCCTTGTAACAACCTTTTACATACTTGAAAACTATTATGTCCCCTCTCAGTCTTCTCATCTCCAAACTAAACAAACCCAATTTTTCTAGGTCATGTTTTCTAGACCTTTAATCAGTTTTGTTGCCCTTCTCTGGACTTTCTTCAGTTTGTCCTGAAATGTATCTTCCCTGAAATGTGGCACACAGAACTGGACACAATAGTCCAGTTGAGGACTAATCAGCACAGAATAGAGTGAAAGAATTAAGTTTTGTTTTGCTTACAACATGCCTGCTAATACATCCCAGAATGAGGTTTGTTTTTTTGCAACAGTGTTACACTGTTGACTCATATTTAGCTTGTGATCTACTATGATCCCCACATCCCTTTCTGCAATCCTCCCAGGCAGTCATTTCCCATTTTGTATGCGTGTAACTGATTATTCCTTCCTAAGTAGAGTACATTGCATTTATCCTTATTGAATTTCATCCTATTTACAGCCTGTTTCTCCAGTTTGTCCAGATTATTTTGAATTTTAATCCTATCCTCCAAAGCACTTGCAACCCCTCCCAGTTTGGTATCGTCCACAAACTTTATAAGTGTACCCTATGTCATTATCTAAGTCATTGATGAAGATACAGTATCGTTGGGATTATGTTTACCAGTGTGCATTAATTTGCATTTATCAACATTGAATTTCATCTGTCATTTTATTCCTCGGTCACCCAGTTTTGTGAGATCCCTTTGTAACTCTTTGCAGTCTACTTTGAACTTAACTATTTTGAGTAATTTTGTATTGTCTACAGACTTTGTCACCTCACTGTTTACCCCTTTCTCCAGATCATTTATGAATATGTTAAAGAGCACTGGTCCCTGTACAGATTCTTGGGGAATCCTGTTATTTATCTTTTTCCATTGTGAAAGCTAACCATTTATACCTACTTTTGTTTCCTGTCTTTTAAGCAGTTATTGATCCATGAGAGGACCTTCCCTCTTATCCCATGACTGCTTACTTTGCTTAAGAACCTATGATAAGCAACTTTGTCAACGGCCTTCTGAAAGCCCAAGTATACTATATCTACTGGATCACCCTTGTCTACATGTTTGTTGACCCCCTCAGTGAATACTAATAGACTGATGAAGAATGATTTCCCATTACAAAAGCCATGTTGACTCTTCCCCAACACACTATGTTCATCTCCATATCTGATAATTCTGTTCTTTACTGTAGTTTCAACCAGTTTGTCTGGTACTGAAGTTAGGCTTACTGGCCTGTAATGCCAGGATTGCCTCTGGAGTCCTTTTAAAAATCAGCATCACATTGGCTATCCACCAGTCATTTGGTACAGAGGCTGATTTAAGCCGAAGGTTACATACACCTCTACCCCGATATAACACTGTCCTCGGGAGCCAAAAAATCTTACCACGTTGTAGGTGAAACCGCGTTATATCGAACTTGCTTTGCTCCACCGGAGTGCGCGGCCCCGCCCCTCCGGAGCGCTGCTTTACCACATTATATCCGAATTCGTGTTATATTGGGTCACGTTATATCAGGGTAGAGGTGTACTACAATTAGTGTTCTGAAATTTCATATCTGAGTTCCTTCCAAATTCTTATGTGAATACCATCTTTTCCTCACGATCAATTACTGCTTAATTTATCAATTTGTTCCAAAACCACCTCTATTGACGCCTCAGTCTGGGACAGCTCCTCAGACATGTCACCTGAAAAGAATGGCTTAGATGTGGGAAATGCCTTCACATACTTTGCAGTAAAGGCCAATGCATAGAATTCATTTAGCTTCTCCACAATGACCTTGTCTCCCTTGGATGCTCCTTTAGCACCAGTGGCCCCACTGATTGTTTAGCACTCTTCCCACTTCTGATGGACTTAAAAATTAATAGCAAAAAAAATATTTTGTAAGTCTCTTGCTATTTGCTCTTGAAATTCTTTTTTGGCCTTCCTCATTATACTTTTACACTTGACTTGCCAGAGTTTATGCTCCTTTCTATTTTCCTCATTAGCATTTGACTTCCAATTTTTAAAAGATGTCTTTTTGTCCCTAATTGCCTCTTTAACTCAGTTTAGCCGTGGTGGGTTTTTTTTTTTTTAATCCTCTAATTGTTGTTTTAATTTAGGGTATACATATAGTGTGAGCCTCTATTATGGTGTTTTTAAAAAGTTGCCATGCAGCTTGCAGACATTTCACTCTTGGCAGTTTATTTTAATTTCTGTTTAACTAGCCTCCTCATTTTTTGTGCAATTCCCCGTGTTGCAGTTAAATGCTAGTGTAATGGGTTTCTTTGGCATTTTCCTCCCTTACAAGGATGTTATATTTAAATTACTCTATGGTCACTATTACTGAGTGGTTCAGCTATATTCACCTCTTGGACTTGATCTTGTGCTCCACTTATGACTAAATCAAGAATTTCTTCTCCCCTCGTGGATTTCACGACTAGCTGTTTCAAGAGGCAGTCATTAATGTGTCTAGAAATTTTATTTCTGCATCTCAGCCTGAGGTGACATATTCTCAGGCAATCTGGGTATAACTGAAATTCCCCATTATTGTTGGGTTTTCTGGTTTTGTACTCTCTCTGATCTCCCTGAGCATTTCACAGTCACGGTCACCATCCTGATCAGCTGGTCGGTAGTACATTCCTATTGTACTTTAATGATTCAAGCACAGAGATTCTATTGTACAGTTTGATTCATTTAAGGCTCTTACTATAGTTGACTGTATGCTTTCTTTCACATATAGTGGCACTCCCCCTACAGCACGATACACTCTGTCATTCCTATAGATTTTGTACCCTGGTATTACTGTGTCCCATTGATCATCATCTTTCAACCATGTTTCTGTGATGCCTATTAAATGAATATCCTCCTTTAACAACAGCCACTCAAGTTTCAGTCTCTTGAATCAGATGTGCTCCATTAGCCTTCGGGTAACCAAAAAACTGACACACTGGGTCAGAGCAATGGCCCATCTAGCCCAGTATCCTGTGTCAAACAGTGACCAGTATCAGAGCTTCAGGCGGAGCGTACAGAACACAGGAGTTGAAGTGATCATCCCATGTTCTCCTCCAGATTTCTGACAGTCGGAGGTATAGGGTTGCACAAGATTGGGGTTGTATCCTTGACCATCTTGGCTAATGGCTAGGGCCCTACCAAATTCACAGCTCTCTTTGGTCAATTTCACAGCCACAGGTTCTTAAAGTTAGTCAATTTCATGATTTCAGATGTTTATATCTGAAATTTCATGGTGTAGTAACCATGGGGGCCCTGATCCAAAAGGGGATCATGTGTGTGTGTGTGTGTGTGTGGGGGTCCTAAAGCTCTTGTAGGGGGGTTGCAGGATTGCCATACTCACTTCTGTGCAGGAGCAGACTCCTGGAGGTGGAGGTAGGTCCAATCTCCCCAGTGCTGCTTGGAGTGCCACTGCCGGGGGCTCCTAGCTGCTAGTCAGGGCCAGTGGTGGATTAACACATGGGCTCATGGGCCTTGGACAATTTGAAAAATGGGTGCCCCAGCCATGGCAGGAGCCACAGGGTGGAAGCCCCAAGCCCTGGCTGGAGCCATGGGGGCCAGGACCAGCAGCCCTGAGCCAAGCCCACTGAGACTGGGCAGGAGCTCCAGGGGGCTGGAGCTGCAGGGGGTGGCAGCCCCAGCCCAGGTCCCTGAGCCCAGGCAGGAGCCGCAGGGGGGTGGAAGCCCCGAGTCCTGACTGGAGTCCAGGCACCCCCAACCCCAGCAGGTGCCACCAGTGTGGGGGGAGGGAAGAGGGCAGCAGCCCCAAGCTCGAATGCCCAGAGTCCGAGCAGGAGCTGTAGGGGGTGGAAGCTCCAAGCCCCGGCAGGAGCCTGGGCAGCCCCCAGCCCTGGCAGGACCTGTGGGGGGGGGGAGGAGGAGAGCAGCGGCCCAGGCAGAAGCCATGTGGGAGAGGGATCTGTAGCCCAAAAGCTCGGGCACCCCGAGCCCCGGCAGGAGTCGTGTGTGGGCAGGGGCGGAAGCCTCGGAACTAGGGAGTCCCAAGCTCCAGCAAGAGCCACGGGGGAAGCAGTGCAGAGCCCAGCTCTGGGGCTGCTGCAGCACAGAAGTGTACACCCTCACTTCTGTGCTGCCTGAGGGGGAGGGTCTGATCTCTCCCCATAACAGCTGTGCAGGGAAAAGATAAGTCCTGTCCCATCCCAGCCCGGCTGATATCGGGGAGATCAGATTTCACGGGGCAGGTCTTATTTCACGGTCCATGACATGTTTTTCACGGCCGTGAAATTGGTAGGGCCCTACTGATAGCCATTGATGGACCTATCTTCCATTAACTTATCTAGCCCTTTTTCTTGAACTGGAGCTTTAAAAAGTTCATCTCTCAAATAGGCATGAACAGATTCACTTTACACCCCATACAGTAATTTAAATTGGCACTGGGACAGGATCCCCAACACCTTTTATGTGAATGTGTGAAACAGTGCAACATGATACACAGATGAAAGAGCAGGCAGGCTTCTTTTCTAATGGAAAAAACACTGGATTTTGAAATTAAACAGCAGATGGGAAGCTGATTCTTCACAGATTTTAAAAGGTCCATGAGCTACAGCACTGCTTTTTTTAAACCATGGAATGGAACAAACTTGAATTAGGGGTGTGTAAGTGGGATGTGCATACATCACAAAGTCAATTTGTTGTTCAACCCATAAAGCATCAAGTTACTGGAGCAGGAATCAGTATGGATTGTCCTCTAGCAAGAGACTAGAACTGGGTAAATGGGTAAATATTACCTGGGTAAATATTACCTTGATTTTTGAGGGTCAGTTTCTAGATCTGCTTTTGTGAATGAACTGACAACAATGCAAAATTATGTTAGGTCACCTTATGCTATCTCAGCCCTATTATTAACAAGTTCAGTTTAAAATTCATGATACGGATTCTGGAATTCAAATAATTTGCTCTTGATTACAATGGAAAAGCCATGAAGATTTGTTAAAAGTTCAGTACAGCCTCCTTTAAAATCAATGAAGTATTTATAACAAATCTGCAGGTCCATTCCATTAAAACAAATATAATATTTCTAACCAATCTGAGTTTATAAACACATTCACAGCACATCACTGAACGAATCAGATTTTTGTAAATGAATTTTAGGTCAGCTATACGGATTTAAGGGAACATGTCAGATTAATTGGAAATCAATTTGTATGGTATAATTTTAGTTAGAGACTCATTTTAAGGCTGTGATTTTACTGGATATTTTGAGTGATAAGCCACAAGGCTGAAACGTATGTGATTTCCTATATTACTAGAACCCCAAGAGAAAAGTAAGTTTATTCTATTTACTGAAAATATGTCTGGTTAGTAATATAGAGTAATTGCACTTCCTAATACTTAATGCACTTTCTAATACTTAATGGACACAGCAAAATTTCTACTGCCTGATAGGGAAGAAAAAGCTGGGTCTCCTCTTCACATTATGTCACTAGGAATATACTTGGTAAGTGCATACTTATTTTATGTTTAGAAATAATTCTATGGACTTTGCTACTCAAGCCAGTCAAACGTTTTTGTTCCTGTTAGTCTAAAAGCTATTGAGAGATGACATCAGCCTCATTTTGATTCTCTCAAAAAAAAATGTATCCATTCACTGCAACATTAATTTTGCACTATTTACAGTACTACATATTCCATTAAATTAGGCATACTATGTTAACATATCTGCTTCCTTTCAGTAGTCATGCTGTCATCTGAATTAAATGAAACTGAGGCTCGTCTCTGATGGGAAACACTGGGGGCTTGGTTGCATGGAGTAGCAATGCTCACTAGCGGGGTGTGATTTCTGAAGCACACCAGCCTGTTGCATGCTACACTGATCCATGTAGACCCCGTTGAAGTGATCTAAAAGTTCCCTAGCATGCATTAAATGTAGCTGTTTTAGTTGGTACATTTTAGAAATCACACTTTCAGTGTGCATTGCTGCTCTATATAGACAAGCCCAAAGTGTCCTTTCTCTATGACACAATGGAATAAGGTTCTTCTCAGAGATACACAAGTGTACCAGGCCCCTTCAAGGAGCTGCTTTATTAGTAGTAGTATTAAAATTCATTTATACATACTACAATAAATTAACACACTACTTCAGGATAAGATACGATCCCTGACAAAAAATCAACTGGAACAAATAATAATGAATGTGGTTATAGTGGTTGAATTCAAAGGCTTTTAGCATTATTCACAATCAAAGCAGATTCTTTTCCTCAGCTATTGCTTTAAATATCATGCATTAGTTTATATTTAAATAAATGAGTAAATATTACCTGGATAAATATTACCTCGATTTTTGAGGGTGGGTTTCTATATCTGCTTTTGTGAATGAACTGACAACAGTGCAAAATTATGTTAGGTCACCTTATGCTATCTCAGCCCCAAAAAACTATAGAACAACAAAAAATAAAACTACAATATTTGTTTACCGTTGTTCTAAGCAACTGAGAAGACATCAAATTAGATGGAAAGTTTTCTAAATGTTCCTAACTAACAAGCTGAAATACTTGGAAGGATTGATTTTTCGTGTGTATATTGAGAAAATACTGAAGGAGTAACCCATTGACTGATATAACAAAGTGTACAAGATTCTGAGATCCTATTTAAGAAAGTAACAATGCAGAGCTATATTAAAATGTCCTGGCACAGAGGTACTATAATATCTTATGTTACAATCCTTCACTCAGATCAGTGCAAGAAGATCTAGCACTTAAGTCAATGGCATTGCACATGAATGCATTGATTCTGCATCCAATTGCAGGATCGTGACCCATGTATATAAAATATTTGCCAACCCTTTCCCCATATTTAATAATAATAAATCCACTTACTTGCTTTTCCCTTTGTACACTGTGGCATACGATCCTTCCCCTAGTTTTTCCAGTTTTTCGTAAGAGTCTGCTTTTCCAAACTTGGGGCTTGTAGGCTAAATAAAAATAAAGGATGGAACTTTCAGCATTAACACCAAAATTAACTGCTTTGATTCAACCATGAAAGACTAAACGACATTACTGAAACGGATGGGATTATGTCTGAATTTTTTTAATATTGGTTGCAAGAATCCAGCAGAGCTAATGTAAAATGTTTGATAGGCTGCTCAAATAAATGTAATTCAACACTCCAGATTGTGGTTACCTATTTCAACCATATTCTTGTATCAGTGGAGCCATCAAAAGGATTTTGTTCTTAGTCACAAGAGGCTTGTGTTCCACTTTTGGCTTACAAAACTTTATATGCAGAAGTGGATCATTTCCAGCTAAACCAATCAATCTGTTTTAATAAGTGTAATTCAAGATTCTAATCTGCTCTATAAAATAGGCAAGGTAATCACATAGGTCTGCTTAGATGAAAACGTGTAAAAAATACTGTCAGTGGCACTTAGGGCACTGAGCACCTCCCAGAAGATATAAATATCTTATGGAATGGGCCCTCTAAGGGTGAATTTCACTTCTGAATTGATCCTAAAATTCTTTGGTTTGCATACACAATCAAAGCATGCCTTTTAATGGCATGTGTATGCAGTATGGTTTTTTATAATCTTTATTCTTAATGACTGCTGCCTGGGTTTCTATAACTGAATCAAGTTAACTACAGTACTTTGTTCAGTGAAAAAGCACAGGCTCAGATTTTCAGCTAGTGCAAACAGACATAGCCCCTATTGGCTTTAGCAACAGCTGGGAATATAACCTAAGCTTTTACACAACCATAACAAAACTGACAATAACTAGAGCTGTGAAGAGTAGAGGTTCATATTGCACCTTTAAAAATACACTCGAAAATGATTAATTTGAAAGTGCTGAAAATAAGGAAAATTATGCAGAGGGCTCTGTCTTGTAAAATAGCACCGTTTATCTTCATTTTGTTTAACAGAGCCTACGCAGCAGGAGAATACCAAACAATGTTTATCGCAATCTTCATTATTTCAGTACAATAGTCTATGAAAACAATTACGTATGTATCCTTTGTGTCTCTTTGTAGACATGCATCTCTGATACATATGTGGAAGTATATACGTATATATGTATAATATATATAGTTATGGCATACATGAGGGTGTAACGTGGTATAAATATTTCTAGTCAAAGAAACCACTTTTTGTTTTTGCAGAAATTTTCAATTTCTGTTTTTTATTTTCAGTCCCGAATTCATTCTGGGTTCCTCCCTCCCCCTTCCTCTTATATTTTACCAATGCAAAAGGAGAAAAAACATTGAGAGAGAAAGTGAGATTATGTTTAAACTATTCTCCCCCCCCCCACTCCCCCTTTTCCACTGCGGGAAGAGGAGAAGGGGGGGGGGGCTAAAAACACAAAAATTAAGGACCAAAAACCTAACTGAAATGAAAATGTAATTACTGGAAGGAGAAGGATCCATCAGACAAGGTTTGTCTGCTATCAGCTTGCTTCCCAGTGAGCCATTACCAACAGGCATGGGTGTGTATTTGTTTGAGGGGAGGGAGAAAGTAATCTACAACGTAGTAGCTTTGCAAAACTATCAAAAAAAAAACCCCACCTCTGAGGCTCCTCCATCACTAGATTTCCATATTGTTCGAATATGATGAAGCTGGTTTACTGTGTTATACTTTTCTTGTATGTAGTTTGCCTATTTTCATGTTGAGATTTACTTGTGTTGTTTCGGGATTTTTTGTTTGTTTTGTAATACCGCCAGTTGCCATAACGTAGAGGTCTTAAGAATCACTATTGCTTTAGGACTCTGATAGGTAATCCATTACAATAAAATCAAATAATTATTCCCTCAACCACAGACTCACTTCCCCCTATTCCAGCTGTCAAAAATATTGGTTTAAAATCATATCTATTTGATTCATCCCCCCTTGGAAGCCTGCTGCATCCCCACTGAGAGTAGGCGGAGGATGAGAAGAGCTTGCATTGGGCAGGACCAGTAAGATGGCCAGAGGAAGAGCTCACTACTGACTATGCAGGAGAGGTGCCGGTGTTGACTGCCTCTGCATGATGGGCACTTCTGCCACATGCATCAGCAGCTGTTAGGCTACAGACTCCAGCTTCACAGAAGCAGGATGGGCCTTGTCTCCCTTACTGTGCAGTCACAACTCCCAGTTGGTCCAGTGCCTGGTCATGCTGAGAGAGAACAACCCCAAAGCAACAAGAAAGCTACTCAGTCACCATCTGTCCAGACCCAGCAGAAAGACCTGGCAGCTCTTCTCCCCTTTGCAGACCGTGATTCTCAGTACCCCAGGTTGACCCTCTGATCTGGCCAAAAGGGTGTACTTTTAGTCCTCCTGAAGAGGCACAAGCCTCTGCATTGGATCTTGGCCCTCTGATCTAGCTGGACCACAGGGTGGGATAACTTGCTGATCCAGAACCCAATGTGATCCTTGCCACTTCCAAAGGTGGAACCAAAGTGTACGGAGTCCTAGCAGTGTCACACCCTATTGGGGTGTCTAGCCGCAATAGAGTGTAGGATGTTGTAGGCCAGGTGTTCAGGCACCTAAAGATGCATATTGGTGCTTAGTGGTGTTTTCACAAGCTGCTATCTGCATCTTTCGATACCTATAGATCTTTAAAAACTGGCCCTTTAAGTTGTTCTGTTACTCCCTGTATTACCTTTCACAAGCACAAATTGCCAGAGACTGCTGCTATGATATATTAGCATGAAACTTGCAAACTAATCTGCAAGACATTTCAGAGACCACAAAAAACTTTGAAAAGTGATATTGAGAATACACACCGCAAGCACAATTAATCTTTGAAAAAATTCACCAATTGCTGATGCTAGCAGTTAACAATAATTTTGATTATTAAACATGAAAATAAAATGGACACTAATTTACATTTCACAATTTCACATGGTACCTTTCACTCGTCTTGGAAAATACAGTATACCAATCAGTTTAATTTTCTGGTTCTTATTTCAATAGCCTTGTATTGTAATGTCTGGGTTTAAAAGGCTGCAGAGGTTGATCTTCTAAAGAATCAAAACAATCTCTATTAATATTAAATTTTGTAAAATTGTTATAAATTATAAATTTGGAATCTAAATCATCTGAAATGCCATGTAAACTCTGAAATCCCAGATGTTTCTATTTAAATACTTTACTGCATACACAAAATTGGGAGGTTTTTTCCCCTCCTTTCAGTACATCCAGTTTCATATGTCTATTTCTGCAATACTTTAAACAGAAAAATCCATACCTATAAATCTTTCTATAATACAGGAAGGGCCACTCATTCCCATCTATTTAAAATTAGCCTTTAATTGTTACAGCAAACACCACCATTTTTAAAGTTAATAGTACTGTATATAAAAAAAATCTAAAGACCTTAAAACAGTTTATTCAATCCACAGCTTTCAAATGTTTAAAAATGATTTTTCTTTTTTGTTCAAAACCATGTTTCTTTTGATAAATTAGCTGCCACAAAAACAGAGAACAAGAAGATAAGAAACTGGAAGCATTTTGGATGACGACAGAATATAAGTGATTTTGAACACGTGTGGAGGCTGATTTCAATCCCTCACAAGAATAAATTATAGTACTACAAAAACTCATGATGTTAATATGAGGGTTGAATTTAGCCTGAAGTCATTTTCCTGTTCACATTTAAAACTAATTTAAAAAATTATTAACAGGACCTATGACTTAGGTATGTGATAATAAAAGCAGAAGCTTTAAAAGAGATCTTTCATTATCCGGAAGATACATTTATCTAGGTGGCAACCACTCAAGCCCCTGAATATGACACTTGATTTCTCTTTGCCCAGGAGGTAGCAAGAGATCTGGTCAATGATGTGCAGATGCCTTTCCTGCAGTTTTCCTGTTCTGTCGGTGGCGAGCAGGTCCACCTGGGAGTCCCCACTTCTGGAAGATGACACTGATGACCTCCGGATGAAGAGACCATTCAGAGCGAAAGGAAAAGGACCTGCTGAGGCAATCCACCAGTGTGTTTTTTGGGCTCTGGGGAAATGTGATGCCTCGAGGTCAAGACATGTACCACCTTGCCTGAGACCTGGGAAGGGACACCTGGCAAGCCAAACATACTGCTCTGAGTTCCCTAAGATTGTCAAGGTGGGCTCCCTAATCCAGGTCTGACGCATCCAGAACTAAAGTTACCAACAGATGCAAGGCGGCAAAGGGTACTCTTTTCATTAAGGAACCTGGGTCTCTCCACCAACTCAGCAAACGGAGGACCAGCAGCAGAATCGTGATTATTGAGTCGAAGTTGTGTCTGCTCAGGGAATAGACTGACCCTAGCCACATTGGCAGGGGTCTGAGGCACAGCCTTGCATATTGCACCACATAGTTGAATGCTGCCATCTGACCCAACAGTTTGAGGCAAACCCAAGTGGGTCGTGACCTTGGAGATCAGATCTGACATAGCTCGGAATCTGGCCTCTGGTAAGTAGGCCTTGGCCTGGGTCAAGTCAAGCACTGCCCCCAAAGAACTCTATTCTCTGAACCGGGACCAAAGTTGACTTATACTCGTTTATCAACAGTCCCAGCACCTGAAAGGTGGCCTGTACTGTACTGATGCTGTGCTGGACCTGAGCCTGCCAGTGGCCTTTGATCAGCCAGACATCGAACTACAGGTAGATATGGACACCTCGACGTCTGAGGAAGGCTGCTACCACCGCCATACACTTAATGAAGAGCCATGGGCTACCGACAGGCCAAAGGGAAGTGCTGTGCATTGGTAGTGGTGTTGACCCATTACAAACCTCACTTCTGGAGGGAGCCGCTACAACCAGAATGTCAGCTAGGCTGTGTGCAGACTCCTTTAGCTCCTCGACTTCCAGACCCACGTTTGTGGTGACCCTTTTCAGGAGTTCTTGATGGGCCCTGAAGTCATCTGGCAGAGCAGGTTACTAGGGCCTACGACTGCCTCATCCAAGGATGACGAGGAAGAAGCCTGCACTGAAGGAGGGGCTGCCTCCTCTTCCTCATCTGCACCACATCCACTGGGGCCATTTCTCAGACATTGGTACCAGAAACAGCACCAGAGTCAGGGTCCAGCACTGGATGGGAAGAAACAGTGGCTCGCCTCTCCGACACCACCAAGTATGAACGGTGGGAAGGGGCACCCTGTACTGGGCAAAACCCCCAAGGATTCCAACACTGCCACTGCATTGGCCAGTGGCCCAGTGGCCATGCGCCAGCCAAGGGGTAAGTACCGAAGTCCAGTGCATAGGCTGGGCACCGATAGGACTTCGTTGGAAAGAAGGATTCCCCTTCAGACTCCAAATAGGATTCTTCCCTCGAAGACTATGGCGGCACAGTACCCGCTTCCACCTCCAGGCAGTGCCAGGGAAATGGTAACCACTGACGGGCCGGAGATCACTGCATCGGGACCATGGAGGGTTTTCCCCTGAACAATGCCACAGTGGTCAGTGCTGCAATGGAGCTCACACCCCTTGATCCCTTCTATCCCATTGCTTTGGTTAGCAGGGGACCTTGAAGGGTCGGTGGGATCAGGGGGGACATCAGGTCCTTTGTAGCTGGAGTTTAAGGGGCCCACAAGCACGAGGTCCCACGACTGCTCCCAGGAGTCAGAGGTGGGTCCCAGACTGGACATGGCACTCTAGGCAGAGTCACCAGAGCCAACAGTGGCTCTGGGGAGGACAAGTGGCCCAGCCTGGGTCTCAATGCCACTCCCTGCTTGTCCCTCTTCAGCACTGGAGAGGGCCCTCTCTCTGTTTCCTACACTTTCTGAACGGTGCTGGGAAGAACATAGTGCCTGTGGAGTGCGTCACAGAAAAAACCTAAGTGCTTGGCACCGATTCAGAGTGGCTCAGCTACGAGACTGGTCTGAGGGCTGCCTTCACGAGTAAGGCCTTCAGACAAATGTCTCTATCTTTTTGAGTGTGTGGTCTGAAGCCCCTACAGATCTGGCATTTCTCTTTAACATGAGTTTACCCAAGGCACTTTAGACAGCCAGAGTATAGGTCACTCACTAGCATCAGCTTGCCAGAGCTTAAAGCCTGGGGCAAAAGTCCCTCGATGACAGGGACAACTATTCACGCTATTATATACACTAACTTAGAACTATATACACTAACTACAATAACTATTTAATGTAAGACAAAAAAGAGTCCAAACCACTGGGAAAGAAGCCTTGTAAAAGCAAACAGGATCATTCCAGGCAACCGTCATGGGTGATAAGAAGGAACTGAAAGGGTGCAGATTTGGCGGCGCCCCTTATACCAGCGCACATGCGTGGGGCTCCAGAAGGCCTAGAACTAGTTCTATGGATACCACTGAGGGGAAAATCTCCAGCAACTGTACACACGGCACGCACACACCTCGCATGGAATGGACATGAGCAAGCACTCAATGAAGTAGTATTGACTTTAAAGAGGCCAAGAAGGGAAATAAAGCATTCAGACAATAGAAAAGAGCATCTAACTTCCAAGAAGAGACTGTTCTGTGTAAAAAGTCATTTTTGGTTCTTTCAGTCAAAAAAGCAAACAGGATGTTAGGAATCATTAAAAAAGGGATAGAGAATAAGACGGAGAATATCTTATTGCCCTTATATAAATCCATGGTGCGCCCACATCTTGAATACTGCGTACAGATGTGGTCTCCTCATCTCAAAAAAGATATACTGGCATTAGAAAAGGTTCAGAGAAGGGCAACTAAAATGATTAGGGGGGTTGGAATGGGTCCCATATGAGGAGAGATTAAAGAGGCTAGGACTTTTCAGCTTAGAAAAGAGGAGACTAAGGGGGGGATGTGATAGAGGTATATAAAATTATGAGTGGTGTGGAGAAAGTGAATAAGGAAAAATTATTTACTTGTTCCCATAATATAAGAACTAGGAGCCACCAAATGAAATTAATGGGCAACAGGTTTAAAACCAATAAAAGGAAGTTCTTCTTCACACAGCACACAGTCAACCTGTGGAATTCCTTGCCTGAGGAGGTTGTGAAGGCTAGGACTATAACAGGGTTTAAAAGAGAACTAGATAAATTAATGGAGGTTAAGTCCATTAATGGCCAATAGCCAGGATGGGTAAGGAATGGTGTCCCTTGCCTCTGTTTGTCAGAGGGAGGAGATGGATGGCAGGAGAGAGATCACTTGATCATTACCTCTTAGGTTCACTCCCTCGGGGGCACCTGGCATTGGCCACTGTCAGTAGACAGGATACTGGGCTGGATGGACCCTTGGTCTGACCCAGTATGGCCATTCTTATGTTGGAGACTGCAGAAGGTACAAATGTGAGGCCAAGGGGTAAAGCCACTCAATGACAATGGCCCTTAATATGAAAAAAAATAGTTTGATTAGATGGATTTATGAAAACATGAGGTAAGTCTCCTTCAAATCAATGGAGCACAGGAATCCTATTAACAAGGGGAGAGGAAAGAGTATGCCAAATGAGGGGAAATGACAGTGGAAAGAAATGAAAAAAAAACAACACACACACAACTTGTGGGAGGTGGAAGAATCTGTTTTAAAAGAGTGTTGGCAGGGTCATTGTAACTAATTTCAAATGACCACTTCATTTACATACACTTTAGGGTATTTTGCAGATTTAATCTGGGATCCTATCGTGTGACTTGGCATTATACTGACTTGTGAACACCAGCTTTTAGAAATTCTCAAGAATCAGTGTATTATTTGGTAAAGATAGCTTTAATGGAAAATTACATCTAGAGCCACCTGACTATTCTTATACAAGCTGTGTGGGTTACGTTCTCATGCATTTTTCATAACTGCAAAACAGCTTGTGAATGTCACACTTTACCATCACACTCCTGAGCCTAAGTTTTAAATAGATTTTTTTAACAGAATATTAAACTTCAATATGAAATTATCCTCAAGGGAAAAATATTATGTTCACAGTTCCATTGTAAATTATTTAAAATCCAAAATGAAGATCCATCTGTTTTGCTATATACTAAATCCATTGTAAGGAAAATCTGAATGTAAAGGACAAGTCAAGAGATAGTCCTTTACAACAACTCAGGGTCTATTCTCTATCATAGGAGAGAATATCTTCCAACGAGATCCTGATAAAGCTTTCATTACCAAACCACACACAGGCTCTCGGGAGTTACTCATTTGTGGAGAGACCAGATCCTATTACATGCTAAAGTTAAATAGCTTAGGATCAAACCTGAAGCACAGCTGGCTATGAGGCAGTAAGTGACACAAAGATGAACAAACCTACAAACCTCCTGTGCTCTGAGCCGACCAGTCTTGAGGACAGTTGGGCTCAGCGCATGAGGGGTACAAAGAGAATCCTGTCCCCAACTGCAGTTGCCGATGAGCTCTCCAAACCCCCACCCCCAAGTTCTACTAGGCATATCCCCATCCATGTTCCAATACATGTTAGGGTGACCAGACAGCAAGTGTGAAAAATCGGGACAGGTGGTGTGTGTGTGGGGGGGGGGGGGGGGGTAATAGAAACCTATATAAGAAAAAGACCCAAAAATCGGGACTGTCCCTATAAAATCGGGACATCTGGTCACCCTAATACATGTGCACAAATTTATGGCTGTTAAGGTCAAAGAATACTCGCTACTCAGCTCCTGCAAGGGAGTCGGGCAGTCTTTGTAGGGGTTTCTTTTCCTCTCCTTTCCCAAATACTGAAAGGTATGTAGGAAGATCTTTGGATCAAAAACCATACCATCTCACCATGTCTCATTACAGAACTACCATCCAGGCCAAGTCTCACATTCAGCCAGGAAGGGACATCTCCCACACAAAACTCCGAAGCTCCCCAGCCATCACAGTTGGATACGAGGAAGGATGACTGATGGGATGGAAAGACCACAAAGGTGCTCCACACCCACCTGAATGAGAGAAGTAGGAAAGGGTTCAAGTTGCATTTAGCATCAGCAGCCAAGGAACAGCTGAAGGTTCCTTGCCCCAAACAGCTTGAGCTAAGCCTTTGGCCCTTACTAACCACTGCTCTACATTCATGAGTTTTACATGCATTTCTTTTTATAACAAAATCACACAATCAGACTGAAATATGAAATGGAAAACTACCCACGTGGAAGAGATTTCCACATTCAGAAAAAGTCTTTAAAATGTTTAATACAGTACATTCTGCTTATTAGCAACCCCTCAGTCGCCAGCAAAAAGTTGCTATTATCCAGCAATTGCTAGCAAGCGGAAGGCAGGTTTGCGAGGCAGCAGTCAGGGAAAGAAGTGCTGGGATGTGCCTTCCCTGGCTGCAGCCCCACAAGCCTGCCTGCGGGCAAGACAAAAGCAGTAAGGGGACTGCAGCTCAAATGCCAGGGCTTCCCAGAGGGAGCGAGGTTGCTGGGGGCCAATGGAGCTGCATGTTAACACTCCCTACACTCTCCAGAGGGTCATAACACATTGTTTATGCACCTTAATTTGATATGAATAAACTACCACAATTAAAATATTTTCCATTAACAACAAGGTGACAGAAAATTAGTATTTTGATTTTTTTTAATAACTAAATGTAAGTGTTATTTAATCTGTGAACTAGATATGCAGAGACAAGGTGGATGAGGTAATATCTTTTACTGGACCAACTTCTGCTGGTGAGAGAGACAAGCTTTCAAGCTTACCTCAGAGATAAAGCTCATACATATTACCTCAACCACCTTGTCTCTCTAATATCTTGGGATTCACATGGCTACTACACCACTGCACACAAATAGATACGCCTACATTTTGGAAATGCATTGTAATTAACAGATCAATGACACAGACATTACAGGTTGCTCTAGGAAAGCAAAGTAATTAGGTAAACCTACAAAAGTCACCAGCTAGTGCAACATGAAAAACACTTAAATATCTATTAGGGCTGTCGATTAATCGCAATTAACTCATGCAATTAATTCCAAAAAATTAATCATGACTAAAAAAATTGATCGCAATTAATCGCACTGTTAAACAATAGAATACCAATTGCAATTTATTAAATATTTTGGATGTTTTTCTACATTTTCAAATATATTTATTTAAATTACAACACAGAATTCAAAGTGTACAGTACTCACTTTATATTATTTTTATTACAAATATTTGCACTGTAAAAATGATAAAGAAATGAAATAGTATTTTTCAATTCACCTCATACAAGTACTGTAGTGCAATCTCTATCGTGAAAATGCAACCTACAAATGTAGATTTTTTTTTTATTACATAACTGCACTCAAAAACAAAACAATGTTAAACTATAAATCCACTAAGTCCTACTTCTTCTTCAGCCAATCGCTAAGACAAACAAGTTTGTTTACATTAGATAATGTAAACAATAATGCTGCCCACTTTTTATATTTACAATGTCACCTGAAAGTGAGAACAGGAGTTCTCCTGGCACTTTTGTAGCTGGCATTGCAAGGTATTTACATGCCAGATATGCTAACCATTTGTATCCCCCTTCATGCTTTGGCCAACATTCCAGAGGACATGCTTCCATGCTGACGACACTTGTTAAAAAAATAATGTGTTAATTAAATTTGTGGCTGTACTCCTTGGGGGAGAATTGTATGTCTCCGGCTCTGTTTTACCTGCATTCTGCCCTATATTTCATGTTACAGCAGTCTCGGATGATGACCCAGCATGTTGTTCATTTTAAGAACATTTTCACTGCAGATTTGACAAAATGCAAAGAAGGTACCAATGTGAGATTTCTAAAGATACAGCACTCGACCCAAGATTTAAGAATCTGAAGTGCCGTCCAAAATCTGATCGGGACAGAGTGTGGATCATGCTTTCAGAAGTCTTAAAAGAGCAACACTCTGATGTGGAAACTATAGAACCCAAACCACCAAAAAAGAAAATCAGCCTTTTGCTGGTAGCATCTGACTCAGATGATGAAAATGAACATGCTTTGGTCTGCACAGCTTTCGATTGTTATTGAATATAACATGGACACATCCTCTGAAATGGTGGATAAAGCACGAAGGGACATATGAATCTTTAGTGCATCTGGCACGTAAATATCTTTCAACGCTGGCTACAACAGTGCCATGCAAGCAACTGTTCACACTTTCAGGTGACACTGTAAACAAGAAGCGGGCAGAATTATCGCCTGCAAATGTAAACAAACTTATTTGTCTGAGCAATTGGCTGAATAAGAATCATATAATCATAAACTTTAAAGTCAGAAGGGACCATTATGATTGTCTAGTCTGACCTCCTGCACAACGCAGGCCACAGAATATCACCCAGACACTCCTGTATCAAACCCCTAACCCAGGGGTAGGCAACCTATGGCACGCGTGCCAAAGTCGGCACGCGAGCTGATTTTCAGTGGCACTCACGCTGCCTGGGTCCTGGCCACCAGTCCAGGGGGCTCGGCATTTTAATTTAATTTTAAATGAAGCTTCTTAAACATTTTAAAAACCTTGTTTACTTTATATACAACAATAGTTTAGTTATATATGATAGACTTATAGAAAGAGACCTTCTAAAAATGTTACAATGTATTACTGGCATGCAAAACCTTAAATTACAGTGAATAAATGAAGACTCGGCACACCACTTCTGAACGGTTGCCGACCCCTGCCGTAACCTATGTCTGAGCTACTGAAGTCCTCAACTCGTGGTTTAAAGACTTCAAGGTAGGACTGAGTGTACTTGCAGGCTCTAAAATTTTACATTGTTTTATTTTTTGCACAAAATTCTACATTTGTAAATTCAACTTTCATGATTGCACTACAGTACTTGTATTAAGTGAATTGAAAAATACTATTTTTACAGTGCAAATATTTATAATTAAAAAATACAAAGTAAGCACTGTATACTTTGTATTCTGTGTTGTAATTGAAATCAATATATTTGAAAATGTGGAAAACATCCAAAAATATTTATATAAATAGTGTTCTATTATTAACAGCACGATTAATTGCACAATTATTTTTTTTAATCACTTGACAGCCCTAATATCTATCAAAGTAAAGAATACTTTATGGTAGGATAGGAAAAAAATAATTAAGGTCACTTGTCCAAACATAGTCTGGATCCCAAATTTGGCTGTCAAACAATAAAATAGGACTCAAATTTTCTTTTTAAAGCAAGATTATATAAATTAAACATTGCGCTATTGCGTATGTCCCCGAGACTGCTGATCTGAACTTCATTTTACAATCCTGGATGCTTCAACTGACCAATATGCACAATCTGAAATTGTGCCTCAGATCCTAAGAAAGTATCAGTGAATGGCAATTGTATTCCATACTCCAACTTGGGCAGGGTATACACTGAGAATCAGCTATGTGCATGTGCTCCAAAATACAGTACGTGAACGTGACAGGCTGAATGGAGCCAGCAAAGAAACTTAGAATACCACAACTGACAGGTCTGCTTTCTTCTGCTAATTAGTGGTGGTTATAAGAAACCTGAGGCAGGAGGACTCTTATTTTCAGCATCAGGTCATTCACTGCAGCCAAGATTTGTATGTGCACCTCAGCAGCTTGTCCAAGTTACTGGAATAATTAAAGGGACAGCACCAACTTGAAAAATCACACCCCTCTCTATGAAAATGTTTTATCTATTGTTCCAATTAGCACCTAATATTACTATAACTGAACAATTAGAGAAAAAATAAAACCCTTCTTTTCCCTCCAATTTGTTCTGTTTAATGGTTTTCATTGTTTCTCCCATATAGTTTTATACACTATTTGTACGAGTCTTTCACCCAGTTGTTACAGGGGAAAGAACACCATATTTTAAAAAGCATTTGACTGTAAAACCAAATAAATTAGCAGTGGCACTCTTGGAAAGGTGCACTATTGGACTACTTTGAATTCATTTTCTGAAACAGACCGTTCATTTCAAGTTGACAGTGGCCCTTTATGTTTTGTCTGTATTAAGGTTTCGGGTTGTCCTGAGCTGTAGGGCAATGAATTTACCTAGCTGGCTACATGCATACTTTTAACATGCAGATTTGTCATGTCCAAAGGAGTAGCAGAAGATTAGAATTCCTGATGCCTGTGTAATTAATCTGTGTTAATCAAAGAGCATCAATATCTTCTGCTAGGAATTTTATTCAATAACAAAATTCAGTTTCTTTCCAAATAAATAATTCTGTAACTACATACGGGGACCTCTAATCTAGGTAACAGTATGTCTACACAGGAGCTGCAGTGTGCTTCCCAGAACGAAAAAGCAGCTACTGTGTATAAGTGTGTGAAAATAAAACAAAATACAAGGTCATAGTTTTACATAATGAGTTTGCATCCGTCAGAAGATATTAAAGTCTAAACATGTAAGTAAACAAAAAACAATTCATGCAACAACTTCTCACTTTATGCTACAGAACTAATTAGCAACCTAGAACTTCTATGCAGCTGTGGAGAGGTGCAACATTAATTTAAATGAGGCAAGCTGCTTAACAGCAAATCATTTCATTTCTGAATGGCAGAAACTGTGCCCAGGAACGTACAATCCCAGATTTCACAAAATCCTCCGTGTTCTATCTCCCAACAACAGTAACAGAAGTTGCAGTGTGTGTACATGGAGAATATCCCACTTGCTGAGCAATTATTCTCCGCTTGCTCTTCACCCAGCAACACAAAGCTGCCCTATACACCTCTACCCCAATATAACGTGACCCGATATAACACGAATTCGGATATAACGCTGTAAAGCATTGCACAGGGGGGCGGGGCTGCACACTCCGGTGGATCAAAGCAAGTTCGATATAACGTGGTTTCACCTATAACGCGGTAAGATTTTTTGGCTCCCGAGGACAGCGGTAGAGATGTAGCTGTTTCAGCTATTGAGACTGATTGAACTAGAGGCCAAAGTCATAGAATATTCTAATGATGTCCTGTAAAGAAGTGGTGTGGTTAAACCTTGAGAATGTTTGTTATCTTTTGAGTTACCGCTATATTCTAGAGTGTGAACTGATAGGAGACTGGAATTAAATGATCAGAGAAGGTGGGTCATAGCCAGAGTACCTTGTGTACAAGCTCACCGTTCTTTTGGTGAGTGCTACAGAAGTGAAGGCATAGACAGGCTTTAAGCTATGGTAGAAAAGAGGTGAAATGAGAATTTTTGCCTAATGCAAATGATTTGGCATGCATTTGCATAATACTAACCAAGGCAGAAAGTGGAAATTTTTATTAAACAAAAGATGAAGATACTACTCATCTATCAAAGAATCCGTACATAAATGGAGGCTTACCAAAAAAAGGAGAGAACTCGAACTGAAACAAAATTATAGTGATTATGACCTAGAGGGCATAACAAACTTGGCAGGGTGCTTCTCATAACTGAAATGTCAACTCAGATGGGTGTAATCTATATGCCAGAAGTATTTACAGTCCCAGCAAGGTATAATTTGACAATGAGGAATCTGGTAGTGATTCTTTGTCTAAAAATACAAGGAATAAGTAGTAGAGGAAATGATAATGGATATCTGCTACAGAACACAAAGACTAGAAGAAAACAAGATAAAAAAACCCAGATCAACTCGTGTTACTCAAAACCACAGCCTGTCATCTCCTATGGAATCCATGCAGACATGCCTTGGGTAACAAGACAGCCAAACACATCAGAATGTTCCCAAATAACATACAAGTTGAGTGGACACAAGCCAGAGGAGAAACTATCCTGGACTACTGAGAGGTGGGAAATATTTGAGAATTCAGCTCAACCTCCCTTTTTACCACCTCCCACATGCCCCTTCTCACCCCAGAGAGCCAGACACAGACAGACAGACAGACACACTCCCAAGGCAGCATAGCAGTGTCTGGCTAGCTGGGTTGCAGTTTGCTGGGGATTTCCCTGGATGCATGCCAGTGGCTCCTTTCCCCCTTTCAACCAACCATAGCCTCCAGCTCAAGGAATCCTCTTACAGTGGAGTCGCATCATAGGCGCATTTAACTTACGCGATTTTAACTATACGCGCTCGGCAAAATAAAACAAAAAAAAGAGAAAAATAATTTAAATACTGTACCTGTAGTGCAGGCGATTCCACTCACCATTCCACTCAATGAGCGTTTGACTATACGCAATTTTCGCCTTACACACTGACTTCACCTAACCCCCACATAAGATGCAACTCCCCTGTACTGGCCAGGAGGGAGGGAACTGTGCATGCCCTCTCCCCTTGGGCTGAACTGGGGGAACAGCAAAGGGGCCATTCGGCCTCTCTTGCTACTACAGCAAAATTTTCCTTTCATCCTACCCATGCACTGGAGGGGGACAGTACTTAGGGAAAGCAATCAGTCTGTAACCTTGGGATGTTTTGTTGGCATTTAATTACTGAATGTATGATTTACCATTGCACTCTCCCTCTTTGGGTCAAGCCAGATTTGCGTTCAGGTTTCCAAATGTCCCTGAGTGTTATGCCACAACTTTGGGGCAGTCAGTCTTTTCAGGGGATACATTTGTTAGGGTCACGGAGGGAGGGATAAATATTCAACAGAAATGTTGGATTCAGTGTGTGGTTGGGACAGAGAGACTCTCCAGCAGAGACTGCCTGGACTGTGTCTCAGAGGTAGATCTAACTCTCTCTACAGGGGTGAAGTGTGACTTGCAGTCCAAACTATGTATCTAGGCCTGGATGGGCGCTGCTAAACAGTCTCCCTGGCTTGGCAGCCATTTTGACCTTGCGGTTTGCCAATCAGGACCAAATGTGGCTCAAGTCTAAGCAGAGTGGCTACAGTTACCCATTCCATAAAGACTATTCCCCTCCATTCACATTCTTGTTTCTTCATTGGCATTGCAGCCATTGTAACAAACTATTTTTATCTTGTGAGGCGTCTTTTTTGGAACTCTATAGGCAAGAACAAGAGAAGTGACCAAAAGCTATATGGAAGCAGTATAATAAGAAACTGGTTCATAGATGCAGGCATGTAAGTTTATTTGAGTTAAGAAAAGAGGATTGTGGAAATTAAGAAATCAAGTATCTGATCCTAAAAATCCTTACACATGTACTTAACTTTATTCTAGGGCTGTCAAGCGATTAAAAAATTAATCACAATTCATTGCGATTAATCGCGCTGTTAAACAATAATAGAATACCATTTGGCTCTTTTCTACATTTTCAAATATATTGATTTCAATTACAGCACACAGTACACAGTGCTCACTTTATATTTATTTTTATTACATATATTTGCACTGTAAAAAGAAAAGAAATAGTATTTTTAAATTCACCTCATACAAGTACTGTAGTACAATCTCTTTATCGAGAAAGTTGAACTTACAAATGTGGAATTATGTGCAAAAAAAAGTGTTAAAAAAATGTAAAACTTTAGAGCCTACAAGTCCACTCTGTCCTACTTCTTGTTCAGCCAATCGCTCAGACAAACAAGTTTGTTTACATTTGCAGGAAATAAAGCTGCCCGCTTCTTCTCCTACAATGTCACCTGAAAGTCAGAACAGGCGTTTGCATGGCACTGTTGTAGCTAGCGTCGCAAGATATTTATGTGCCAGATGCACTAAAGACTCATATGTCCTTTAATGCTTCAACCACCATGCGAGAAGACATGCTTCCATGCTGATAACAGGTTCTGCTCGATAACGATCCAAAGAAGTACGGACCGAAGTATGTTCATTTTCATCATCTGAGTCAGATGCCTCCAGCAGAAAGTTGATGAAAATGAACATGCTTCGGTCCATACTGCTTTGGATCGTTATCGAGCAGAACCCGTTATCAGCATGGAAGCATGTCTTCTGGCATGGTGGCCGAAACATGAAGGAGCACACAAATGTTTACCATATCTGGCACAGAAATACCTTGCAATACCAGCTACAAAAGTGCCATGTGAACATCTGTTCTCACTTTTAGGTGAGATTGTAAATAAGAAGCGGGCAGCATTATCTCCCGTAAATGTAAATGTAAACAGACTTGTTTGCCTTAGCTGAACAAGAAGTAGGACTGAGTGGACTTCTAGGCTCTGAAGTTTTACATTGTTTTGTTTTTGAGTGAAGTTATGTAACAAAAAAAAATCTACATTGGAAAATTGCACTTTCGCGATAAAGAGATTGCACTACAGTACTTGTATGAGATGAATTGAAAAATACTATTTTTTGTTTTTACAGTGCAAATATTTGTAATAAAAATAATATAAAGTGAGCACTGTACACATATTCTATGTTCTAAGTGAAATCAATATATTTGAAAATGTAGAAAAACATCCAAAAATTTAATAAATTTCAATTGGTATTCTATTGTTTAACGGTGCAATTAAAACTGCGATTAATCGTGATTAATTTTTTTGAACCGCGTGAGTTGACTGCGATTAATGAACAGCCCTACTTTATTCATTAACAGTCGCACTGAAATCAGTAAGACTTCTTGTGTCTATACACTTGCAGGATTGGTACCCTAATTAGTAAAGAAAAAATGCAGAAAGCATTGAAATCTACCAATTTGGAAAGAGTATGTGGACTGTTAGGAAACTCCATAAATAAGGCACAGTACATTACATGTCTTCTGAAAGAGAAGAAGTAGCCATCAGTGTAACTTCATGAAAGGACTATTCAAAAATATGATTTTTTTCTTAACTGTAAATTAGAAAAGTGGAGGGGGAGGCAGCCAAACAATAATAAGCAGAATCAGCTAATTGTTTGCAGGTAGAAATAAAGGCAATGGAAAAGGGAGACTGAGTTAATGCTAGTCAAAAGGTAGGGAAGGGAATTTTCTAAATAAAAATTGGGGAAGGAAGGACATACTAGAGAGAAGTGGTGTCTATTAATAAATGGAAACATGTGAAACCAAAATGGTGGCGATACTGAGCTTTTTATTATTATTTTAAAAAACTGGAACTTCTTTTTGAAGTCTGTCTTTAGAAAGAAAATAAAGAACAAAAGTTTGAACGAGTAGGAAATACAAGCCTGTCAAAGTAAGTACGCATAAAGAACATCCCAGAGTACTTGGAAAACATGAACATGTACTAAAATCAATCTGGGCAAAATGCATGTGGAAATAATACAAAGGGGTCTAGACAAAATGACTTGGGACTTAGAAAAATGCAATCTAATACAGTTGCGGAAACACGATTCAAACAAATTTAGTAAGCAGGAAATACCTGAAAAACAATAATGCTGAAAGAAACTTAAGGTTAATAGTGGTGAACGAATTAGATGCAGATTTCCAGTGTGATAGGAGATGGGAAGAAAAAAGGTCAGGGCAACTTTGATGTGCTTGAAAAGGATAATTTCACAGTTCTGATATGGTTGAATGTTAATTTTAAACACTTTATTAACAGAAATATATTGATAAACTGGAGGAAGTTCAAAGAATATTAGCGACAAAAATTATTAGGAAGCCAAGGGAACTGATTAATAAAGAACAACTACGTTAACCTTTATATCCATCAAGTTGTTTAGATGACAACTAATACATGGTAGAAGTCCACAAATATTTGAAGGCTGTAAACACTCAGTAGGAATGGGCATTATTTAGACAGCTACAAGAGGTTAATATAGGAGAAAATGTGAAAACGTTAAGAAACAGAAAATTTAGGTTGATATTAGGCAAAGCTTCCTAGCAGTAACATTAGGCTGGCAAATCATCTCCCAATGAAGTCCCCATTGCTTGCAACTTTTGAAACTAACAGACATAAACAGAACAAAACACAGAATATGTATTTTAGGAAACAATCCAGCATCATCAGATAGATGGACTTCAAGTTCACATAGTGCTCTTCCATCTTTAATTCCTATGATTATATGAGAATTGGGAGTCCATAAATCCTTCAGAACCAAGAAATATTTACACTAAAGAAGTCATTAAGAGATGGTGCTAGTCTAGGATAGCAGTTAGAAGGACCAGATTTTTCTCTCTCTCATATACAAACCTCTTTCTCCACGTGGGATCTCTGAGAAGAGAGTTTATTTAGTCATGCAGTTTCTTAAGGCCCAATGCTGCTCCCAGCGAATAATTTTGCCATTGTCTTCAATCAGAGAAGGGCAGGGCCCTTAGTCAGGATTAAGTTAAACTTTACATCTTGATTTATCAGATATTGGTTTTGTGTGTCCTGTATGACTAGTTCATTTTCTTTTAATACTGATGCTATTGTGTGTAAATAAACCTACCTTTTATTTTACATAACCAGATTAGAGCACTGGATACACTGTAGGTGAAGAGCCTAAACTGACCCATACAAGAAAAACACTGTATTAACAAAGAAGCTGAGAAATAACTATAAAGCTCCATTCTATCCTGAAAACATTAAACAATGTGATGGTGGTGGTGACTATAGTCACTAAGCAGACACTATGAAGAACTCTTTCTTACGGATTGATTTGGATCATGTGGGAGACTTCGGTGACAGAGGCTGTATAACATGACACCATGATGGAAAAGCAAATTTATTTTTGTTAAAGATAGTTCCTTTTAAAATATAACCTTTCCTACAAAGTACATCCTCCAAAGGGCATGATATCTTATCTGTTAAATTCACATGGGTTAAACAAAGCTCAGCTCTAGAAAAGAGAATTTTCTCATTTCTTCATAGAAACAGAATTTTCTCAAAATTCTGCCTGATCCAGAAAAGACAGCAGAAAAGACAATCAACCTTTTAAATCACTTTCATTGCAACTAACTTTTGAAGCGTTCTTTGAATTCTCCTTGAATCTGTAATCTTTATCTCAAAAGGTCACACTATTATGGATTTATCCCACTACAGTAAAAAGAAGATACACTTTTTCAATAATTTGTTACGGTCTCTTGTGGGACATCTGTCTGGGCACTATTCATGAAAGACATGGCATTTTATTTATCTACCTAATTTCAAAATATTACACCACATAAGGAAAACAAACATGATACTGCATTGATAAAAATCCTTTCATTTTTTCCACATGCAGCATGGTTCTGTCAGAAAACAGTAACCTTATTTTCACTTATATATTCCATTTAAAATAAGAGGATTTTAAAAGGTACACAAAAAAGTCAAAATTGGCCCAACATCCAGGTTTAATAGAAATATACCTTTATAAAACTTAAGTCCAAAATAAATGTGTCTACTTTGTTTTGGGAGTTTTGTGTTCATTTGTTTGACGTTCCAGGAAAACAACTTTTCTTTGGAAATAAACATTCCCCTGCAAAGTTAGCAATCCAAATACTTCAGCATTGTACTTGAGGATGAGACCCTAAAAGTTAAATTGATTAGACACTGTCCATAAACTGTCCATAAACAAGTGAAACTAACTGCCCAAGAGCTGAGCGAATTGTCAGATTAAACACAACAGTGAAATGTAATTTAGATTTTTAGTAGCAACAGTAAAAGGCATTTTTTTTAATGCATTAGTTTTAATCTGAGAGGAATGCTTTAAGAAGTGTTGAATTTCATTTACAAAGGTAAGAAACATATACTGTATTTATGCATTTGGTGTAGATACTGGTAATCACATAGATAATATAGCCAGATGCACTTACAGAGCTGGGACTAGAATGTCGTCTGACTTTAGGAGATTCTTTCCCTGCTGATGTAGTTTTGAAGTTAATGCAAGCATTGTTCTCTGAATGGACCCTCTTCACTTGACTAGTTGGTTTCTCAAATGGATCAAAACTGCTCTGTGTCCTCTGAACTCTGACTTTTTTGTCCTCGGGAATTGTGTCCAGGGGTTTGATCACTGAGTCCATTCCCTGGCAGTTCCGTGTAGACATCTTTGTGACACATATCTGAAAGAAAACAAATTAAATAAACTGAATATAATTTATACACCTGCAATTAAAAGATGAAATTTCAAGTGTAACAAGAACACTTTTTTTAAAGACTGAAATTTTATAAAACGCGCGTGTGTGTGTACACACACACACACACACACACATACACAAACACACAATAGGTATGTACACAAATAAGTAAATCAGATATACTACTTAAAGGGTAGAGAAAAAAGAAAGGACAAGAAAGGAGGAAGCAACATACAGTTTGTATAATCATGTAAAATGACAAATTAAAAAAAAAATGTCTCAATAGGGGTCTATTTTATCTAAACTTTTGCAGGCTATTCTTTGTAACAGCGCCAGTCCACTTCATCCTACAATCCAGTCACTGGTATCTGCAACCAGGATCGAATTCCATTTGTTTAAAATTGGATGAGAGCAAACTTAAATAAATGATACCAGTTTACATACATACTTTTGTGCTGCACTGCAAAGAGTCAATACCAGTTTATAATTATTGTATTTTTAAAAATAATGCTTATGCAGCATTATCATCACCACCGTATGCCCCAGAAAATCAAATTAGTAAATCAATACCCAAGTACTGAAACATGAGAAACCTCAGCCTGATGACACACTAAAGCACAAAGATCAGAGTTCTCATTTGTTCTTGCCACAGGGTTGAACTATATTACCTATGTTTGTGACAAGAGGGTCTGATCCTGCAAACATTTAGGCACATATGTATCTTTTACACACTCAGTTAGCACCATTGTGATTACAGGTTGCCAGCTCTCCTGATTTTACTATGAGTCTTGCAAAATTTGTGGTTTTGCTTGATGTCCAGTTCCTGTACTCATGTAATTATATGACACAGCTTTTTTTTTTTTTTTAAACATTTGGAGTTGGCAACACTGATTTAGTATCAGTGGGACTATAAATGTGTACAGTTAAGCAAGTGTGTAAGTATTTGCAGGGCCCTTACTGATGATACTTTGAAAACTTGCTGAAGAATTACAAATTGGGTGTTATGCCAGGGATCAGTTTTAGAGATGTGTTTGTGCAGGGTGCCTCCCTCATAGCTATAACTCTGTTACCAATGCAAACAAATGTTTTCCAACAGCAAGTCATTCTTCACCGTTCCATTCATGGTTTGGTTGCTTGAAATTCAATTTACTTCGATTGTTCACTGACAGTAATGCCTTCATGCAGAAATAAAGGATACAATACAGAACAAACCAATCATACTCTTGAATACCACAACACACTTCCATAAACACCAAGAACACACAATGGTCCAAATATTACCTTCATAATTAAATATTACACACACTGTACAGCACTATCTGAACTACCAGAGACAGGTTTAACTCTAATTAAAGGTACATGACTGATATTCCAATACAGGGATTACAAGTTTCATTTCTTATTTAAAGAGACAATCAACTGAAACTTCATTGCTTTGAAAACTTGTTCTGGTACCAAAGATGAGGAGCAGTGCCTGTTCATCCTAAGCCATACACACATTTTTGGGCAGAATTTGACTTAATAGCTAAACTTTGGTATATTGTTACTACCACAAAGACATAATAAACTGGTTGGTTTAGGAGTTAAGTGGGCTTCCCTTTTTAAAATGTATTTCCGTTCCCCCTACCACTATGCCAGCCAAAAACAAACACACCACTTTATACACTAAATATTGCTCTTTCTAGAAATACACTGAAATCAGTGACGCTGGTGCACAACCCAAGATGTTTCTGACACAATAAATGCACAAACTAAAGCTGAGGTTAAACAGCAATGTTACATTTTGGTGCCATTCATGTTTTCCCAGTAAAATAAAATCAGTGAAGGGAAAAAAAAAATCCCAGCTTCCAAGATATTATAAACTAAAAAACGAAAAACAAAAAACAAATAAGGCTTCTAAAACATACTTGTCTTAATGAAATTGTTAAAGATCAGCTGTCAGCAATTAAGCTTAAATATTTACAATTCAGCATAATGATGCTGTGATTACTGCATCTGCCTTACATGGAGTTTTGTTTACATGTTACACTGAAGAACCTACTGCCCAGTGTCAGGCTGTGATGTGGGTTAAGCACACATTACCTACAGAAAATCCACAGGCAGCAGATGTGCTGCCATGTATTGTGTGCCACGCAGTGATCATAATAGTTTCAAATAGGATGTCTTAGAGGACACTCCTTCACCTCTAGGTCACTAGTTTGAATCTAGACTAGGTAAAAATCCACCCAAAAAGATTACCATCTGGTGGCCTATGTAAAATGTCCACGTCACAAAATCCACCATCAAAATTTGTTCCAAGTGGTCATCTTCTTGGAGGCTCTGCAACTCAGGGAATGAATGGAAATGCAGATTGAACAATACTCATAGAAGTGTTCCTTTCCAGGAGAAGAAGCTGTGGGAAGATGGACAAGCTTGGACTGCTACTGCCTCTGCTCTGCCTGTACTGTGAACAGAGTACCTCACTCACTAGTTCTGTTAAAAATCCACTCACAGACTCTTAAAAAATATTTCTTTAGCAAGTTTAATAGCACTAGATCAGGGGTAGGCAACCTATGGCACGCGTGCCAAAGGCAGCACACAAGCTGATTTTCAGTGGCACTCACACTGCCCGGGTCCTGGCCAATGGTCCAGGGTGCTCTGCGTTTTAATTTAATTTTAAATGAAGCTTCTTAAATATTTTAAAAACCTTATTAACTTTACATACAGCAATAGTTTAGTTATATATTATAGACTTATAGAAAGAGACCTTATAAAAATGTTAAAATGTATTACTGGCACGCGAAACTTTAAATTAGAGTGAACAAATGAAGTCTCGGCACACCACTTCTAAAGGTTGCCGACCCCTGCACTAGATATATTTTCTCCTTCCTGGGCACATATAATACACTAATAAGTGTTATACATGCACATCAAGTGAGTATGAGCTATGGGATACTGAAGTTCTCTGGAATCTGAATTAACTAAGCCTTTGAGGGACCCACAGAACCCTCTATTCATAACTTTTAATATGCCAGAATTCTGCCATTTTCAAAAGGGTGTGGTTCGTCTGTTTAATCTGTTTTCCTCATGGAACTCTAAAAAGGGATGCTTTTTGACCAAATAGGTGGATTGAACAACACACATACCTTCTTCCCCACCTATTGTCAGAAAGCCAATTTAGGACTAAAATCTACCCTTTGCTAAGTCTAAAGTTTGAAATGTCAGCACTGAGCCATTGCCTATACGAGTTACCAGTATGGCTTAGTGGGGGTCTTTTCTCTGCGTATGGAAAGAGCCTTCATTTTATCTAAGAGGTCAGCAGAGATGCCTGGCACTGTACCACACACTACAGTGTGACACAAACTCAAACAAAATTCAGATTTGAAAGTAGCTGTCTTTTCCTTACATAGCATAAGAAATACTTTTGTCATTTCTTCATATATATTCTTATATTTTGGCCACTCAAAAGGCTGGCACAAGTACACGCCTCGCTATATAAACCTGGTTTTGGACCAAGTAATCTAACTGAGAGGTTCTCAAACTGAGGTCAGTAGATCTTTAGTGGTCTGGGACATACTTGCTGGTGGTCTGGAGCTGTCTGGCCTCTGCCTTACTTCCACCAGCTTATTTGCATTACAGAGGAAGAATGATTTTATGGTTAAGACACTGGACTGGGTCTTAGAAGATGAGGGCTCAATTTCAGCACTGTCACAGAATTCCTGTGTGATCTTGGGAGCAAGTCATATAATCTCTGTGCATCCATTTCCCCTCTGTAAAACAGGAACCATAATCCTAATCACTGCTGATACTAAGACTGGTGGAATGGTAGATAATGATAAGAGACAGGACAGTCACATGGATCACTTGGTAAGCTGGGCCCGTTCAAACAACATGTGTTTTAATACAGCCAACATGCAAAGTTGTACATCTGGGAACAAAGAATGGAGGCCAGACCTGAAAAACGGGGAACTGTGTCCTGGAAAACAGGTGACTGAAAAAGATTTAGGATCACACTGGATAAACAACTGACCAGGAGCTACTATAGTGACCCTAGGGTAAAAACAGCCAATGCGGTTCTTGGATGTATAAACAGGAAAATAATGAGTAGAAGTAGAAAGGTAATTTTACCTCTGTACATGGCATTGGTGAGATCAATTCTAGAATATAATGTCCAGTTCTGATGTCCGTATTTTAAGAAGAATGTTGAAAAACTGGAGAATGTGCAGAAGAAAGCCATAAAAATTATTCAAGGGCTAGAGAAAATTCCTTTCAGTGAGTGACTTAAAGGGCTCAAATTTGTTTAGTTTATCAAACAGAAGATTGAGAATTGACTTGATCAGCGTATGAATACCTTCACAGGGAGAAAATACTGGGTATTAGAGGGCTCTTTAATCTAGTGGAGAAAGATATAACAAGACCAATGGCTGGAAGCTGAAGACCGGCAAATTCAAATCAGAAATAAGGTACAAACGTTTAACAGTACAAGTAACCACTGGAAAAACTACCAAGGGAAGTAGTGCATTCTCCAGTGCTTGATGTCTTCAAAACAGGATTGTATGCCTTTCTGGAAGAAATGCTTTAGTCAGCCACAGGTTATTGGACTGAATACTGGGTAACTGAGTGAAATGTATTGGCTTATGTTATGCAGTAAGACAGACTAGATGATCTAATAGTCCCTGCTGGTCTTCAGCCCTATGAATATATGAATACAGTGCAATGGGGCCTGAATCTCAGTTGGGAATTCTAGGTGCTTCTGTAATACAAAACCACCACTACATTAAAAACAACTTAAAATCCACACACTTCTCCAGTATTGCTTTTTCATATAAGCATTTGCTATAGTTCACACTCAAAAATAGCTCCAATTATTTGGTGTAGCAGCACCAGATTCTTCAGTATAGACAAAAGGTGTTTTAAGTCCCAATTTGCCCTTCTATGCCTTAGGAGTTAGCTCTGGTGCAGCTACACTAATTGCTGGCTACCAATTGCTACATTAGGGCTTTTTCTAAGTGTAGACAAGACCACAGAAACATTACGTAAGTGCAAACGGGAGAAAGTGGTTCACAAGACAGTCTGTGTATTAAGTGTGGCCCCTCACTCTGAAAAAGTTTCAGAAACTTTGATCTAACAAACAATATCACAGTTATGGTATTAAACTATTAAAACAGAATCAGCATTCAGACTAATGTAGTAGCAGAATGGTCATTTTTCTTCATTTTACACTTTAAATATGAACAATAAGTAATGTCAACTTTTAAAAGTGATTTTTTTATTCAGTAGCCTTTACCAAGGCTAGGGCGAGTGCTCACCCTAGGTGACAGGCTTGGCTTCCTTCACCTCTCTCACTTACTCATCCCTTCAACCACACTAAGGCCTTGGCTACACTTACCCGGTAGTTCGGCGGCGAGCGATCGAACTTCTGGGTTCAACTTATCGCGTCTAGTCTGGACGCGATAAGTCGAACCCGGAAGTGCTCGCCGTCGACTGCGGTACTCCAGCTCGGCGAGAGGAGTACCGTGGAGTCGACGGGGGAGCCTGCCTGCCGAGTGTGGACCAAGGTAAGTTCGAACTAAGGTACTTCGAACTTCAGCTACGTTATTCACGTAGCTGAAGTTCCGTACCTTAGTTCGAATTAGGGGGTTAGTGTAGACCTGGCCTTATACTGAACCTTTGTGTGGCAGTCTCCCAGTTTGCTAACTGTGGCTCCTCTAGCAGGTCCCACTGGGCATGGCCCCTGCTGGAGACTTCCTTTCAGGAGACTTAACCAGCAGCTGATTGAAGTGATTCAAAACAGCGCTCTCAAAACCTTCATATTGCTTATTCATCCAAAAGGTAAACAACAAGTGGAGAAAAGGATTAAAAACAATGGAAGGTCTACATGCCTCAGCCTGGGACTTCCCCCGGTTTTCAAATCTCTATTGAGAGATTTGTGTGGAAGAGAACAAACAAAAGAGGTGAGAAAAGGGGGACGGATTAAAGGAACGTGTCTGCCACCTGAAATCCTTAGCAAAGGAATCATAATCTTGCTCCAGCACCTGTCTGCCTGGTGCATTTTTCTTTACTTTTGAGACAAGTGGAGGAGAGTAGATTTCTGTAGTGAACGAAAACATTCAACAAACTAATCTCAATATTAATTTAGCTACTGCACACTTCATAGATTTAAAACAAACTAAAAAGGTAACCCCATGATACTTTTAGTGTCCTGAATTTGTTATTTTTCCAATAAAATGTGAAGAATTATTACACTCAGAGCCAGACAGTATGAAAAAAAAGTGCTTAAAATTGAACCATTTCATTGAATGCCTGCCAGATTTTAGAGCTATAGAAACTAACAGATTATTCCCTATGATTTGCACACCTGCTGATCCACAGTTCAGAAACATATAGGACTGAATACTCGGGTGCAACAGAGCAGTACCCAGCAGACTGGGGGAGGGAACAGGGGACCCCAAAAGTGGCTTTCCAGAAATCTTTTGTCCACTCCTCCAGTCCCAGGAACAGTTGGGTGATGGCCCCAGCACAAGTTAGAGGAGTCTCAGAACTGTTTAATTGAAATTAGGCAGCTGTTACAGACCTGCAAGTTTGTAGTTACATCCACAAAGACCTCTGGAACACAATCAACTCTGACCACACCTCCTCACATACCAGTGCATATGACATGGCATTGGTATGGAGCCAGCTTTCCACCCCTTCGGGATTACCCCATGCTGAAATACTGCAAATACCAGTCAGGGCTCAGTCCTTCAATGTGTTGAGCACTCTGGATGCACTTCAGCAAAGCACTTAGGCATATGCTTAATTTTAAGCATGTGAAAAATCCAATTAAAGTCAATGGAACCATGTATGAGCTTAAAAATAAGCATGTGCTTAAGTGCTCAGCACCTTACAGGATGAATGCTTAGTAGGAATGAGGATCCAGCCTATAACGTTCAGTCAACAACTAGCTCCATATCTGTGACAACGTTTTTTTAAGTATTCTATTACCCTTGAAATCCATGCATTCAATTAATAGCATTGTGGTCCTGAATGTCCCCTTTATACTTTGCCTGTCTATCTAGGTACTTCGTAAAGGAGATAAACTCCACTGTTACAAGACAGGTTTCGGAGCGGTAGCCATGTTAGTCTGTATCAGCAAAAACAACGAGGAGTCCATGTGGCACCTTAGAGACGAACAAATTTATTTGGCCAGAAGCTTTCGTGGGCTAAAACCCACTTCAAGAGATGCATGGAGTGAAAAATACAGTAAGCAGTATATATATACACAGCACATGAAAAGATGAGAGTTGCCTTACCAAGTGGGGGGTCAGTGCTAACAAGGCCAATTCAATTAAGGTGAAAGTGGCCTATTCTTAACAGTTGACAAAAAGGGGTGAATATCAAGAGAGGGAAAATTACTTTTGTTGTGCTAACGAGGCCAATGCAATCAAGGTGAACGTCAGCCATTTCCAACAGTTGACAAGAAGGTGAGAGTATCAGCAGAGGGAAAATTACTACAAAAAGTAATCAAGACAATCTACTTGTATGTGAATTTCAAAGAGATGTATTAGACCAGCAATAATTAACCCATTTATTTGTAGTAATAGATCAAGTGTATTTGTCTGTGTTTACCTATATCCTGATAGAAGTTTGACATGTAACCAAATCAGCTTGTAAATGCTAATGTCCTTTCACGTCTTAATTGTTTTCTATTATATATGCGGATGGTTCAGTTAACCTTAAGATCAAAGTTGTAAGATACTGCGGGAAACTAATATTATCCTCTATACTGTCTTCCATTTAATTATCTATGCTAAAATGATTACTGGCTAATTGCCTTATGTGAATAAATGCAACTATAAACACCTGGGTATGCACAGGAAATAAATTAGCTTCAAAGCAACAATCTGCACTGCCTATTCTTCCCTGGAGGAGGTCCTGCTGTGACAAGAGATCAACTTGCTAGGGAGCTATAAAGGAAAACCCCCCGGCCTGAGCCTGACATCTCAGGTCTGCTTAAATTTCGACAGAGAAGGTCTAAGCGATAAGAGTGAGGTCTCCAGGTTTACCCCGGAATTCTCATGGAACAACTTGAACAGATTCTATACCTGGACTGCCTATTGGACCTTTTAAATTGATTCCAGAAAGATTTAAACAAATCAGCAGTCTTACCATGTTTGCTATGAAACTGAACTAACGACTTTACACATATCTGTATGTATATTGATCGTTTAACCACTGCAACTCTCTTCTTTCTTTTTTCCTTGTATTATTAAGCCTTTAGTCTTTTAGTTACTAAAGGATTGGCATCCCCATGATTATTGGGTAAGATCTGAGACCCATATTGACCTGGGGATCAGTGTCTGGTCCTTTGGGATTGGCAAACCTCACATATGGTGAATCTGGTTTTCAGTAACCTCTCACTATATTAGATTGAGCTGTCTAGATGGAATGCTTAAAGGAGACTGTATTTGGCTTTTTGGTAACCAGTGTGGTATTGCAGAAGCTGTTTTGTTACTGGCTTGGTGAATCTAATTATAAAATAACCTACCAGTTTGGGGGACTCTTTGCTCTATTCCTTGCAGTCTGACCTGAGTATAGCATTCTCAGTGTGGCCCATCAGCCACCTGGTCACAGTAAGAATTGCTCATGTAAGCAAGATCTGAAGGATCAGACTTAACTTTTGACAAGAGATGCCAATTTTTCCAGGGGGGCCCTCAATTGGCCATGGCCCCTGGGCATGGGCCCCCGTTGGCCCAGTGGCTAACCTGCCACTGGTTAAACATCACGAGCAGCCGCAAAATCAGATTTGCCATAAGGTTCTACAAACACATCGTACACATTTTGGGAAAACGGGTCATATTCTGTTTTGATTCCCCACGTGTAATATTATAAACAAAGTTGAAGTAAACCCATTTTCCTCCTCCAATAAACCCAAAGTTTTAAGAAATTAAGCCAAATGGTCTTCTCAATTTGGTTGCTTCTTCCTCTTTAAATTTCTGATCACTGGCCTGAGTAAAATGGGTTCTGGTTAACTATTTACCATTCTAATTTGTAGATCCTGAAGATTTGGATTGTTCAGATAATACTTGAATAAGCACTCAAAGGACTGGATGTTTATCCAAATTGAAACTTTTGAAGCTTCCTATTTCTACCCTGTTCCTGGATGGGGGCTATGAAAGCACAGGACACAGTTAGGGGATCTGAGTTCTGTTCTCACCAGAGGGGGAAAAAAATCACTGAATAGCTTTGAGGAAAATCATTTAATCTCTTGTAAATCAAATTTAATCACAGTAAATTTCTGTACTGTGCTGAAAATTCTTTTTCCCCGGGTTTATAAAACATTAATTTGTATTTTTTATTTTACTATTTTTTTTTGTTGTTTTTTTAAATCAATAGGTAAATCTAGGACCAGCATTAGTTTTGCTAGCCCTGGCATTTGCTCTTTTTTGTTCTTCCTTTGTAAAATGGGGACAATGATAATGCCGCTACATAAATAAAACTGTAAAGACTAATTAGTTAATTTTGTAAAACACCCAAAGAGTTTCTCAAGTGAATTATAATGAAATATTTATTTGTGAACTTAGGGTCATCTCCCATGAAGTATCACAACAAGAAGAAGTTACCTTGTGCAGTAACGATGGTCTTTTGTGTTCCTATGGATGCTCCACTGTAGGTTAGTCTGCATCCCTGTGTTGCTGATCGGAGAACTTTAATAGCAGTCTGTCCAGCCCACACAAGCGCTGCTCCCTGCCTGCCATCAGGCTAACCAGCGCACACGGGCAATCCCTCCTCAGTTCCTTCTCTACCACAGTATCAACTACTAGAACTTCAAAGTAGAGGGGGGAGGGTAGGTTATGGAGAACCCATAGGGACACACATCTCAAAGAGCCACCGTTAATGCACATCATCATCTTCTTCCAGTAGTGTCCCTATGGGTTCTCCAATGCAGGTGACTCCCGAGCAGTGCCCACTACTGAAGGCTGGGGTTTCAGAGTCAAGTCTGTTATAGATGATGGCTGCAGACGCCAGATTAGGTGCCACAATGCTGAGTCCCCAAGGATAGCATAATATTCTGCAATGGTATGTGCAGATGCCCAGGTAGCTGCTCTGGAGATTTCCGATATGGGAATACCCTTAGGGAAGGCGACGGAAGAAGAAACCGATCTCAGAGTGTGTGCATATTGAGGATGGAGGGATGCACCTTTACACATCTGTAACAGAGCTTGATACAGCTTGAGACCTTTTGGAGAGTCTTTGAGCTGAAATCACTATCTTTTGATCTGCAATGGAGAAGAAAAGTCTCAGAGATTTTCTGAAAGCTCTTGTTCTGTCCAAATAGAAGGCCAAGGCTCTCCTCATGTCCAGCGTATATAGAGGATGCCTTCCCTATTATCCTTATGAGGTTTAGGATAAAAGGTTGGAAGCTGAATAAGCTGATTTATATGAAAAGCATAAGTCACGTTGGGAGTGAACTTTGGACGTGGTTTAAGAGTGACTTTGTCAGGGAAGAACACAGTGAAGCAGGGGGTCTGCTATCATACCTCCCCTATCCTTCTTGCTGAGGTAATGGTGATCAGGAACACCATCTTCACTGAAAGGTGAGTTAATGGACAAGTGGCCCTGGGGTTCAAATGGTGGTCTAGTCCATCCTTTTAACACCAGATTGAGATCCCATTGAGGAATGGGAAGTCTGGGTTGGGGAAGGAGGTTTGCTATGCCTTTGAGAAACCTCTTCATGGTCTGATGAGAAAAAATGGAGAATCTTTCTACCTGCTGGTGGAAGGTTGCAATTGCTGCTAAGTGAACCTTTACCGAGCTGATATAGATACCCAATTTCTTGAGAATCAACAGATAGTCCAGGATTACCAATAGTGTGGTTGCATACAGGATGATGCCTTTGGGCTGACACCAGATTTGACATCTCTTCCATTTGTGTAAGTCGGTACGACAAGTAGCTCCTTTCCAACTGTGTAATAACACCCCCTGTACCTCTTAAGAGCAAGATGTCATTATGTGCTGGAACCACGAAGCAGCCAGGCTGTGTGTGGCAGAATCCACAGGTTGGGATGGAGAGTGCATCCCTCATTCTGCGATAGCACGTATGGAATGATTGGAAGAGTCATCAGTGGACATAGCGCCAGCTGTGACAGGTAAGGGTACCATGTCTGCTTGGGCCAGGTGGGAGCAATCAGTATGTTTGCTTTCTCTCTTTTCACTTTCAACAGGACTTTCAGAATTAGAGGGACTGGGGGGAAAGCATAAAGAAGACCCTTGTCCCATCGGAGGAGGAGTGTGTCCCCCATTGGATCATCCAATCCCCACTCTGGAGCAGTACTGAGGACGTTTCTTGTTCCAGTAAGTAGCAAACAGATCTGTCAGTATCCCACATTTCTGGAATATGTTGTGTAGGACTATCAAATCTATTTCCCAATTATGGTCGAGTGGGAACTTGTGGCTGAGGTTGCCCGCCGTTGTGTTGTGTACTCCTGGCAAGGAGGTCACTGATATTAAGACATTGTGGGAAATGCACAGTTCCATAGCTTTAGTTCTTCCATGCACAGGGAGTGTGATCTGGCACCTCCTTGATGGTTTATGTAATACATGCAGGCCACATTGTCCATCATGACTTTTGTGTGCATGTCTTTGATCAGCGGGAGAAAGTGAATACACGCATTTCTGATCACTCTGAGTTCGAGCAGGTGATGTAAAGGCATGTCTTGGATAGCGACCATTTACCCTGCACCGTGAGCCCATTGAGATGTGCATCCCATCCTTTGAGGGATGCATTGGTAGTCAAGAGCAACGATGGGAGAGGCCGAATAAATGGGATTTCCATACGTACGTTCACTGGGTCTTTCCACCAGTCCAAGGATTACTTGACTTTGGTGGGCATCAATAATAATTTGTTAATGCGGTCTCTGTTTGGCCTATAAATCGAACTGAACCAGGCGTGGAGGCATCTCATGCATAGTCTGGCATGAGTTATGACTGATGTGCCCTTGGCTATATGCCCCAGGAGTTCAAGGCATCTGGGGGCTGGATTGTACTGTCTCTAACAGAGTGGAGAGGCTGAGGAATCTGTGATGAAGGAGGAGCGCCTTCACCTGAATGGAGTCAAGGTCGGCTCCTATGAATTCTGGTCTTTGTATGGGTGTTAAGTGTCGACTTTTACACATTGATTTCTAGGCCCAGATTCTGGAACAGATTCAGCATGGTCTGGGTGACTCGCTGGGCTTCAGCGAAAGAACGTGCCCTGAGAAGGTAATCATCAAGGTAAAGATAAATCATAATGCCCTGAGAGCGTAAGTGGTCCACCACTACCAAGAGGACCTTGGAGAATATCCTGGGGGCTGATGAGAGGCCAAAAGGGAGTTGGATTGGTAGTTGTCTTGGCCTAGCATGAATCTGAGGTAATGTCTGTGACTAGGTATGATGGAAATGTAGAAATACGCATCTTGGAGGTTGCGGGACGAGAACCAAGTTTCCTTTCTCTAATGCAGGAATAATCGAAAGGGTGACCATCTTGGAACTTCTGATAAATCTGTTTAACACTCTGAGGTCCAATATGGGTGTCCAATCTCCCTTTTTCTTTGGTATTAGGAAGTAGCAAGAGTAGAAGCCTTTGCCTCTTAGATGCCCAGGCATGGGCTCTATAGCCTCTACACCAAGGAGATGGTTTACCTCCTGGCCTATCGACTCTTGTGAGAAGCGTCCTTGAAGAGGAAAGGGGAAGGATTTTTGGGAGGGGGAGGAAGGAGACATGGATGGCGTATCCATCCTGGATTATCTCCAGCACCAATTTGTTAGGGGTTATCTATTCCTGGGTGCTGCAGAACAGCTGACAGTTTCCAAAGAGATGGGTGGGGTTTTCCAGTATGAGACAGCAAGGAGAATGTTCTACGGGTACCTTGACCAACCTGTCAAAACTGCCACTTCGAGGTGGAGGACTGAGAGGAAGTTGGTTGAGATACTAACTGCTTTCGCCTGGGGAACCTAGGCTTCTTCCGCTGCGGCTCGTAAGATCTCTGCAACGAGTACCGAGATATTTATTGTGATGAGCGGGGCTTGAACAGTGGCTGAGGGCTGTACTTCCTTTTATAGGCAGGAGTATAAATCCAGAGGGATCAAAGAGTTACCCTAGAATTCTTCAATGTGTGAAGGGATGCGACGGTCTTCTCAGCATATAACTTCGTCCCTTCAAAGGGAAGGTCTTCCACTGTAGTTTGGAAGCCACAAAGCCTGTCTCATCACAATGGCCATGGAAATTGAGCATGCCTCCATGTCATCTGCATCTAGCATGGACTGGAGGGTCATTTTAGCCACCACTTAGCCCTCATTGACTATGGCCTTGAATTAACCCTTGTGAGCATAAGGAAATTGCGCAATAAATAAACCAAGTTTTGTGTAGTTATATTTTACCAACAAGGCTTGGTAGTTTGCTATGTGGAACTGGAGGGTAGCTAAGGAATATGCCTTCCTGCCGAACAGATCCAAATGTTTCCAGTACCAGTCACAAGAGATGGATTGATGCTGGCGGCCCCTAGAGTTAACTGCATGCACAATGATCAATTTGGGAGGCAGGTGGGAAAAAAGAAATTCCATATCCTTTGCTGGCACGTAATATGGCCAAATAAAAATACAAACCAAGTAACAAAGAAAAACCTTCAAGGGAAGCTAAAATTAGCAATTCTAAAAAGAGTTAATGATCCAAGAATAGACAGCTATAGCTCTGTCTCTAGCCGGAGTGGTTGAGAAAGAACTGAGGAGGGTCACCCATGCGCACTAACTAGACGGGGAACAGCACATGCGGGACTGACTACTATAGAGTTCTCTGATCAGCAGCTCACGGATGCAGACACACTTACAGTGGAGCACCCACAGGGATATTACTCAAAGAAGAATCACATCATTTCTTGAAATATCAGAAATATCCCCAAATACAAGATTTTGCATTTAAATTGCAGATTTCCCAGATGTATTTATCCCTGATACAATCACAGGTATCACTGACCAGTGTCTATATAGCTGCAAGAGCAGAAGGTATTAATTTGCAGAGTTTCCCATCTGGACCTGAATTTTTCTTACTTTTAGAAAAGGTATTTTATTTTCCAATGTGCTTTAGCACAAAAAAGTACATTTAGGATTAAACAGTCATCCCAATACTAAACACATCACTCTGAAATGGAGCAACTAGCAAACAATGTATCACATTTAGTTATATTGCATTGCAGTGGTCCCTCACTACTGGCAGACCACAAGTGACAGACTTATGAGGGAGAGCTACATCCTCCTGGGCAGGATGAAGCACAACAGTCTTTAGCCCCCAGCCAGATGGCTGGGGCAGATGGCTGGGGCAGACCCCTACAAGTAGTCTGTAGCGGGGTTCTGGCTCCCTCTGGGTGGGGCAGAACAACAAATATTTAGGGCTCTGGCCTGTGTTCAAGGCAGAGCTGCAGCAGTTATAAGCCCAGGCCCTCAAGCAGAGCAGAGCAGCAAACACTTAAGGCTCAGGCAGGGGTGAGCACCCAAACAGTCTAGAGGGCTCAATCAGGGGTGAGCACCCAATATAGTCTCGTGAGCTCAGGCAGGGGTTAGACTCAAACAGGCCTCCTGGCCGAAGGTGGGGAGGTTACCACCCCAGGGGTGTAGTGTCAGGGGGTAGAGGGACACGGGCCCACCTGACTCCATCGCATCCCAGCCCAGAGCCCTAACAGTGGCAGTGCAGATTGTTGCCAGGAAGGCAGCAAAAGAGGACACATTCACTGGCCCGGGAGTCTCTGTGATGGCAGCAGCACCAGCCTCAGCGGATTGTTTAATATGGAGAAGAGAGCCTAACTGTTGGGAGGAGGGCATGGAGGCAAGTTGGAGTCACCTTGTGGAGCAACAAGGCAGGAACAATTACTGGGATGTTCGACAGAAGCCGATGACACTTGTGAAGGATAAGCAGATAGTAAACTATTAGTGCTAGAATAAGAAAGAGTCAAAGACAAACAGTTGATGGGTACGGGGAGGAAGTAGGCAGCAAGCGTGTTGATAAGATATGAGGGGAAACATGGGATGGAATGAGGTTGGGTGAAAAATTTCGAGAGAGAAAAAATACTATTAAGTGAAAACCAAAGGGAACAAAATATAATTGCCAACAGAAAAGGGTTAAGTAACTACAAGGCAGCAAATTGAGGTTATTATAAGGTCGGGGGGGGGGGGAATTTTGATTCTGAAAGTAATAAACAATTTTGTGCTGTTCCTTTCTCCACTCCCTTGTCTGTATGTTGTGCATTCGTATGGTAAGCTGCTCACTACAGGGATAAATCTTATTCTAGGTGCTATTTAAATAAACCGATAATAATAGGGTGCAGAGCCTCGCAGAGCCTCCCATCAGCCAGTTAAATGCACAAGGAAAGACAAATTTTGGAGACTTGTGGTGGGGATCTGATAGTATCATATAATCCTTATTGTACATATCCCTTCACAGGTGTAACAGAACAAACCTAAAGCAGCTTCTTTGTCAATCTTCCTGTCAGATCCCCATATCAAAAGCCTACTCGAATAATGATGGTTCTCTTTTTGAAATCAAGGCTGCTGTTAAAACCCAATGTCTTTGTCATCAGGAAGATTACAAATATAAGAACTGAGGTGCTGTACAGAAGAAATTTTGAGCTGGAAGCTCTTACATTAATACTCCATTTTCACCTGAAATACTCCATCCATCCATACTCTACTGCATCACAGAGACAGGTGGCTCATTATCCCACCTATATGTAAGGGAAGTGGGATGGGTCCTCTGTGGGAGAGAGAGGATGCAGTGTGTGAGCTGAGCAGTGTGTGAGCTGAGCAGTCCTGAGGTAGGAATACCGGGATCAGCCAAACTGAGAAACAGGTTTTGTGCTGATCTTTGTTATCTTATTGTTTTCTTTGTTAATAAAACCAGCCTTCTAGAAAGGGGATCAGTTTTACATTAGTACATGAATTGGAGTTGTGGAATAGGTTAGGAAACGAATCTGCCCATAATCACTGTGTTGCTGCTGACATGGTAGATTTGTTAGGCTCCTCTTTGTGTTTCAGTGATTACCTCCCACAGATTTTGTTTGATAATTACTTCATTAAATCTGTTATGAAACAGTCATTTTTTGGAATTTTCTAAGCGATACTAATGTAGTGTTAAATGATATTGGATTTCAACAGCTTTTCATATACAAGTTTATAACATTAAGAGAATTTACTTGTACATATATAACTAACTATTAACAGCACATGTTCAGCACTTGATTCAGGGGAATGAAGGGCCCACTCATGCCAAGCAAATCAACTGCTGAAACCTTTTGCTACATATACTGTTTTCAGGTTTTTTGGGGGGCGGGGGGTGGCTAAGCTTTCAACCTAAGTATAAGAGGGGTAGCCGTGTTAGTCTGGATCTGTAAAAAACAACAAAGAGTCCTGTGGCACCTTAAAGACTAACAGATGTATTGGAGCATAAGCTTTCGTGGGTGGATGCCCACTTCATCAGACGGATCACTTCAACATAAGTGATATGAATACATTTACTCTGCTAATGTAGTCTCTGAACATTAGTGCTGTCTACTGAATCTAAGCACAGGACAGCTATTGAATTTGTTTCCTCTCTGTGCCAATTATTTGCCTTGGACAAATTGTGAATCCTCATTTATAAAATTAGACTATATTTATCTCTCAGAGCGGGTGCAAGGTTTAAATAATGTTTGCAAAGCACTTTGAAAATGCACTGAACTTCACAAGTGCCAAGTATTATTAAAATTATGTAGAACTCAGTACCTCGACTTCATTTCAAAGTATGTGTAGTTTCAATAGATGGAATTAAGCTGGTTCAGCAGTGTGCATACTGCATGTATAGTAGCACTGCAAATGTATAACAAAAACAGAAATATAAGGGAGAGCTTCTATACTCCATTGCTGAGTGACCCATTAAGATCGGAGGTCTGTTTTCTCCTCTGTGACAGCATTTAAAAATAAAGGATTAAAAAAAGGTATTTTCAAATCATTTCCCAACCAAAAAAAAAAAAAAAAAGTGTTGTCTACTCAACCTCCTGCTCCAACAGATGGCTACATGTGCAAATATGATTCAAATTTCTACACAGTTTTCCTTCCATTATTGCATTATTAATGGTTTTATATTAGTTAAATTATTAATTTCATTATAAATCTTTCAAAGTTTAAAGATTTATATTATCTCCTCCGAGCCTCTCTTATGATCATGAAATGGTTAAAGGAACAGATATAAAAAGACAGTAGCTCCTCCAACACCCAGATATGCTCTCATTTAAGGGTGTTAACAGGGCAGTGCTTATTTTTGCTGGGATTCTGAAAATAACCACAATGCAGGGAGATTTTAAAAGGCATAAATGGCAATTAGGTACACAATTCTTTTCAATGGGATTGGAGTGCCAAACTCCCTTAGGTTCCTTCGAAAACCCCAGCCACTGTGCATACATCTTCATTCCTTTCCATCCACCATCATTAGGTACCTCTGGTCCAGAGCAACAAGAAGATCAAAACATACTCAACTTGATTAGTTTAATGCCTGTTCCTGAAGCACCCACTGAACTGGGCCCTTTAGTCATAAAATCATGTATCTCTAATTTTTATGGCCAATGGCAAATCCCAATTGAAAATGTGGATAAAAGCATGGCCACAGGTTAGAGCCCTCCTATGGCTTATTAGTTACCTAACACCAAAACTTAGTGTTGACAACATCAAAGCATTTCCTCAGCAAAAAGGATAACTGGTGATTCAGTAAGCAGATCTCCTAAACAAAGGATTATGTTTTCCTACTTGTGTCCTTTTCAATAAATACCTAAGAGACTGTATATGGTCAAAATTGTTCACACAGTAACTGCAATGTCAATTGATGGGATAGAATCAATAGATGGGCCCCCCAAAATACCAACCAATCACTTGGCAAAGATTCTGCTCAACACAGGTTCTTGAGCAAGTGAAAACTATGATTAAAGCTCAATTTGTGATTTAATAATAGAAAATAACCCCCATCCCACCCCCAGTCAGATACAAATCTGGATTAAAAAGGGATATTCTCAGCAAAAAGTTTTCATTCAGAACCAGAGCTCTTAATCAATGATCTGTGGAGAGCGCATTACTATCTATCTCTGTAGGTAGTTCACAGAACTGGTAACATAATGGGAAGAATTTGCACTAACTGTTTTGCAAAATATACATCCCTTCTTTTCATTTAAAAGTTTTAAAAGTTTTTCAACCAACTCTAGTAGGTTCTGATGGCAACCATCACCGCTCTGAGAGCCTGATATGGTCTGCTAAAATCAATGTGGGTCTTTCCATTCTCTTCAGCGGACTTTGGATCAGGGCATGAGTGCCTCCCAAGAAAAAAATCAAAGATTCCTATAGTCTAATGGTCTGATTTTTCTTTCTACTTCCTCCAGAATAGTTGACGGTATGTTGCTTATTTATATCCTCCTTCTCCCCGCCAACTTCCTTTCCTACTACTCTCTCATCCTTCTTCCCTTCCCTTTATTCTCCTTCTCTTCCACTCTCTCTCTTTTTTGATGTTTTTAGTTGCCATTATGGAAAAGCTAAGAAGATGTAGTGAATTTTATATCTTGTTCTGATAATGTTTTCCAAAGCATTAGCTCTGTTGCCAAGAAAGCCATCTCTCCGGTTCTCACCACTGAGGTCAGCAGCTTCACAATTCCTCAGGAGCATAGCTTTGAAGGGAGGTCAATGCCACAACGAAAGCAGCGCTCCCTAAGCTACGTTGGAGCAGTTCCATGGAGGCCCCTTTTAATATTAAACTCTGAGACCTTGGATTTGACCAAATATTCTGTGGGGAGCAAATATAGAGAGCTGAGCATCAGGGCTGTCAGCAGCTGTTGCTGAGGCAGCACACTGTGTTACTCTACATTAACTGATGCTCTTTTAATGCTGGAGTGCTCATTCTTGCTGCAGAGAACTGCAATAGTCCAGCCTGATTATTGTGGCCAGGTCTTTGTTTAATAGCTGGGACCCAATCTTCCGGCTTCATAAATGGAAGAAAGCATTCTTAGGGTCGTCACTATCTGTATGTCCGTCAGGAATGAGGAGTAAAGGTCCCATGGGTGTGCACTGACTTGATAAGCTGGAGGCAGACTCCTTCAAAGGAGGTTGAGAAAATAGCACTGGTTATATCTTTCATGTATTTCCCTACTCCTGCAGACATCACCTCCATTTTGCCAAGGTTCAGCTTTAGTCACTGCCTTTTATCCCGTTACTGATCTTGGAAAGCAGAAAGATACCTAGGAAATGTTGCTAACTGGGTCACAGGTAAGAAGATGAGAGGTGGACATCATATACATATGACTGGCAAGTGCATCTATGGCTTCTTAACAATTTTCTCCCAAATGACTTCAATTAGATGTCTAAGAAGACAGGGGAGAAGACAGCTCCTCGAGGAATATTACAACTATCCCAGTAGAGGAGACTATTTTAGTCAGAACATTCAATCAGGAAACTTTGAATGTTCTGGTAGGAAAAAGACGGTGCCTGCATTCTGAAAATAACCTTAAAAAAAAAAAAAAAGACAGAGAGAAAAGGCATTGAAGTGGACTCTTGAAGAACTAGGAAAAGATATGATTGAACTTTGCTGAGGGTTTCTGAAATAGCTAAAAGAGACTGCATAAAAGCTAGGATGGGAAAAGGACTAAAAAAGTCATTCATTATCAGTTTTGAACACAATTCAGAGTTCTGAGACTTTTCTACCCCAACTTAGCTCCTTTGAAATGGCATCTACCACCGCCTTTTTGATCTGTTTTCATACTAGGAAATTCATCTTCTGATCATAAAGTGGCCACAAAGTTTGAGCGTGCAGCTGTAACTGCACAAATAACTAAAAGAAAAGTATCCATGTTTGTGTTTGAGTCTCACACATGTGTGTGTGTGTATATATATATATTTTTTTAAATAAGTGATTGTTCTCTACAATTTGGGATGTAAAATTAATGACCTGAATGCAATATGCTTCAGATTTGGCATGAAAAACTCTTAAAAGAATTTTCCAGAAGCTTCTGCATATTTCTGTTGGCCTTGCGGTAACTTTCAAAGCAAAAAGGTGTCTGGAAAAAAAAACATAATACAATTGGTTTATCGGTATCTGATGCACTGCACTTAAAAAAATAAAAAATAATAATAATAAAAAAAAGCAAAATTCCCCACAACCACATCACGCCCCCACACATAACTAAGGATTCTGCTAGATGTTATAATGAAACCATAGGATCTGAGATTATGCTGAGTATCATGAACCCTACAGTATATCTTTTTTCTTTAACATAAAAAATGTAAAAAGGAAAGATTTCAAACTGATAGTGGCTGTAATATGAGAGCTCATCATGAATGAGCATAGCTGTAACCACATAAAATTACTTCTGCGAAAGGCTCAAAAATGGTATATTTCCAGTTTGATTTCCTATAAAATTATATATTTCAATAGAAGAGTAGGAGACAGTACTGCCTCTTAGATTGTTTCTTTGGAAATACTTATTATGGTGAATTTATTACTGTGCTAAAAATCCACTCTAGAGAAAAATCTAGAATTACAACTGCAAGGAACTCAAGTGGATTTTCTTTACAGAGGTTAATATGAACATTACCTTTGGCTGCAACCTGTGCAGGTTCACATCCCAAACTCCTGAGTTTGCTTTAAGAGAGTTCTTTCTACCTTCCAACAAATCTCAATGTCAAGCCAAATCAGTCAAAATCGCCATCTTTCAACCAATACGTTGTTCACATTTTGCACGGCTTCAGCATGAAACAATTTATCAGCCCAAATCCTCAAATCTAGTTTAAGTCTGTAACAAAATCCAGAGCGAAGGGCGTTGAATGAAGCTCTGGGATTCATTGCAAATATTTTGCCCAGCTCTCCCTATGAGTCCCTTATCTTATCCAGGTGCAATGTAACTGCACTTGTAGTTATATTACTTCAGGTGTCACTCAGTTACATAGTAAAACAAATGGGCTTTGCTAATTCAGAATGCTTAGGTTGCTGTTCAATGGCTTTCACAGACTGCAGAAGTACCAACCAACCACCACCACCACATTTTAGCTCTTTCCAGGACCTCTTTTTTGCTCTCTCCAAATGATACTTCCACAGCCATTACCCACCACCAAAATACACTAATTCATACATATTTTTCAGAAGAAGTGCAACTGAGCAACATGATACAACCAAACCTGTCCAACCCATACTTCATACACATAGTGTATATTGTAAAAAAACTGGCTGTTTCTTCCCAGTTCTTAAACTAAAAATTTAGAGTGGCCTCATTACACAACTCATTTGTACAATTTTTACAAATTAAACATTAATACTTAGTATGCTACTGTAGTAAATGTAGAAATAAATTAAGTTAAACTAAACTACAATTCTCAAAAAATGTGGTGCATTATGCTTGTTTTTATTATTGTGTTACTTTACTGACTTTTGTGACTCAACAAGTAATCTCCCTCTTGAATTTAATAGGAAAGAACAGCTATTAACAGGATTTTTTAAAACCATCCTATATAATTTAATAGAGAAAAATATACCTGTCCTAAAGAATTATACAGGATGGTTCAAAAACTTATGGAAGGGGTATAATTTTGCATTATATTTTATAGATTGCTAAAGTAATTCTTACCGATTTCTATAAATGCCTACTGGTTTCATCTCTATTACATGTTTTAGAGTTTTCCAGAAGGATTGCAATGGATCTCAGTCATTAGAAGGAGTTACCAAGTTTTACTGTGCTTAGAAGAAGTAAGCTGAACTCTACTGACCAAAATAATCAAGGTTCATAACATTCTGAGGAGCATGCCACCATGAATAAAGCCAATTAACAATTATCCTGCTTCTGCAACTTTCCTAGGTCAATGCAGAGCTGATAGGATCTTCAAAGGAATCCCACAATTTAATATCAAAGACCAAAAGACCTAAAAAGTTGAGGTCAGACTTGTACTCCATCTCACTGACTCTAGAACTCGGAGCCAAAAGGTTGTACCTACTGAGGCAGAAATATTTTGTTTATATTGGTAAGAGAAAGCATGGATTGAAGACAACAGTCTGAAAAGAAAAAAGCTTTTCTCTCCATTCAAGAGAATATTACTGCACTTCCAGAATTATTTTTACCTTGGCAGGCAGGAAGCTCTTTCCATACAAGTATTGGGCCATACACTTCCCCCCCTTCCAATACTGAGGATGGTTTTGCAGGCATCAATATTCTGGCTTGAGCTATCTCTGTAAAGAAATAATCTGATGTCTTTAGTTTCCCTAATATAATATTTTAAGCCTATGTGATATCCACGTGTGCTTTGTCTTTCCTTCTTAACCTAGAATGGAGATAGAAACTTGGAAAATTTATGATAAACTTGTCCCAAAGACAATAATATATATACAGTACAAGAAAATGGGAATGAAAAGCTAGATATTTACCACAAGGTAAAGAAAGGGAAGAGAAACCATATATTTGAAAGAATCCTTTCACAATACACAAAGGACTAAGCTGATGTTTCAAGGGGGAAAAACTATTCGGATATGAATCGGGGGGAGGGGGGGGGGGAGTAGCAGGGTACTAATCAATAAAACAGCCCTCAGGAGTCTATCAATGAAATTGACTGACTTTCTAATAGAGAACCTTCCTCTTATTGCACTAAAAGAAAAGAGATGCTGACTTCCATCATCTTTCTAATATAATATAGACCCTCACCTAAAGGAATTTTAGTTCAGAAAGCAAAATACATTGGACTTTAGAATTTAAAATCAGGTAAATCTTCCCCAAATCCAGTAAGAGACCTTGGGGGCAGCTCCTAAGCATTACAGACTTTAGTACGTACCTATGATTTCATTAGATAAATCTAATGCTCTCATTTTCCTTTCCAGAAGTCTTGTAAGAGATTGTTCAATCTGAATGAAATATCAACCATTATGGTAGGAGCTGCACTCAATGGAATTTTTAGGAGAACAATTGTTAATCAAACCAAGTTCACAAAATAGGCATGGCATAGCCTGGAACCCAACCTCAATCCCTTCTTGTCTTGCAAGAACTTTGCTGAGTGGAGAGGCGGTCTGACAAATGGTCTGAGAAGTACTCAAGGGCTTTTTCTTTTATTTTGGACTACTAGTCCAAGGCATTCCAGACAGTCTACATTTTTAGATAGGGATTGTTACCATCTTATATTCTGAAAAGCTAACTGACTTACGATAATGTTGTCACAGGGACTGCTTGACAGATTGCTACTGACCACACCTGTTGACTAAAGGCAAAATGTGCTGCAAGCTACACCATGCAGGAGGCTCGCTGTCTGAGCATCATTTCCTTGATGATACCTGTAAGAGTGGATTCCACTAAAGCGTGTGACTCTTTCTAGCAGTGTCTGAGCCAAATAAGGCTGAGAGTGGTTACGGATATTTGTACTGCAGAGTAATCAAAAGCATTTTTATAGTACTATCCATTCTCTTCTCTGTAGCGGTCTCAGGGAAACAAGAATTGTCTTCTAAAGGCAGGGAACACTTACTTTCATGGGAAGCAACTTGTAGGTCTACTTTCAAAGAAGCTTCATGCAGATTTTGCTTTTATCTGGAGAGTCCTCAACTTCGAGACGTTGTCAGAAAAAACACTTTTAGAATCCCAAGTTTATCAGGGTTTACCCAGTAAGGTGAACTGGGACTATGCTTGTCTGAGTATTTTCCTTGTTGACTTTCAGGTCTTCTGAATACTTCCTGGTGTGTTCTAGGAGATTTTAAATCTAAAGATCTAACTTTTTCCAGTTCTTTCTGTCTGGATTCTGAGGAATCAAGGAAGAATCTGAAAAAAATCCCCACTTTTCCCACAAATAATGGTATTATGGAAACAGTTCTCTTTACCATCCTTACCTCAGCTAATTAGAAGATTAACATTATCCTCTGATAATCTAGACCAGTGGTTTTCAAACTGTGGGTGGCGACCCAGTACGGGATCACGGAATGTAAGGCACTGGGTTGCGGCAGCTCTGGTCAGCACTGCCGATGGGACTTAACAGCTCGGTCGGCAGTGCTGCCCGCTTAAGGCAGGCTAGTTCCTACCTGTTCTGACACCGCGCTGCGCCCCGGAAGCAGCCAGCAGCAGGTGCGGCTTGTAGGTAGGGGGGCCACGGGCACAGCACGCTGCCCCCGTCCCAAGCACCGGCTCCGCACGCCTATTGGCCGGGAACTGGCCAATGGGAGCTGGGGGGGCAGTACCTGTGAGCGAGAGCTGCACAGAGCGCTTGCGCACCCCCGCCTGGGGGGCTGGACCTGCTGCTGGCCGCTTCTGGGGCGCAGCGCAATCCTCAGTGCCAAGACAGGCAGGAAGCCTGCCTTAGCACCCCCGCTGCGCTGCTGACTGGCAGCCCCACGAGGTAAGCCTATGCCCCAACCCCATGCCCCAGCCCTGAGCCCAGTCCCGCACCCCAAACCTCTCATCCCCAGCTCCATTGGGTCGCGGGCATCAACAATTTTCTTCAACTGGATTGTCAGAAAAAAAAGTTTGAAAACCATTGAGCTAGATGGTCCTGGCTTTTCCAAGAAGCTTACAAGTGATTATTTGGGGTGATGGGAAGTGGGCTGGAGGGGGAATGCCTTGGCATGACAAAGTGACTCACGTCAGGAAGCCCCTTAGTTTAATCTACTTGGGGAAGGACCTCATCTTTTCACTTGTTTGGAAGGTGCCTAACACCCTTTGGGCCATATAGCAATAAACTAAAATTTATAATTATAAGGCCAGAGTGACGAGGGAACCTGAAGAGGTACCCTCTAATAGATATAGGCTTATCTCACACTGACAAATAGGTTGTAGCTATGTAATGGAGCCACACTCTGAAGAACAGGCAGATAATCTTTATGAAGCATTCAGCAGTCTCTCTCCCTTAACCGATGCTTGTCAGACATATTTGTACGTTTCCCAAGTTATGTTTTTAAACTTTTCTGCAGATTTCTCCTGTGTCTGTGTTAATTTGGAATCTATGTTAACTAACCAACAGTTTAAAGAAAACCACCACCAAGATTTTCATATAAAAAGGGTCTAAAATGCCCTTGATTTAATTCTTAATCTCAAGAGTAAGAGCTTGAGAGTCCAAGAGGAGAAAAATTTACAGATGGGTAACATGCATTGAATGGAATTGCTGGTTTTAATTTTCATATCTGAGAAGATAAAGAAAAAGCTTTTTTTAAGGAAATCTGAAAAACACTGAGTCCGCAATGTTGTTGTAGCCATGTCGGTCCCAGGATATTGGAGAGACAAGGTGCGTGAAGTACGCTTGAAAACCTGTATTCTCGCTCAAACAGAAGTTGGTCCAATAAAAGGTATTACCTCACCCACCTTATGTCTCTAAACATTGAGTCTGACAGATAAGTTTAGGAGATGTAAAAACAGTGCCATTTATTCAGTGAATTGTTACACCACATATATCCTTCTTTACCATTTGCTCAAAGAAAAAAAAAATCCAAACCCTTCTTTAGAGTTTCTAGATTTTCACTCCTTCAACGAACTGAAAGCAAAAACACAAATAGTCAGAACATTTGATCTATTACAGGGTAAAGGAAACTTGTGGTGTATTTCTTATGCTGAGAATGGTGAGTAGCAGTTTAAGTCAGGGAAAATATATCGGTCAAAATCAGCTTGTAGCTGAAGTAATTCTTTGAACAGAAATGCCTGAGATTATCCTAGCTGACCAAAGAGAAGACTCTGATACCTATAAGAATGTAAATTGGGGTCTGAACACAGTATGTAACAGGTAGTTTATATCACTCACATTTAATTCACGTGTAATAATATAGTGCATTGAGGAGAGAATCTTAAAGAATATACTTATTTAAGAAAAAGCCACACCTAGAAAAATAACTCTGAACAATTAAGATAAATAAGATATAAGATAAATTATAAAATAATCTAAGATGCATGCCTATCTTGCCCCCCCACTAAGAACACCCCCACCCACACATATCCCTTAATTATAATCTGCTACAAACCTAAAGAGCGAGTAGATATTAATACTATGCTTCACCATCAAATTACTACTGTACTAATTTTGCCACCCTCTACTGTATTTCTACAACTAATTTTTACCTGCATTACTTTATACAGCATGCAAATGTTAGACATGCATTTCTGCTAAGATGAAATTCTGGTTTTGACATTATTTAAGTGTAAAAAATATATTTCTTTACTGTATCATTGCTTTCCCAACTGACTAAAATATACTATAGAACAGAAAAATGTTTTAGTTTAATTAAATTTCAGTTAAAAGTAAGTCTCTGGCTTGATGCAGAACTCAAAATATTACCTGTCAATTAATATCATCAATAATATTTCAAATTGCTATGCCATGGTATGGTTATGTTCTTATCCTTGTGTCTTGTACTGCTCATGACCGAGTAAATGGTTTTGGGGTTTTTTTTTATGAGCATGCTGCTGCCCCAAGCTTTCATACATGCTGAAATATTCTACTGAGATCTAAAATGCTGCCAATACACTTCTACTTCAGCTATTCAAGAACGACCACTGACAAAGACTACATTACTTTATAAACATGAAAACAAAAAACAACCAAATGGCTAACCAATCAAGAAGATACATTCTATCTGACATAGGTCAGCGTATTTCAAGATGGTACATGGTATATTTTCCTATATTAAGCAAATCTCTAATTTACTAAAGACATATATTCCAGTCAGATCTATCCGGATACAGAGACTTGTTTGCAGAAATGAAAAAGTGGCTGGTCACGTTCTTCACTCACTTGTCCCAGAGGGCAGTCAGCCAAGCATACACCAGCAAAATTGTCTATAGTGTCCTCTTTATACTATAATAAATAAGGCTGTTTAGGAGATAAATAGAGCAGTAGCAAAAAAAAAAGCATACCTTTTCCCTACCTTTTTACTGATCTTTATAAACCAAAAGCGATATTTAGGGAGTCTCTCGAGGCTGTACGCTGAAAAGCCTCATGTGGCATTCTGAGCTAACCACCACATTCATCTGTCTAGGCTTTCAGCGTTCAAAAAAACCCACCACTGACATGCACAGAATGAATCCTGCTCAAGTTGGAAGCATGTGATAACTAGGGCTCCGGTTTAAAAGGAGATCCCAGCACTCAATTAATCCTATATTTTAAACAAACACCATCTTACCGTTTTGCTGTTGTCAGGATCAGGTCAGATTCACCTGCAACTCTTAAACATATCTCTAGCAATGTTAGTGTTTGCAGTCAGTCTCGGCTCATTCAGCAACTGAATTCACATCTTTCTGCACTAACAAGCTGAAATGGTACGGCTGTACTACAGCTAAGAAAGGGGGAAATCTAAAGCAGAAAACAAAGCAATCCCTAAAGGCAGGATAATCCCAGTAGAGCGTAATATAAAAAGTTACAGGTGAACACAGAGAGCAGAATAATTCTCTGCCTAAATTTCATCAGCAATAATGTTCATTCTGAAAAGGTATTTTAAAAAATAGGATGGACTTGCCTGTGGAGTTCCCAGGAAGGCAGACTACCCAGGCTCTGCAGCAGCATTGCAGCCAAAGTAACCATGCATATGCTGTCTAGGCAATTTACAGCAGTGTCTTTTTGAAAAGATATTGATTTACAATGTAGTGCTGTTTCAACGGAACGTAGAACTGGAGCCAAAATAGCTAATGATGGTTTTATAGGAATACAGAAAAAACATTTAATCAAAAGAATGCAACTAGTCATGCCCAATTCAATTATTTCCCCAGTACTGAAGGAAACCAGTAAGCCTCCTAGTGACAAATGATATTAAAACAATAATGTAAGGGCATCTGGAAATGAATGTTAGGGGTAATATGGCTCAATTTAATGTATTTATATATAGCTGATGTGCCTTGCCTATGCCGACCTCCTTTCCCATGTACCATGGAAAAATTAAATATCAAATTAAGCATCTCCAAAGTACATTACTACCAAACATGAACAATTACAGCTTCATAATTATCAACCTTAGCATATAATAAAGAATATATAAAAATACTTTCATCACAGAATAACTAAGCAGCAGAGCATCTAGGCTGAACTCACTGCTGAGCCTTACTGAGCCTGGGCGTGGTACACGGGAAAGGAGGTCCGCATGGGCAAGGCACATCGACTATGGGATCTCAAATAGGACGCCAATTTCTCTGAATCCACTGCTCTCATAGCAACCCCTACTGGCCGCCAATGGGTCTGTGCTTGGTGCTGACTTCAAGGAAATCTCCCCTGCCAGAGATAAGAAACTGCATCCTGGATTGACTGACAGAGGAAAGGGATTAGCAATAGGTGAAAGCCAAAACTGAAGGAAGGAACTGAAGGAAACCAGAGGAAGAGGCTAAAATGCAGCTCACTCTAGATGGCTTAATGCATGTACAAATGCTTCACTCTGAGTATGGGCAAAGCTTAACACAGAACAACAGAATACGCAGGACAACTAATGGTCTGAAAGCAGCCCTGATTTACAGTCCAGGCAGTCCCACTGAATTCAGCAAAGCACTTAGCACACAGTCTCAAGTCTATTCACAATCTGAAGAAAAGGCTTAAGAACATGTCTGAACTCCATACATATGCCCACATGCCACTGAAGTCAATGAGACTTAACATATGGTTAAGTGCTTATTAAATAAAGGCCTAGATGTATTAATGAGCTAAATAATCTTGTCTGGCACGAGCAGCTGCAATGACAGGCAGGAAGCTTGAATGATGTCATGCCATTTCCATAAGATGCTCAAAGCATGAAGTAAGATCTTCAAAAGTTTTTCTTTCCATCATCTACTTCCTAACCCCAGTTAGCAATTCCATGTTACAGTTCACCTTTGAGTTTGTTAGCTTAGTCTTCTTTGCAGCAGATCATCTTTCAGGACCATTTTATGTGAAGAAAGAAAAGCTTCAGCTATTGGCAGAAGACACAGAAAATGTTTTCCTAAACAACTTGACTAGACACGAAGGAAATGAGAGCCCAGCAACTAGAGTAGTTATGTTATGAGAGAAGTAGGTAAAAAAAATGCTAGGTCAGTATAGCGGTTGGAAATCATACATTTATGGAGGAAAAAATGCACTATATTTATCTGTGTCCTGTAAGTCTATTTAAGATTAAAGATTTTGATCCAGTAGACTATGAATAATTTGCCTCACAGGGTTCTTGACTGAGGAAATGGGCAGAGATAAGCAGGTGGGGGGAGCATTGACAGAGGACACCTACCACGCTATCAGTGCACACCTTCAGGTATATCTGGTAAAAGACTTGGCAAAAACACAAATGAAAACCTCTAATGAAGATCTGAGACCTCTGTGCCCCAAAAGCATAGTCAAGCAGAAGAAGATCAGGACAGCTCAGAACAACACCTCTACATTCTGAGAATCCATACCTAGAAAAAACAGACAGTTAAAGAGGGCCAGCAATGGTCAAACAGGCATTTCTACACCTTGCACGCTGAACATGGAAACAAAACTCCTGCTGAAAAGCTGGTCAACCCAACTGTCTGAAAACAGCCTCAGAAACCCCCTATGTTACATCACCCATTTACAGTTCCAGTGACCAGAAAAGAGATGGATGCCACACAAACAAAGGGGAGGCAGGGAGAAAGACACGGAGAGCAATGAGAAGGAGATTGCAAAAATTCTGGCCTGGTGAAGGGAAAGAGATGGAGGAGGCCAAGAGTAAACAGATTAGGAGAAATATCAGGGAGAAAATGGTTGGTCTGAGGAAGTAAAGAGGGTGGGATGAAAGGAGAGAATGGTAGTAGGAAAAAAAGAGCACACCACTGGGACTAGCATAGAAGAAATGAACCAGAGGGAGTGCAAAAAGAACTCAAGAATTAGAGATACACAAAAAGAAAGATGAGAGATCAAAAAAGAAATACGAGTGAAATTGAACAAGCAAGAGAGGACTGAATTTTGAGAACCACTGATTTTTATAGTTTTTATTCATATTTCTACACGTATTGTATTTCTCTGGCACAAACAGAAAGAAAAAGGAGGGGAAAGGAATTGAAAAGCAAATTTTGTTGAAATGGTGCCATTATATTGTCTGCCAGTGGCAGATCCAGCACTTATTTCAGGCAACTTTATGATTTCTCAGTGTAAACAATGGTTATAAATTAATTTATTATTTATTTAACAGTAATAAGTCACCAGGACCAGATGGTTATCACCCAAGAGTTCTGAAGGAACTCAAATATGAAATTGCAGAACTACTAAATGCTATATGCATCCTTTCATTCAAATCAACTTCTGTACCAAATGACTGGAGTTAGCTTATGATATACCAATTTTTTTTAAAGGCTCCAGAGGCAATCCTGGCAATTACAGGCTGGTAAACCTAACTTCAGTACCAGGAAAATTGGTTGAAACTATAATAAAGAACAGAATAATCAGCCACATAGATGAACACAATTTATTGGGGGAAGAGTCAACACAGATTTTTTTAAAAGGAAAATCATGCCTCACCAATCTCTTAGAATTATTTGAGGGGGATAACGAATACATGGACAAGGGTGATCCAGTGGATAATAGTGTATTTGGAGTTTCAGAAAGCTTTTGACAAGGTCTCTCACCAAAGGGTCGTAAGCAAAGTAAACAGTAATGGGATAAGAGGGCAGGTCCTTTAATGCAGTGGTTCTCAAAGCCGGTCCGCCGCTTGTTCAGGGAAAGCCCCTGGCAGGCCGGGCCAGTTTGTTTACCTGCCGCGTCCGCAGGTTCGGCTGATCGCGGCTCCCACTAGCTGCAGTTCACCGCTCCAAGCCAATGGGGGCTGTGGGAAGGGCGGCCAGCACATCCTTCGGCCTGCGCCGCTTCCTGCAGCCCCCACTGGCCTGGAGCAGCGAACCGCGGCCAGTGGGAGCCGTAATCCGCCAAAACTGCGGACGCGGCAGGTAAACAAACCGGCCCGGCCCGCCAGGGGCTTTCCCTGAACAAGCGGTGGCCCAACTTTGAGAGGCACTGCTTTAATGGATCAGTAACTGGTTAAAAAGACAGGAAGCAAAGGGTAGGAATGAATGGTCCATTTTCAGACTAAAGAGAGGTAAATAGCGGTGTCCCCTGGGGATCTGTACTGGGACCAGTGCTGTTCAACATATTCATAAATGATCTGGAAAAAGGGGTAAACAGTGAGGTGGCAAAATTTGCAGACGATATAAATTTACCCAAGATAGTTAAGTCCAAAGCAGACTGCAAAAAATTACAGAGGGATTTCACCAAACTGGGCGACTGGGCAACAAAATGCTAAATGAAATTCAATGTTGATAAATGCAAAGTAAAGCATGTTGGAAAACAATCCTAACTAAACATACAAAATAATGGGCTCTAAATTAGTGATCACTCAAGAAGACCTTGGAGTCACTGTGGATAGTTCTCTGAAAACTTCTGTTCAATATACAGCGGCAGTCAAAAAAAGCTATGGAATGTTAGGAACCATTAGGAAAGGGATCGATAAGAAGACAGAAAATATCATAATACCCCTCTATGAATCCATTGTATGCCCACACCTTGAATACTGCATGCAGTGCTGGTCACCCCATCTCAAAAATGATATTAGAATTGGAAAAGATAGAGAAGGGCAACAAAAATGATTAGAGGGATGGAACTGCTTCCATACGAGGAGAAATTTAAAAACCTAGGTCTTTTCAGCTTGGAAAAGAGACGACTAAGGGGGGATATGATAGAGGTCTATAAAATCGTGAACAGTGTAGAGAAAGTGAATAAGGAAGTATTATTTACACAAGAACTAGGGGTCACCCAATGAAATTAATAGGCAGTAGATTTTAAAACAAACAATAAGGAAGTAATTCTTCCCACAACACACAGTCAACCTGTGGAACTCATTGTCAGGGGAAGTTGTGAAGGCCAAAAATATAACTGGGTTCAAAAAAGAACTAGATAAATTCATGGAGACTAGTAGCCAAGATGGTCAGGGAGGCAACCCCATGCTCTTGGTGTCCCTAGCCTCTGATAGTCAGAAGCTGGGAGTGGATACCTAGGGATGGGGCTCATTCAATAATTACCTTGGTCTGTACATTCCCTCGGTCTGTACATTCCCTCTGAAGCACCTGGCACTGGTCACTGTCAGAAGACAGGAGACTGGGCTAGATGGACCACTGGTTTGACTCAGTATGGCCGTTCTTATGTTGTATTTACACTAACAAAGGGAGCTGTGCTGACAAAAGGGCTAACTCCCACCGTCCATTCCTCAGTTGTGATTGAACATAGTTTGGCTACTAGCACAGAACATATTTTGGTGCTGTCTGTGGTAACAGAGACTGTTTTAGCCCATTGACGAAAGGTGGGACTGGAAAGCCAAATAAAGGTGGGACTGACGGCTAAATGAAGTTTGCAGTCACAACTGAAATTTATCAGCCTACATAACTGGTGCTCCTGGCAGTTTATGAGCCCTGTGCGCAATTGTTTTAAGAATCTTTTTCTGATTTAATGCTACTTTATTATCAATTTTCAATATATATATACATATATGAATAAATTGTTTAGGTTTCCAAAAACTATTTGGAAATTGATTAAAAATATTGTGCAACAGCCTTTACGCTCTCATGATCATAAATGATGCTACCTTTTGGATAGATAATCATACCAGCAGGAGGTTCTACAATGCTACCTGTAAATTGAGAATTACTTTCAAGTGTACTTCAGAGTTAGTTCATAGCGGGGATAACATCTTCTGAGCTTTCTGGGCTAAACAAAAGTAGTTATTTTACAAAATGCTGTAATGATAAATGGATGCCTACATAATGTGACAGCTCTAATGGTTAATCAGATAACTATAAAATCCATAATTTATTATTACAGTGAAAAGAATGGTAGTAAGGTGCTTCTGTGAGTTCATACTATATATAGCTCTGATTCAGTTTAAAATACATTTTCTGTATCATATGGACTGAGTTGTTCTTTACTCTTCCCACTCTATCTTCCATGATTTGGAAGTTTACCATTTCTTTCTCCTTCAATCTAATAAAAAGAATTCTGGATCAGTTATGGTCCCTCTGCATCCATATGGGTAAGAGCCTGCTTTCTACTGGCTTCTAATGATACATTGTCAGGGCAGCTGTATTGAATCAGAGTCTCCAATTTCTTGTTTTACTTTGACTACTGCAGATGGAATTTTACAAGCAGAATAAAGAATAATATACTCAACAGTTTAAAAAGTTTACTGACATGTGAAACTGTACCAGATGTCCAGCCAAACACCTAATACGCCAAATAGCCAGAACAGCAACTGGACTGACCTAATCTCGGGACCACTGAAAAATTTTATTTCCTTGGTTGTTTCCAATTGTAACATTACATAAATTAAGACACTGACCTATAAGAATAAAAAGGAGACAAAGAGATGTAGATACATGCATAGAAAGGCAGTGAAGTTATCAAATGGAGAGATGAACAGAATATTGTTCATTTGATTGTGGGGAAAGTTATTCTGAATACACCATGCTGTAAAACTTACTTCACTTACACAAATATTTGAACACAATCATACCACCTGAATTCTCTCAGTGTGACACTTTTAAGTAAAGTGAAGTGCAACTCACTGTAGTACTCACTTCACCAAATAACTATGAAACTACTAACTACAAATTTTAAAAAATGTATTACACAGTTTGTGAAGCAATTCTGCATGGCCCAATGCATTTTGTTTTGTAAGAAGACAATACAAATCTTTTTGAAATTATATTCATAGGTTATAGTGCCAGAGAATTCTAGGTACTGTTTTTATAGCTCTCCATAAAGTACTTTAAGGTTTGACTTTAGTCCTTAGAAATTTTCAGATCTATATAATGTAACAATCTTATTCAGTTATCTTTAAAAAATGTGCAGGTTAAGTAAGATCATGCTGTGACAAAAACCGGGATGCTCTTTGGTGATTGTTAATACACCTGTATGATACTACCATGGTGTATCAGTCTCATTAATGGGATTGAATAATTCACCATAGGGTCTGTCTGGGTCGCAGAGTTAGCCTACCCACCTAGGAAAGGAGAAAGGAGGCCCATTTTAATAGTCACCTAACAGCTTTCCCTTCAGGATCATAGACAGAATGCCAGAGTGAGGAGCCTTAATGTTCCTAGCCTATTCTCCTTGGGGAGAGCCAAAACCAGTTTCAACAGGTAAGGATCAGAGTGACAGAACTGGAATGAGGACAGTTATTAACTAAAGTTCAGTGCAAACCACTGCAGTCTAAAATCCTTGGGTAAAAGATATTTAAGCATCATGTCTTGGTCCAAAAAAAAAAAAAATATTTTCTGAAATGCTGCAAAGACATCTAACAACAGTAAAATTAAATGTATGTTCTCTTCATGGAAAGACATCAGCAAGAGGTATATGATCATGTAGCCAATTAATTTTAAGCAAAAGCACTCAACCTTCTCCAACCTACAGCTTCTAAAAGTATGTAATTTACTGATTATTTTCATACTTGCCATATAGGTAGCATTTTGTGCTATCACAAAAAATCAACAAAAAATACAAAGATTCGCTATTTTCTTATTGACAATAATTGTTATGAAAGAATGTTAGAAATATAGATTACAAACCCCAGCTTCTTTAGGATGAGCAATATCTCAATATCGACCAATATACTTACTAATGACAAGACGTCACCTCACTGAACATTTTCAAATTACATCAAGTCTTACAACTGTTCTCACGCTGGGACTAATCCCAGTTATATCCCATTTCAAAGATATCCCTACCATTTGAGTAGCTGAAAGAAGAAAGTCCAGCTATGAATTAACTGAAACTTGGCACAGTAAGAAGGGTTCATGTTCAGCACCTTAGCAAGTTTAAATATGCTGTACATTGAAATTCTAGTCTCTTAATGACATTTTCTGGATTTCACTTGTCTCGTTTCTCATTTTGAAGGTATCCACATGAAAGCTCTGATTTTCACACCAGCTGCCTTTTCATATTTCAATGGAATTGAGAGAGACTCTCAGAACTGCAATTTTAAAACTAAAAAGATTCTATGCACCAATGTAAGCTACTGTGGTTACAAAATTAAAGTCACATTATCTTCACACATCTGTGAGGTAGATGTCAGAAGCTAGGAATAGGCTATACGTTTTAGAGCTAACAGCATCCACGTTACAAAACCATTTGATCTGCCTCTATTCTAACTTCAAACAAGTGTTCATCGTTTGAATCACTTCTTCCATATTGGCCATCATAAATCTCCAGAAGAAGATTAATATGTGTAATCAAAACCATTTTCACAGACCAAATCAATTATCTTTATTTCACTGTCCAAGAAGATCAGCTTTGGAAGAAATTTACTGAGTTATGGTTAGCGTAACTAGCAATTTTGAACCCTTCAATTTGTAGCTAAATAGTAAATGTTCAGGTTAAACAGTTTTAGCACAAGTGTATGGAAATTTTATCTGATACTCCATGAACAGCTGTGTGTTTATAAAGCAATTAAGAGATCACACTCATTCCATACTCTTTGTAGCTTTTTTTAAAAATGGTGAGTTTGTGATGTAGAAGCTGGAAAATGAGTCACTAAACTCAGCCCAAATAGGAGCCACCAAACATCTATTAGATGGGAACAACCATTATTCTTGCTGGGCACAATTCAAACTCAAGACCTCCAGGTGACAGGCTCTACCACTCATTAGCGGTAGCAAGCAGCATCCAGCCTTCCCTAAGTGCTAATGTTAGACCTTTTAGAATGAGGCTTGCTTTCTGGAAAGATAAGTTTTACATTAAGTACTGGCCTTTTTGGAGGTTATCCAGACAGACCTTGCCCCTGTTTGAAAACACTGGCAAAATCGCCCACACACTGCTCTCGGTCCTCTTCATACACATTAAGAACAGAGTTAGCCACTCCTTTGTAAATGGGGCAGCTCCCATTAGCCAAAATAAAAACACTAAATATACAATAAAAACAAAATCTCCACAATATCCACATTTATTTCTAAATACAATGTTGTGCAATAGAAAATCACTTCAACAATTATAATTATTCTAAATGCTTCACTCTTATTCCCCACCCACCCATTGGTCAGACAGCAGGTTTGAACCCACAATCTTCAGATCCATAGTTCTGACCTTTTCAACTTCAGCTACAGGAGTAGTTGGTGGGGAAAACATATTGACATCCCCAGACTAGCCCATAGAAGGAGATATAACAGTTTTCTAGCCTATTAGCAAAGTATTTCTTGAATAGCACTCGGCTGTTGGGTATCAGGATTCCTGGATCCTATCCAGGGCTGTAGAAACAGTGTGTAATGTAACGGTTAGAGATAATATAGCCAATTGTAAAGATGATATCACTGTTGGGTCATTTGTAGGGCCTAAGCCCAGGACCTCTGCATGTAAAAATATAAGACAATACCACTTGATTAAAAAGAACAACTGCTATTGCTCTGAGCAGTAGCAGACTCAAGACTTGACACATCATCAAGAGATTAGGAGGAGGAAAGAGCCAAAATGTGTTAGTGTCTGTTACATAAGCATACAACTTGGCACAATTTTTCTGAAAGGCAGCGTGGCAAAGTGGAATTACACTTTGATCTGTCATGTTAGAAACAGGGGTTCTGTTGCCAGCATTACGTATAGTGACTTGTGTACCTTCTAAATTACCTTATTTGTAAGACAGGTGAACGAAATACCCCTACCTGAGGAAGGCAATTAAGACCTTGGTTAAAAATAAGGGTTGTGAAGTGCATAGAAATATTAATAGCACTCAGTGAAAGAGATGGGACTAAAACTCACGGCCTTTCAGTTTGCAGCTCAGTTCCCATTTGCCCCATATTAAAGGGAGTTTGTGGGGGAAAAACAAACTCTCTCAAAAATGTGTAATATTTTGTCTGTTCTGTAGAAATTCATGATGCATCTGTCAAACGCATTTGCCTCAAGTTGTGTCACATTTGGTAAGTCTGATGAGAGCAAGATGACAGCTAAAACAGGTTTTATGCTAGAGGGGAAAGGGAAGAAAAGGAGGAATTAATATCTACTTCTTGAGTTGAAAAAGCCTGCCTTTATATTAAAAAAACACACACACACACACACACACACACACACACACACACACACACACCCTCCCAGTTTTGGAGCATGAGTGATTCCTTGGTGGTTCTCGTATGGTTATATATCAGCAATAGCCAAAAGTGCTTTTTCCCCCACCTATGTTTGTATGTTTGGTTAGAAGGTTGCCCTCTTTCAAACAAGTTACCCATGCTTTGGTCTCCTCCAGATTAGATTATTGCAGGGGGTCTCAAACTTCATTGCACCGTGACCCCCTTCTGATAACAAAAATTACTACATGACCCCAGGAGAGGGGACCGAAGCCTCAGCTCGCCTGAGGCCCACCACCCTGAGTGGGGGAGCCAAAGTTCAAGCCCCATTGCCTCATGTGGGGCGACCAAAGCCGAAGCCCAACGTCTTCAGCCCCAGGTGGGGGGCCTGTAACCTGAAGCCCTCGGACTTCGGCTTTGGCCCTGGGCGGTGGGGCTTGGGCTTTGGTCCCGGACCCCAGCAAGTCTAACGCCAGCCCTGGTAACCCCATTAAAATGGGATCATGACCCATTTTGGGGTCCCAACCCATAGTTTGAGAACCGCTGGATTACTGTAATGTGCTCTACTCGGTCTACATCAGAAAGCCACTTAAACTTCATCTGGTGAAATACACAGCCCTGATTATTTAGCAGTATGCCCCTCAGGGCACATATCACAGCTGTAATCCAGAGATCATGCCTCATCAATCTACTAGAATTCTTTGAGGGGATCAACAAGCATGTGGACAAGGGGGATCCAGAGGATATAGTGTATTTAGATTTTTAGAAAGCCTCTGACAAGGTCCCTCACCAAAGGCTCTTAAGCAAAGTAAGCCGTCATGGGATAAAAAGGAAAGTCCTCTCATGGATTGGTAACTGGTTAAGAGATAGGAAACAAAAGGTGGGTATAAATGGTCAATTTTCAGAATGGAAAGAGGTTAATAGCGGTGTCCCCCAGAGGTCTGTACTGAGACCAGTCCTGTTCAACATATTCATAAATGATCTGGAAAAAGGGGTAAACAGTGAGGTGGCAAAATTTGAAGATGCTACAAAACTACTCAAGATAGTTAAGTCCCAGGCAGACTGTGAAGAGCTACAAAACTGGGTGACTGGGCAACAAAACGGCAGATGAAATTTCCTGTTGATAAATGCAAAGTAATGCACATTGGAAAACATAATCCCAACTATACATATAAAATGGGCTTTAAATTAGCTGTTACCACTCAAGAAAGAGATCTTAGAGTCATTGTGGATAGTTCTCTGAAAACATCCCCTCAATGTGCAGTGGCAGTCAAAAAAGCTAACAATGTTGGGAATCATTAAGAAAAGGAAAGATAATAAGACAGGAAATATCATGTTGCCTCTATATAAATCCATGGTACGCCCACGTCTTGAATACTGCGTGCAGATGTGTTCACCCCATCTCAAAAAAATATATTGGAATTGGAAAGGGTTCAGAAAAGGACAACAAAAATGATTAGGGGTGTGGAATGGCTTCCATATGAGGAGGAGGAGGAGGATTAATAAGACTGGGACTTTTCAGCTTGGAAAAGAGACAACTAAGGGGGGATATGATTGAGGTCTATAAAATCATGACTGGTGCAGAGACAGTAAATAAGGAAGTGTTATTTACTCCTTCTCATAACACAAGAACTAGGGGTCACCAAATGTTTTAAACCTGCTGCCTATTAATTTCAAACAAAAGGAAGTATTTCTTCACACAACGCACAGTCAACCTATGGGACTCTTTGCCAGAGGATGTTGAGAAAGTCAAGGCTATAACAGGGTTCAAAAAAAAACCTAGATAAATTCATGGAGGATAGGTCCATCAACGGCTATTAGCCAGGATGGGCAGGGATGGTGTGCCTAGCCTCTCTTTGCCAGAAGCTGGGAATGAGCGACAGAGAATGCATCACTTGAGATTACTTGTTCTGTTCATTCCCTCTGGGGCACCTGGCATTGGTCACTGTTGGAAGACAGGATACTGGGCTAGATGGACCTTTGGTCTGACCCAGTAGGGCCATTCTTATATGCTGGAGATTGCACTGGCTTCTAATCAATTCCTGGGTTCAATTCAAAGTATCAGTTTTGATCTATAAAGCCCTGTATAATTTGGGTCCTTTGCACTTTAAAAAGAGACTTTTTTCCTCCTCATGTTTTATCACCACATTTGAGATAAAAGTGACTATCTTTAGTTGCATTCACCTGGGGTAGAAGAGCATTTTCAACAAAGAGCACTGGACTCTGGAATTTGATCCACCTTGTGTGCGCACTAAATCCCTATTTTCCCAGGCTGTCTTGGAGGAAGGAGTGTGATTGAGATGGAGTGATCGGACGAAAAGAGGGGTCTTACAGTAGAATCTCAGAGTTAAGAATACCTTGGGAATGGAGGTTGTTCAAAACTCTGAAATGTTCGTAACCCTGAACAAGACATTATGTTCTTTCAAAAGTTTACAACTGACCATTGACTTAATACAGCTCTGAAACTTTTTATGCAAAAGAAAAATGCTGCTTTTCACCACCTTAATTTAAATGAAACAAGCACAGAATCAGTTTCCTTACTTCGTCAATTTTTTTTAAACTTTCCCTTTATTTTTAATAGTTTACGTTTAACACAGTACTGTAGTCTCTGCTATTGCCTCATTGTGTACTTCCAGTTCCAAATGGCATGTGTGGTTGACCAGTTAGTTCGTAACTCTGGTGTTCGTAACTTTGAGGCTCTACTGTACTTTGGCATGATGGGAGGAATTTAAGGCCTTATTTTTTGCTCTTAGGATCAATTTTACCCCCATTTTCAAAAGCCCCACAAAAAGCCATTGGAAAAACCTATTCCCTCCACTAGCATAGTGCCACAGTGCAGGGGAGCTCCATAGGGAATGAAAAGGAGATATTCCTCTTCCTCAAACCATATAGCTATCCTGGCTGCTGCTACTGTAGTCTTCAGACTGCAGTGACTTCCACCTTGTTTGTGCCCGGATACATGGATGGATACACTATCTCTGTCTGCACTGATTCCTCCACCCCCAACTCTTCCCTTTCACACTAGTGTATGTGGAGCAGGGCTCTGTGAAACCCAGGGGGTAGGCACCTCTCACATGGATCCCCTTGCATTCGACCCTACCTCTCCCCATGCCATTGAACCAAATGGATTCTCACTACAGAGCCATCTATAGCTGCAGATATTAGGGCAGGATTTACCCCTTAATGAGTTAGCTCTTTACGGCTTAAGAATGTTTGCTTATCTGTCCTTCTGTCAAAAAAAAAAAAAAAAACCTGTATGCCTGATCAGAGCTTCCTATAGGACTTACCTAAATATCATATACAGTGAGCGATAAAAAAATATATTCAAGAACAGCGGTTCTCGGCCCGCAGGCCACACGTGGCCCAGCGGTGTGCTAAAGGCCACCAAGCTGCGCAGCAGGTTCCAGGCTGCCGGCCAGTCCCTCAGGGTGCGGGGTCTGCCCCACAGGATCACGGTCCAGGGTCGGCGTCAGGGCTGCCAGCCGGCTCCATAGCGTTGGGGTCCAGGATCCCTGCCCACACCCATATATGCGGCCCATAATGATAAATAGGTTGAGAACCACTGTTCAAGAAGATTCTGTTAGTGTGGTTTTAATCATTAAAAATAGGCATCTAGTTGTGTAGCACAATATTAATTCAACAGGGAAAACCAGTCAATACAGAAGTCTTTTTTAAGAGATATTCATTCAATTTTTTAAAGAAATCACTAAAAAGACAAACTATACACTGTAGATCTAACCATAACATTTAATTTAAAAAGTATAACCTGTGCTCCCAATATAACAAAATCAGCTCTCCACTGGAACGATCTCTCTTTGTGCAATTTGTTCATATCTAGGAATGACGACACCCGATTAACCTGGCAAACAATCTCAATCTCTCTTCCACCCAAGTAAGCATTCTCTATCATATGAGAATTGGTAAGAAATGAAGGTTCTACAAATCATGGAAAAATTACTCAATAGGTTCCATAGAGCAGATAGATGAAAGATTGCTGATGAAATCCTGGCTCCACTTACATTAACAGGTAAACTCCCATTAAGTTCAACAGGGCCAGGATTTCACCCTGAATAGGGAGGATTTTGCTACTACATAGAATGATGACTATCGCGTCTGTTTTTTGTTGCTGTTTTCAGGGCCTGCTGTAACTTTGCCACCCCAAGCAAAAAACAAAAACAAAAAAAACCGAGTGCCGCCCCGCCGTAACAACCGCCTGCCCCGAGCGCCACCCCGCTGTAACAACTTCCCCCAAGCGCCGCCTCACCAAAACAAACAAAAAAATACCCCCGAGCGCCACCCCACCAAAACAAAAAAAACTCCAGAACATCGCCCCGCTGAAACAAAACAAAAACGGAGCACTGCCCCACCACCCCAAGATTGGCCACCCCTTAGAAGGTGCCGCCCGAAGCAGGTGCTTGGTCGGCTGGTGCCTGGAGCCAGCCGTGGCTGTTTTGTTTTTAATTTCCAAACATCTAAGCTGGAAAAAAGGTTCCCAGCCAATGTTTTTAGTTTATTGGTCATTTATCATGTGATGTTATAATTAACTAACATGTTATGTCATATATAATCATTGTATGCTAAATAGAGTTAAGTTGTAGGATTACAGAAGTAGAAGATTGATCAGTAGTTAAAAGGAATAATTATGTATTAGGTATCTAAGTAAGAAAGGCTAAAATGCAAGGCCTATAGGCTGAGGCCTGTAAGATTTTAGCTTCGCTATTTTAGGCCTTGGAGATAAGAAATGCTGATATAAGTAAGTAACCAAAGAATAACCTGAAGCCCTAAGCAGTCACCCTAATGGCCCCACAGACACCCCTCGAAACCTTTGTGCAGGACTACATACTTCAACCTGCATCACAAAACAGGAAATACATGCTTATCTACCCCTAATATCTTTCAGGAACACATTTCAGAATTCCCAAGCTCAAAATCTAAAAATATGCATTATATCAAATTGCTATGCAGCTAAAATATGATACAGCAATATCACCATACTGATGTGTAGCTGCCTTTGTGTTTACATACTAACTTTGATCATTACAATCCACACACAAGTAATCCCTTTTGTAAATTCTTTCAAAAGAATGTACCCCATCTCATTTTAGACTGGTTTTATACAAGATTATCTTCACACACCACAAAACACCTTAAGCTACATAAACAACAACATATAATGAACCCCCATAGGTTCACCCTTGCTATAAAAATGAACAATATTAGTCTGTATATTTCCTTAGGTTGATCCAATGCTGTACACCGCTCTTGATTTGTCTTAGAAAAGTTGAGAGGAAAAGTTACTTTATCTCACTTCCCACAATGGGGCAATGACTTCACAACGGGTAGAGAACATGAACTGAAGGTTTTAATCTCTACGAACACAAAGGCAGTGCAAAATTGGGACCCAATGCTAAATTATTTCACGTTTTTGAAAAAAGGAACTTACTCTTTATGCAGAGAACAATTGCGTCATAAGAATCTAGAATTTATCAGTTGCTAAAATGTCTACTTATTTAATCCAGGTATTAGTAGTAGTGGCACACATAGCACCCAGGAGCACTCATCATGGTGTTAGGTCCTGTACAAACGGAACACGATGACGTTCCCGGCCCCAAAGAGCTTACAATCTAAGTATAAGACAAGAGACAATAGATGGATACAGACAGGCGGGGGGCCGCAAAGAAACAGTTTGACAACATTGGTCGGCATGATAGGCAGTGGTCTCAACCAGGGCTTAAATTCTCAGAAATTATTTCCCAGAGTCCCCCATACTGCCCCCCCCAACATGCTGTAAAAAATCCAGGGCCCATGGCAGCGGTGAGGGGAAGGCCCTCGGGGCTCTAGCTGCTGGGTGCAGGGGAGTTCTGCCCTATAGCAGGGTAGTGGGGCTAGGGAGCTTCTGCCCTCCAGGGCAGGGGAGCTCTGGGATTCAGCCACATGGTGTGGGGAAGGTGCTGGGGCTCGGGGCTTCAGGCCCGTGAGAAGGGGCACTGGGGCTCCCCCTGCATTTGCAAATATTTACCAGAGCTCTGCTCTGGACAGCTCAGCTTCCCCAAATCTTTCTCTGCCACACAAGCATAGTGCTGCTGGAGCGCTCCAGAGCATTTCTCCAGCACTTCAAAAATAGACCCAGCATGCTCTCTGCTTGCCAGCTCCACTCCCGGCTGTCCCATGCACATATACACACTGTGGACCCTGCATGGGACTTGCAGTCTGCCAGAGGGCTGGGCTCCCTGCCTCCAAGCATTACAACCCCCACTAGGACTGGCAGGAGGCCGGGGCTACACACTGGGGAAATAGTGGCATGTGCAAGCTGGTCGGGTCGCATCTGCCAGAGCTTCAAGGGTACCGGCTCAGCTCAATTGGGATTAATACATCTGCCCTCCCTTCTCCAAATAGGCTCCTTCAGGGCACCAAGGATGATCTCACCCCCCCTCCCGCCCCCCCAGCTCTGCTAGGCCACAGGGCCATCCCCCGCCACCCACCCACCCACCCCAAAAAGAGTTGCCCCATCTCCTACTCCTTTGGTATGCCACATTTTACTGTGTGCGCTTTGGCATAACATTAAAAACAGTGACAAATAAATGACCAGGACCCTGCTGCCAAGTTGCTCTGACTTGTGTTTGACCTCAGCTTCATGGCATTGTTAAGAACAGCCTCACGAATGAAGTGCCTAGTGTTAAGAAATATTTCCATTTTTTTTTTTAGCAAATTTGAAAGAAAAGTGTTCCAGACCTCACAGTATTATCTCAAACAGTAGAAATTAGACCTTATAAGCCAGATGCTTAAAATAAGAACAGGATATTTATCTTCAAGAATTTTTAAACTAACATCACATTGCCTTCATGAGGAGTTTTGGATCAAGTCTTTCACTGGGTCAAGCCTTCACGCTGTGAGAGCCAACGGGCTGGAGTGGGGAGTCAGGCCCACCCTCACTCAACAGAAGCACCACTGTGGGGTGAACTCACTCTTCAGAGCCACCTCTTTGCATCAACCAGGGTAAAGACAGCAACCCACTCTTCAAGTGCAAAACCTGACACCAAACCCAGAGCCTGGACTCCTCTTGTATGGGCCTGGGGACCTGCCCCCATTCTGCACACCCAGCCTCCCCCAGGAATATTTTCACCAACTGCCTGTGCTCAGCTCAGCACACCACACCAGAGGCCAAATCTTTGTCAAACCAGGGCTGGCTGCAGAATCATCACAGAATGGGTGTGTTTCTTGGGGGCGGGCATGGGGGGGGGGGAAAGAGTCGGGGAGTCCTGAAAGGATCAGTTCTTGTCCCTATGTTGAACAACATTTTTATCAGTGACCTAGAAGAGAACAAAATCATCACTAATACAGTTTGCAGATGACACAAAACTGGAGGAGGAGTAAATAATGAAGAGGACCGCTCATTGATACAAAGTGATCTGGATTGCTTGGTAAGCTGGGTGCAAGCAAACAATGTGTGTTTTAATATGGTCAAATGTAAATATATCTCTAGAAGCCAAGAATGTAGGCCATACTTACACAAGAGGGGCCTCTATCCTGACTCAAAGCACTGACAAACAGATTTGAGGTTTGTGGGTGATAATTAGCTGAACATGAGCTCCCAGTGTGACACTGTAGCCAAAAGGGCTAATGAGATCCTTGGATGCCTTAACAGGGGAATCTCGGGTAGAAGTAGAGAGGTTACTTTAGCTCTGTTTCTGTCACTGGTGTGACCACTGCTAGAATACTGTATCCAGTTCTTGATGTCCACAACTCAACACTGATTCGGATACAATGGAGAGGGTTCAAAGAAGAGCCACGAGACAGATTAAACTACTTGAAAACATGCCATATAGTAATAGACTCAAGGAGCTCAGTCTACTTAACTTAACAAAACAGAGGGTTAAGGGATGATTTGACTATAGTCTATAAGTACTTACATGGGAAACAAACATTTGATAATGGGCTCTTCAGTCTAGCAGAGAAAAGTATAACAGCATGATCCAAAGGCTGGAAGTTGAATCTAGACAAATTCAGACTAGAAATAAGATATATATTTGTTAATGGTGAGAGTATTTAACCATTGGAACAACTTACCAAGGGCCGTGGTGGATTCTCCATCACTGACCATTTTTAAAATCAAGATTGGATTCTAAAATATATGCTCTAAGAATTATTTTGGGGAAGTTCTATGGCCTGTGTTATACAGGAGGCCAGATTAAATTATCATTGGTCTCTTCCAGCCTTGAAATCTATTAAATAAATCTATGAAAGCTTTTTTGTAGGCATCAAAACAAAGGAGAGTTTCAGAAAGGAATTATTTATTTTATGAGTCAACTGCTTTTCTCCTTTCCCTTTGGATAAATGAGGACTGGAACAGGAGCTGAGGAATGACAGGGGAAAGGCAAGTGGACTGAACAGTGAAAAGAGAATGAGAAAAGGAAAATTTGGTGTGTTATCTACTGTAGATATGTATAATTATCCCTAAAAAACAATGAAATTATATGTAAAACTTCATTATTATTATAATTTATTATTTGTATTATCATAGCACTTAGGAGCCATAGTCGCTGTACATGCATCATTAGCTTGAAATAAGTACAATATCATTCCCATAACTACTGTTTCTCTCACACTAAGTATATAATCCAATGTTAAATTACAGTATCCTGTCTTCAACCACCAGTTTAGCAACAAGCCACTTATCCTGCCAAAGAGCAGAGAAAGTGCTCCCACACAACGCTGAGTAGGCTTTACTTTAGCATTTCCCTTCCAAATTCTAAGATGGCCTCAATACAAGTATTGGGCCCAGTCCTGCAAAGAGATCCACATGCAAGGACCCTTACTTTTTGGGATGAGCAAGAGGCTACACTTAAGGATCCCTTTTTAGGATCCGAGCCAAACCAAAAAAAAAATCTCATCAAAACATATAAACTGCAGTTTGCCCTTGAAATGCTACAGGGAAAATGCAACTGAAAAGTTCTGCTGAGGAAAGGGTTTGATAACTTCCGAAATGCAAATGCTGTTGGATAGCTCTTGAGATGTGATCCCCAAATAGCCTTGGCTTTCTTTGAGGGAAAATGTATGCATGAGTTGTTCTGGCATATGCATGGAGCCAACCATTATTTTGACAAATAATGACTGACACAATAAAGAATTTTGTAATCCTTTTACAGCTTTTTACATTGAGAGTTTGGGTGTATAATAAGATGACGAAAGATGTGGGAATATTTTAAAAGAATGAATGGAAGCAAGCTGGTTACTAAACAGATAAAATTAGAGGCACTAAAACTCAGGCTAGCAAGAATAAAAATCCATCTAAATACTCCACTGAGGCCACACATAAAAACACACACACCACCACTTACAAATGGCTTAAATTAACTTTTAAACCTCCCATGTCTATCTTAGGGACTTATATGGACCCCATTACTAAAGTATCTGATTGCCTCATCTCAACCCTGTGAGGTCAGGAAGTACTATTATCCCCATTTTACAGATGGGGACCTGAGGCATGGACAGCCTAAGTGACTTGCCCAAGGTCACACACAGTCCATGGCAGGGAAGGGAACCTCCCAAGTCCTAGACTAGCTGACTAACCACAGCGCTGACTAACCACAGCACTCCCCTCCCTCCCCCCCCCCAACAGTGATTGGCTAAAAAATCATGATTCTAAAAAAATACATTGTGTCATGTTTTCAACCTTTTCTATGCAATCATGAGGGCGAGACACTGCTTCTCACATGAGCACTTCATTACAGGAGCTGGGGCTTTAAGAAAAATACCAAATATAGTGAGATGCACAATAAAATCATGAGTTGGTAACACTGGATGCCCAGTGGAAGAATGGGGGTTAGATAGAAGGTAAGCCAGCTGAAGAGGAATTTAGTAGATGCAAGGGACACAAAGTTTTTGCAGCTAAAAGCTTATAAACCTTTTTTATTTTAACAATGTTTTATTTAATATTCTAATAAAAGGAGACTGATCTTTTTCAGTTCTTATGAGCCTCTTCCATAACCCCAGCCTGCCATCCCTGACAACTGAACATAGTGGATAGAAGGTTATTTTTAGTCACATCCAGCTGAACACCACTGGAATGCTGTACATAGCTGGGGCTTAACCAGCAAGGTCTAGCCAGCCAATCAAATTGTAATTCAGCTAAACTGTGTCCAAAACCATTGTTTGCAACCTTAATATTTTATTCAATTTAGTGTTTTTGGATGTAATTTCTTACTTTTAAAAAATGAATAAAACCAATTTTATCATGTGGAAACCTACTGACACCAGCTTGGGTCGTCAGCAGGGTTTGGACCTTTAGATCCATAGCACTGCCTTCTATCATTTGAGTTAATGGAATAAGTGGTAGCAGTAGTAGGTTGTCATCCTTTATGTGGACCAGCACTAGAAATGGATGACACACACTCTGCTAGTGGGTTTCACAGCTTTTGCTGACAGCAGAGGAAGGTAGAGACTCAGAACTTCTGGGATCAATTCCTGTTTCTGGAGGAGAGTGAGCACAAGTGATTAGACTTCTCTGCCCAGTGCCCCAGCTCCTGCCCCCTCCCCTTCTGCGTTTTTTTATAGTTGTCCTCTACACTTGGGTCCTGCCCACCTTCTTCTATCCAACTACCCTGGCTCCTGCTTCCCTCCCTATCCCTGTGCTGCTCTCTGACCCGCCCAGCCCCCCCCCACCACATCCTGAAACCCCTTTTCCCACCTGCTCCTATTCTCCCCAGGCCCCCCATCACCATCTCTTTGCATTCCTGTCAGATGCTTCCTTCTCAGATGCAGGGGGAACTTTGAGGGCACTGGATACTCTTCCTGTTCTCTGATTCTGTGACGAGCACCCACAGCACCCCCTGGCCAGAGAGGAGCAATTGCAGGAAAAGTTCTCCTTGGCTGCTGCAATCGTGGATGGAGCATGCTCAGTCACTCTGTAGGGCTGGCACATGCACACTCTGTTTGACCTGTAGGGACTGAGTGGCTGGAGCATGCTCAGTGAACATGGAATCTTACATTTTAGCTACCAAGCTCTAACAAGTCTGTACTGAGCATGTGCAAACAAAAGCTTTTTCAGAAACTCAACTTCGGGAAAAATTTTATGGGGATGGCAAAAGGTATATCCCTGGCACCAGAGCAATTGCCTTGCCAAATTTCAAGCCCTGAGTCTGGGGCTGTTAAAATTTCTCAGTGCAACAGTAAGAATTTTTTTTAACATGGGAAAAGCAACATTTTTCCCTAATCTTGTTTTCAGAAACAGCTTAATCATTTTAACTGAAGCTTTAAAAAAAAAATTAGCCCAATGCAGACACTCATCATGGATAATTTCAGCATAAATGGTTTAAGTTCAACACAGAAAAAGACAAGCGAGAACAGCTTACCATTATAAGGGGCAGGCAACCTTAACTACAGGGTGACTACTAGCTCCACCCATAATGAATAAGCAAATTTCACTCTTAAAAAAGATTGTGCACCTGCTTCTGCTATAGTGCAAGTAGTAACGACAGGCTGCTACACCTCCCTGTGAGGGGTTTTAGGGCAGTGTATCTGAGCAATTCATAGATCCACAGATCACGCCAGCCTCCATTTCCCTGGTCCACCCACATGTACCCAGGGAATGGCCCACTAGAGAGAGCTTGGCTTTATGGCCCACACAGGCTAACAAGCCTCACTGCATAGCCCCTCTGCTTCCTAACAAGTCCCTCCTGTTTTGCAGCGGAACTACAGCAGCTCTGTCAAATTTTTGACCCTCCATGAACATGAGGAGGAAAGGAGTGGGGGAGAGGATATCGAACAAGGGGAGAAAGGGGGGGGGAGTCCAGGATTTCACTCACTGTATAGGAACGGATGCCCTTAGAATAATACCTGTCCTGATAAAGGTCCATATCCATTTCCCTGTTGATATATTTCTGCTTTAAACAAGCACGAAAACTTAAATGACCCATATCATGGTTTTTTGACAGGCCTATTTACTGGCTGTATATTTAAATATCTGGCAAATGAAGGTCAACTAATTCAAATCCATCTTTGAAAAGTAAAGTGTAGCTTAACGTTGCCTTTTAAAACATGATTACTAGCAAAGCTGTCAGAAGTGTATACAAACATCTGAAATAAATTCTTGGCCTACACCAGTGTAGTCAGAATATCATTATCCTATTTTTCCTAGTCCATCTTACTAGCAGGCATCTATCACACAATGAATGAGGCAGCCTTCCAAACCCCATAATGCAGAATATTATGCAAGCACTGGACACTGCCATTTCCTACACTAGCTCAATGGAAATTCTAAAAGTTACATGAACTTTGAGGTTTTGTGAGGTGTGTGGAAGGGGATTACTAGAAAAGGGCATTGATTACGTCTTTGTATAATTCCAAGGATGAGAATACAGGTGTCAGAGTTGGTGTATTATGTTTGATATGATCACATACTTCAAGCTTTTGCTAAATCAATATTAAAACATCTGCCTTTATTCAGCTAACTCAAGCTCAACTTTTGAGAGTGCAGGGGGCAAACTACCATTAGATATTGAATTATGTAACATGCCTCCATTACACACAGTCTAGGAACAATATCCATCAAATGCATCCCTGGGGTAATTTTCCAGAAATATCCATTTACATTTTTTAATTGCTGCTTTTCATTCCACATCCAGGTAATATAAACAACATTAGAATTGCCCTTTATCAAACAGCTATTCTTTTACCAGAGCCTCAAAATGTGGCTATTCATTGCATCAAAACGATATAAAAAGAATTAAAGGAATTAACATTTCTACATTTCCATAACATACCCTAATATGCTATATAGACGATATGAGACAGGGAAACCTAATGTTAGGTTAAATATTCTATTAGCAAATATCTTATACACAATGTATTTAAGCCATGAAGTTACAATAAAATACACATTAAGCAGAACATTTCAGATGTGCATAAACATATAGACATAAACAAAGCAAATAAACTAAAGTTTCTTTTAGCTGAAGCCATACCTGGAGCTGTGGCATTGATAAACCGAATCATGAAAACGCATGCAGAGGTACAGAAAACCTAAGGAATAAAAGGCACTGTACAATGCTGATCAATAAAACCAAATTCTTATTTCTTAACTGTAAGCATCTTGCAGATGTAGAATTTTTTCAGTTCATTATCAAATATCATAGAAGCAATAAGAGCCTGATCCAAACCCACTGAAATCAATGGAAAGACTGCAATCAATTTCGGTGGACTTGGATCAAGCCCTAAATACAGAAGTTTCCTCTTTGGCAAACCATTTAACTTTTTCGGTTAACATGATCATATGTGGAGATACTATCAATTTGTATTAATGTAATAAAGAAAAAATAATTAAGTTTTTATTAATAAAAAGTAGAAACATGTTGCACCCTTAACAAATGAACATACTTTTATTCCCCTGAGAAAAGTAGCAAAATATTAATAGTACATCAAATCTGTTAATTTCACGTGTTTACTTACAAATGATACAATACTGGGCTGCCCTATAACAGGCAGCCAAAACGTGGCTGAGTTCAGTGAATTTGTTAGGGTTTTGGTTACTCAGACAAAAACAATTTTCTAATATAACTTAATTTTATATTGTTAAACAGGAACCAAAAAAACCCCCTATTTCTGCAATCAAGAGGACGCTGAAAATTGAAACTGAGAATATATTTTCCATCCACACTGCACCCATGCAATGACCTGTCAATGCAAGAACTTTAATTCCTCGTGGCATAATATAATAGTATTCTAACAACACTACCTAAGCATTTTGTCATTATTAATGAATTTAGTATTCATTGTAACAAGAAAGGTCATAACATAGTCATTTGTTGATAATATGGATGTCATATGTAGTGTCCTGCCATAGTAATTTCCATTGGATTTCAGCAAGAGTTTAAAGTGCTACTGGCATTCACTGAACCACAAATTACATACAATTAGCATATTCAAATGTGGACAAGAATGCTTTCTGGGCAAAAAAAAGATTTGAATGCAAGCTTAGCACCATTTTCATAAGTGTGTGGATGCTAAAAATCCTTAAGAACAAGAGAACTACATGCTAAAGCAAAATACTTTGACCCAATATTCTTTTTATCTCTCTCCCACCCCATCCCTAGGAAGGAAGGTACGGGGGGTGCATAGGTGCAAGTGTTGGCAACGTTCACTGTGGAAAAATGGCTTTGCCAGATAATTATGAAATGGCATTCTGAGTAGAGCTTGTAGCAAAGTAACTCAGATTGTAACTAACAGATTCTCTGTAGTCTGAGAAGTAAGGGCCAATGCTTTTAGAGTAGGAGAATCCTATCCCAGTGTTTCTGTAGCAAAGGGACAATCATAGAGCCTATTGTAACAAGGAAGTTTGTTACAATATTTTCTGATCCTCAAGAGGCTTCTCACAGTTCTACTTCCAGAAGCCACAAGTTTAAGAAAGTAAATTTACTTTGGGCTCATCCGAAAAAAAACCCTATAAAATCAACGTTGGTATCAATATACCCAGGTATTTCTAGGGCCTCTATCACCACAGTGTCTGAGCACCTTGCTAACATTAATGAATTTACCCTCACAACATATCTATGAGATAGGGAAGTATGATCTCTCTCACACACACAAATGGGAAACTGAGGCCAGCTATTTACTTCTTTCAAAGATCTCTCAGCATGGGAACTGTGTAGCAGAGCAGGAACAAAAGCCATATCTCCTGAGTTCCAGTCCAGTGCTTTCAACACAAAACCAAAGATTTGATGTTTCTATTTAGCCCTGGCCTTCTACACAAATTATATTAAACTGTTCGATTTGATGAGCTCCAGTAACAGCAATTCCTTCACTTACTCCATAATGTGTTTCACTCAATGGAATGAATGTCCTTAGGCTTTTAAAGTTTCCTAATAAACAGTCTGAATTTTCCTTGGTTTAACATTAGCTTCAGACCATTATTACTAAAAAATATTTCTAGTAAATACACATTTCAGACCATATTTATACCTCCATATGCTTAGCATTTCTTCCCCCCTCCCTTCAACCTCCCACACAAAAGCACCTTTTCTTTCACCCACTGCTTATTATTTAAGATTGTTTGTAAAAAGGGAGCATAGGAGACATAGTTGCATTCAAATACTTTAACAAATTATTTTATCTTACTAAATGCTGAATTGCTACTGATCAAGAAGTAGTCATTGCTATAGAAACATTTCCAATACATTAAATCCTAAGAATTCATTTATGCTACAATTTTAGAACACTTAAGAGCAAATGTATCATAATACTCTCAGATAGCTCTCAAAGAAATGTAATCATCTTATGTCAATGCTTGGTCATTTTTCAATAGCAACTGTACGGTGGCCTGCCTGTATTTGTTATAACCCGACTCTTCAAGAGGTTTATAATTTAGCTGTAAAAAATTACATTGAAATTTTACACAATAATGCTCAGCCAGGAAATTTGTTTTTTATATGGGTATAGAAGAAGAGCATTATGGTTAATTGAAATTAGGTTTGTCTGCTTTGTTAGATCAGTAGGTGGGTGCATGCATGCATGCATGCACGCACGCACACTATACCACTTGTTTTTTCAAAGATTTCTCTATTTGCTCAGGCAAAAAAGTTACCAACCCCTGCAGGCATCTAAAATGATATTTTAAAAAACAACTGAACATCAAGATGTAATGGCCATCTGCCTTTGAACAGACACATACAACCCATATAAGTCTATGGAACTATATTACAAATTAATACAGTACTTCCTATATGCTCTTAATTAACTATTCACTTCTCTATAGTAAAATAGATTACAATACGTAACACTTTTTGTGTTGCCATTGTATCATCTGAATGGGTCTGTAGCAGCATGTAATGCAGTTTTAAGGTTGGCAACACATCTGGGACTTGGAATCTAATGGGTTTAAGTATTGCAAACCTGTACCTAATCACAGAGCATGATTCAAATTGGAAATGTGACTTTTCTTCCTTTTGTCCATTTAAATTAGATGTCAAAGATACTTTTATCATTATTTGTATTTATTTCTATTTGTGCTTTTAAGTTCTGAGGAAAGCACCAAGCACTCCTCATCCTCCTAAAATGCTCAACACTGGATCAAAACAACAACAGTGAAATGGTGTCAGATGTCTAGCTTAACCCTGATGAACTGCAAACTGCAGATGAAAGACCTCAACCATATAGTGACTGATTTGAACATAGGTATTGTGTCATGATTAGTAATGACTGTCAGAACAGTAACTTTAAATATATTGTCTTCAGTCACAAAGAACTGGCAATAGGGGTGATGATTAATACACCCAATTGATTTACAAAGTGTAATGGTGTCTGAGAGGAAGACAAATAGAAACTCATCCCATTTGACTTCAGGGTCTCATCTGACTCGTAATTGAGATCATCACTCCTATTCTTATTGCAGCACTTTATATCACCAACACACTAGTCCCATTCCATAGATTTTATGCATGTAAGCACAAGTGTAAGAAACAGATATATTGATTTGAGGGGTGGGGTGCTACTAGCACAAAATATTTTAAGCGAGGTGGTAGCAACACAACCTTGGTGAGAAAGTTTACCGCAGACAGAGAGCATATGAATAGCAATAACTAAGCCAAACCCGTAATGAATATTCTAGTCATCTTCAGTAAGAGATACATCAGACATTAGCCTCTTGCCTGCGTTTTGACCAAACACATATACCTTCATGTTCAGCACAGTGTTAATTTTAAACCAGTAAGAATTTAAACCTGTACAAGGGTCCACTATGTGCAGCAAATGTCTGGCATCTCCAAGAGTGGGGAGATTATAAAGGAATGCTCTATTTTTTTAGCACCCACTTCCACACTACTTTATACGTAGCTACAGCTAAAGCATTCCAAGAACAAAAGTATAAATATACATTTTCTAGATCCTCAAAATAGTTTCCACAACACATTATGTGTATTGTATAACACACTATTTCCTTCCCATTGATAAAAGTAAAAAAAAAAATCCCCGATATTCCCATAAAATTGTAGCTTAGTACAACTCACAGTCTATCACATTTTTAAGGCTTCTAATTGATTTTGCTGTACTCCATCTACTATTGGCCAAAGCCCACACACTTGAGAGGTATTCTCAGCCTTTTGAGCACACTTGTATACAGTTTAAGGACAATACCCACCCTGTAGCGTACAGAAGAATCTATGAAAAGGATTAGCTACCAATCCATCTATTGAGGAGCGACATTTAAGAGTGCATTTACATTTTGATTGTTTGGTTTCTATTGTTGAGTGCATTAAGCTGAATTCTCCCCCCCCCCCCCACCCTATTTGAATGGTAAAAGAAAAGGAAGTAACCTCCTAAATATCATAATCTGAATACTGCCATCGGCATATACGCACAGTGGAGTACTGTCTTATCATAGTTTCAAAGGAACAACTCTTAGAATGGGAGTGGGAGGGGGTTGTCTCCAGAAATACTAACTTCCTTGAGATGCTTCTTTCAAAGACTTCCTAGAATGAGCAAGGACAATCAAAGGACTAGTTACTCATCTTGTGCAGTAACTGGAGTTCTTCAAGTTGGGTGTTGCTACATGTGCTCCACTTCAGGTGTGCATGCACTCCATGAGGCTTCCACTGAAGGCTTTTTTTATTTGCCCCATCCTCAGTTCCTTCTCCACCGCAAAGTCCCACCGAAGAAACTTTGAAGCAGAGGGAAAGGAGGGCAGGTAGTGAAGAACCCATAAGGACACATCTCAAAGAACTCCAGTTACTGCACAAGGTGAATAACCTCTCAGTCTTCTTCAAGTAATGTCTCTATGGGTGCTCCACTTCAGAGCTGTGTGCAAGACTGAAGACAAGACTGCATTCCCAAGCATAGCATCCAATTTAAAAGAATGGACGACTACATAATGTTGGAGAAGATACATATTGAAGTCCAGTTTGCAGCCTTGCAAATCTCCACAACCTCGTTATGTTTGAGTAATGCCATAGAGGCTGAGAAAGCCGCCATGGAATGAGCTAACACCCTAGGAAGAAGCTGTATAATCGGCAGATTCATATCAGAAAATAATACATGCAGAAATCCACCTGGACAGTTCCTGAGTAGAGTTTGTGGACCTTCTGGGTGTGTCAACAATTGACATGAACAGTCTGGGAGACTTCCTAAATGGCTTGGTTCTTTCTAGATAGAAGGCTAATGCCATCCTGATGTCCAAGGTATACAAGACAGCCTCCTTCCTGGTCTGATGTGGTTTCGGGGAAAAGATTGGGAGGTGGATGACTTGACTGATGTGAAATGAAGGCAACACGTCAGGTAAGAATTTAGAATGTGGATATAACAAAATCTTGTCCTTGAAGAATACTGTAAAGAGGGGCTTTAATGGCAGACTCTTTATTTCCCCAACTCTACAGGCAGAGGTGATGGCTACCAAGGAGGCCGTGATGTTGTTTAGGAGTCAGAGCTAGAATAGGTCTCCACCCTCCATTCTTTTTTGGGACCAGGACATACACAGAGTAAAAACCCTTCCCCCTGTGCCGAACAGGAACTGGTGCTATGGCTCCTAAGTGTAGAAGGGAGTCAATTTCTTGTCTCAGCAAGTATTTGACAGGGGTATCTAAAGAGGAGTGGGGGAGCAGGGTGGGGTGGGGCAAGAGAGATAAAATGTGGGAGTAACCCAATGTTATAACCTCTGACTTCAATTTGTCATATGTAATATGCTCCCGCACCTCTTGAAAATGAGAAACGGAGGGAAGGAAGGAGGAAGGAAGGCAGGTAAGCTATTGCAGCTGTAGATATGAAATACAGGCTTGTTCCAGGATCCCTCAACCTATCTGTCAAAATTGATGTTTTGATGAGGATGGTTGAGTAATTGAATCAGATGTAGTGGTTAGTCTCTTTCATTGAAATCTTGTTTTTTTCCTAGACTGCTCAGTAGGTCTTCGGAAACCAAAAAACTGGATGGGACGGGATCTATTATAGCTTTGTTTGCAAGTGTATATGTCCCAAGAGATTGCAAGGTGGCCCTGGAGTCTTTCAAAATGTGCAGTGATTCATCAGGAGTCTCAATAAAGAGTTTCAAACCATCAAAGATATTTTGGACTTCCCTAAGGAACCCATAGAGCCTGAGCCAGGATGCCCAAGGCATGACAAGTGCAGTGGAAATGGAGAAAGCTCCAGTGTCAGCAGCATCTAGGGTGGCTCGTAAAGGAATTCTAGCTAGCAGCTTACCTTTGGCTAGGATGTTCTGGGAAGGTAGGTGTTCAATAAACGACCTGAATTTGGAATAACTGGTTTGATTGGATTTTGCCACAACAACTTGGTAATTTGTAGGGTGACCATATTTGCCTATGCCGAATACGAGACACCTGGTAAAATTACTCGTATTCAAGCAAGTTCAACAGCAGTTAATCAGAACTATGCTGTACAAACATTCAAATTAACATCAAGTTGACTGAGCCCCTATTAGAAAGAAATACTGCGTAGTTGGATTCTTTTTATTTACCTTCTTATCTTTAAGGCTTTAGGGTTCACATGGGGGAGGGGTAACACACTCCCCTATCCCCCCCAAAACACACGCGTGGAAAGGTGACACACATACTCCCATACACCTCTCTCACACTGGGAGGGAAGAGGGGGAAGGGGGTGGTGACTGACCGACCCTCTGCCCACCATGCCAGGCTGGGTCCCCGGTGCGGCCAGCAGCACCTTTTTGGCACTGTGTGGGAGAGAAGGGATAGGAGCTGCTTCCAGCCACAGGGGAGGAGGATGGAGGGAAGGAATGACCTGGCCTATGTCTTTGCAGAGCTCATCTCTTCCCGCCCCTCAACCCTCGTGCGGCTGGAAGCAGCTTGTCCCTTCCTGCCCGTACAGCGTCGAAAGGTAGCTAACACCTCTAGGCTGCAGATGACCACTGACATAACCGAGCCGCCTCCTGTCCCCTGGCTACAGCGTGGGCAGGAAGGGGTTAAGCCCTAAGGATGCATTGTGCACTAGGGAACCTGACTGCAGGGGCGTCAACAAACCAGGCCAGAGAGGTGACTCAGCAGGGGAGGGTGCCTAGAGGATGGAGCAGCTCTGCACACCCTGGGGGCAAGACCCAGGGCAGGGCAGGTGAAGAGGGTGCTAAGCCCCAGCCCTGGGGGCTGCTGTGGAGCCTGCGGGTTCAGAAAACGAACAGGCTGGAAATTGCTTCCCCCCACCACCACTCCAGAGCTTAGCTGAGCGGCAGAGAGGCTTCCCCATGCCAGCGCTGTGCAGGGCTTTGGCACATGCAGGGCTTGGCTCCTCCTGGCAAGTGTTCCAGGCCAAAGGGTCTTGGGCTTTCCCAGGGCACCAGCCCAGCCAGAGGCAGTGGGGGAAATGAAGGAGCCTGCATGCCAGGCTGATGGTGAGCTGAGCGCTCTGACCAGGGGCTGGTTCTCTGCACAGCGCTGGGAGCAGGACGCGCCCCACCCACCGGGGGGTGATATAGAGGAGAAGTGGGACTGGGGGTGGTGGTGAAAGGGCAAAGCAGGGAGAGGACAGAGAGAAGGGGAGCATGTAAAGGGTCGATGGGTGGGCAGCAGAGGTGACATGTAACCGGCTCCTGCCTGGCGCCTGCCCACACTCAGCACCCAACGCAGCTCGCAGCACGCAGCCAGCGCCAGCCGGAAATGGGACTGGGGGAGCGGGGCTGGGCCCTGCTGGCCGAGAGCCAGCATGCAGCAGGGAATACACTGATGGACCAGCAGAGGGAGGCGGCTGGCCCCGCACACTGCATTTTCGCTCCGCCACCAGCTTTTCCCACCCACTTCCGTCGTCGGCCAGTAGATCCTGCCCCTCACCGCTGGTGGGTAGGGTGACCAGATCACAGGGATGAAATATCGGGACGCGGGGAGAGGCGGAGGGGGGGCGGAGCAAAAAAAAATGGCGGCGGAGCAAAAAAAAAAAAAAAAAAAGCAGTTTCGCAGGGGCGGGGGGCATTAGCAGGCCCCAGCCGCGCCGGGCGCACGTGTTGCCCACCCCAGGGCAAAAGCTGGCCCCGATGCAGAAGGGGCTAGGGATAAAGAGGGCATGGGGGGGGGGGGACAAGAAGCAAAGTCCGAGGCTGGCCGCGGCACGGGCGTGCAAGGGGCCAGGTCGCCTGAGGGGCTCCAGGCTGGGCAACGGGCAGGAGCCAGGGCTTTTCCCAGCCCTGCAGAGCCTCCCGCCCCCCAGCCCGCCGTGGGCACATGCGGCGCGTCCCGCCGCCGGCAGGGAGCCCCGCGCCTCTCCCGCTCGGTTGCGCTCCAGCGGCTCCTTCTCGGCGGGGCGAGCCGCTGGAGCGCAGCCAAGCAAGAGAGGCGCGGGGCTCCCTGGCAGCAGCGGGGAAGTTTATGGGGACCCCGGCTGGCCCCTCGCCCCTGTCCGCTGGCCTCCCTGCCTGGGACAAGTCTCGCCCCCGCAGCCTCTCTTCGCCGCGTGACTCCGGCGGCCCACGCTGCCCACCCGGGCCAGAGCCAGCCCCGGCTGCTGCCTCCATAGCAGCGGCCGGTCTCCTGAGGGGCTCCCCGGGGCTCCAGGCTGGGCAACGGGCAGGAGCAAGGGCTTTTCCCAGCCCTGCAGAGCCTCCCGCTCCCCAGCCCGCCGTGGGCACATGCGGCGCGTCCCACCGCCGGCCGGCAGGGAGCCCCGCGCCTCTCCAGCTCGGCTGCGCTCCAGCGGCTCCTTCCCGGCGGGGCCGCGGCAACTTTCCCTTCCCCTCCCACGCTCCTAGTAGTTGCCCGACCCTCCTCCTAACCTCCTCCCTCCATGGAGAGATCCAATGGGGGAAGGAGGGGGCGGAGTCGGGGGGGGGGGGACGTGAGCGCCGGAGCGGAGGGCAAAATTGCGGGACAAAGAAGGAAATATCGGGACTGTCCCGATAAAATCGGGATGTCTGGTCACCCTACTGGTGGGCGGGGGGCTGGCGAGCAGGAACCCAGCCAACAGGAGGACCCACCAATACTGCTGGGGTGGGAGAGACAGAAAATACGGGACAATTTGCCTGCTTTTAAGAAAAAGTCAGGACATCTGCAGGAGGGCTTAAATACAAGACTGTCCCTTTAAAAACAGGATGTCTGGTCACCCTACCTTTCATGGAGAATTTCTGGGCTTTGTTCCAAATTGGAATGAAAATTAATTTTGAAGTATGAAACTCCTCCATGAAATGGAATTACCTTTCTGTGCCCAAATCTACTAGTTTTTACGAAACAAGCCCATATTTTTGAAAAAGCTTTACACTTGACATTTTTGGACACTATCATTCTACATTATAATGAAGGCACAAAATTTATATGCACAAACACTTGATGGCAACAATTATTGTAAATGCCAAGCAACACTGTTCAAAAATTACCCGTATAAGTTATTTGCACAGGCACTAATGGTGGCTGAACTGGGGACCTTTTTTGAAAATCTGGTCCGAAATCAACTTGTTTTAAAATGTGAATTAAAATCAGAAAAAAAAAAAACCTGTGCCTCATCCAGTGATGTCAAAGTAGAGCTGGTCCATAGTTTTCCAACTGAACAATATGGTTTTGTCTAACCCAAGTTTTTTCATGGAGAAATGTCAGACTAATTTTTTTTTAATTGGAAGTTTCTCCAGAAAATTTTGTAACAAATATTTTATTGTTAACTAGATATTTTGATTTATGTCAATTCAAAACTAACATTTTAATTTCAAGATTTTCCTCAGGAAAATTCAAATTTTGGAACCAAAATTATTTTGGGCAGATTTTGTTGTTTGACATTTTTCCTGTCAGAAATTTCAGTTTACCAACCAACTCATGTGTAAGGTTTTGCTGATAACTGATTTTCATTTATAAAAAAAATAAATAAAAAAACACTTAAGGTTTCCAACTAAAACCCCAGAACTAAATATAAGGAACAAGGTTTAGAGGCATCTTTTGCTGAAGAAATGTACTGTAACCTCCCATTTCTATTCCAAACAAACCACCACTTGCAGCCAAACAAGAAAAACAATTCCAAAGCCAAAGAATTAATCCTTTTCCTGAAGAAGGAAAACCCATTCAGTACAAACAGGATTATGTAGATACATTCTTCTAGAATTTTTATTTTAAATAATTTCTTTTTATAACCAGCAAAACAAAAGGATCCAAACTGGGGCAAAAAGATCATTTAAAACTTACAGAAGCTCCAATAGGGTGCTTGACACATTATGTAAAGAAAATTACCTACCAAAGGAAGAGAAGTTTTTCTATAGATTGTCCAGCACAATAAGCTGAACAATTTCACATGAATCATCTTCATAAAACAGAATGGAGTGGAATAAAGAGTGAAATTACTGTGTTACCAGACTTAGTTCAACTTATAATATTACCACTTTTGACATTATGAAGCATAGTCAAATGTAGAAATTAGTTGGAGTGCTCTATGATTCTGTGTGAAGTAATCTTAATTAAGTTATCCTGAGTACATTGAAGGTGAGAGCTATTAGGGGAAAAGAAAAATCAAACCTTTGTAGGATTGTAATATGAAACGACTTTGGTTGCAACTTAATTAGCTGTACAAAAACACAGCTCTGACACTGATCGACAACTACCTAGCTATTCCATGAAGCCAGGAGGCAGCACTGAGGCTCCAACAAAGGACAATCAGTGAAACGAGACAACAATAGGTTGAATCAACTATCACACATACACTTGAGGGGTCTGATCCATAAGCAACCGTGCTTTCAGCATCCCACATATAATACCTACCCTGCCCCACCTTCCATGGGCACTTTCAAGCTGTAACTCTATGAATGGGACTCTTCTCCAAGCCTCCCAAATGAGTGCATCATTTTGAAGGCAAACACCGAATCGCTGTTCTTCTGATATAGGCATGGATTATCCTCCACGAGGACATACAGTTGAGATGATGCACAACGATTCACATGTGTGACATATGTTGAACACAAGAAGCTAGGTCTTCGTTCCTTTCCACTGATTTAATTAAGTGAATATGACAGTGGGTTTAGATGGCATTATGTGGTCTGCACTTCAAATCACCTGTACAAAAGAACCCAGCCAGAGGAGTTGAGGTTTGCCTGCAAAAATCCTTCAAAGTTACCTTACCTGTTTTATATAATATTCTTTAAAATCATGTTTTCTATTTAACCTTGTAGAAAATGAAAGCTCAGATATAAATCCATGAACATATTTTGATCACTTTCTTTGATCTGATTGACTACGAACATGAAACAGAGCAAGGTCAGGAGAATAAAGAAAAATGCAGCACCTTCCCTGTGCCTTGCACTTTCCAGTCATTTCCTTTGTGCCTGTTTTATTTCCACGGCTTACTATGTGCAGGGCTTGAAATTATGCAATCATCTCCCTCTAGAAATACAATGAATGGAAGGCAAATTATATAAATAAAGTTTTTCTTCCCTAAGACACCTCTACATGCCTTGATTTCTCTTTATCCCCTCCCTTTTTTTAAATATTCTCCCCATTTTTCCAGTCTCCCTTTTTTTCTTTATTTCCATCTCTGTGACTGAAAGCACCCATATTTACACCCTAAACATTATTATAATAATCTGTGCAAAATATACCTTGTGAGGTATTTAAAAAAAACCTGATACATTACAAGAATATTAATATGCATTTTGTATATAATAAAGAGTTATGAACATAAACGCACTGTCATAATTTCAGTTTATCAGACAAATCTGATGGGGGGGGTAAACTGATTCCTCAAAGACCAAGGACAAGATGACTCCTCTAGCCAGGTGTCAAAGTTGATTTTGTTGACCTGTCAAGTGGCCATTCTTTGGCAACGAAGTGGGGGTCAGGAACAGATCCATCTGCATTTTAGCCAACAACAACATGGAAACACTTTCACCATGAGACCCCAGGTCTCCTTCCTCACATCTGGCATCAATTTTATCTATGTGTAACCCTCAGAAAAATGCCTTTCAAATGGTGACTGGACTATAGAAGTGAGGGGGAGATCCTGACCGGAGACTTTGGTCAGCCATGTTGCTCGAAACCTGTGGTAAGGATTTTAACTTGAACTAAGTCTAGATTGTGAAGTTTGAACTCCTAGAAACTGTTTTATCTTTATTTCTCTTGTTACCATTTCTGAGTTTAATACCTTATACTTGTATTCACTTAAAATCTCTGTTAAACTTGTTTTATTTTTAATCTAAATTAATCCAGTGTTGTGTTTAAACTGAACTGTTTGCTAACTCCAGATAAAAATAGCAAACTGGTGAATATTAACCCTTTACAGGGGCAACAGACCTTTAATCTCTGAACAGTGCAGAATACACGTTTTTGGGAAAACTCAGGAATAGCTAGAATCGTTCTGGCTCATCTGTGTGTTAGTATTGTTAAAATAGGTATTAGAGTAATAAGAATGTATTTAGTGTTTAGACTTTATTGCATGCTTGTGAGTTACTGCGTGCGTTAACCGCACTTATAACATCTGTATACTATATTGTAAGGTAATACTTGAGTATTATTATCGTAAGCCTGTGTAACTATGTAAATCACCAGACAGGAGAGAGGCATTAACTAGTATGCAGTGCCGATCTGCAACCAAAGGGGTTAAGTCCTGCCCAACAGAAAAACTCTATTGACATCAGATAGACTATTGTGGAACATTAAAGTGGACAAAAGACTTTGTTGTTCTGCTCTTTTCCCCCATGAAGATGAGTTATGCAAGTGAATTCCTCCCGTCAGCTGAGTTTGCAGCTCAGAGCACATGGGAAGAGGGGAAACCCCTAAACAAAAAGAAACTGTCTCTATGCTGCTTGGACGCCAGGGTGCAAGGTTTCTAGGCATAAAGCAAGGGATCTCCAGCTGCTTAGCTTTGGTTAGCCCTAGACATATAGAGCTTGCTTATTATAGAAGTTTCTATTACCTTTTGAAACTTAAGATTGTAACTCATTTGTGTATCTATGTTTACCTGCTTTAGCCTTGTAAATAACTCATTTCCTTATCCTATTTAATACTTCTGTACATTGTTTATTATAGGATTGGCTACAAGTGTTATTCTGGTGTGAGATCTAAGGTACAAATGACTTGGGGTAAGTGACTGGTCCTTTGGGACTGGGTGTAATCTGAATAATGCTGTGATTCTTGGTGTAAGGGACCATCTGTCACAAAGATAGGCTCACCTGAGTGGTGAGACAGACTGGAGTACCCAAGGGGACTGTCTCTGACTCCATGTTAAGGCTGTTATAGTGCCTGAGGAGTTTAGACTTGGCAGTTGGTTGGTGAAGTATAGATTTGGGATTTTGTGGCCTGCTTCCTGAGGTTGGTACTCATGCTTTTGAGTCGCTGAAGACCGTGTGACAGAAGGTACCAATGTGATTCTTCTTGCCATATCAAAGATGAGGGTTAAAAAGCTAGCGTCAGTCTCTTCTAATCAGTTAATAAGCAAGCTACAGAAGTACTGCTCTTAATCATTTAAACTAGCCAAATGTTTACATTCATGGGCGACTCACAGGCCCCTTTGCCATCCGTCAGCCTTGCCAAATGTTTTCCTCTAGTGCTCCAGCTGCTTTTCAGTTGCACAGCTGGCACAGTTAGAATTCTCTGTTTACATTTTACCCAGTGAAATGGCCGGTATCCCAGTGGTTTAATCTGTTCTTGTGCACAGAGCAGATATCAACTTCACAGAGACTTGACACTTACCTAACCTATTGCCACTGCTCAGAAACACAAAAGGGATATTATAATTATATTTCTTATTTATACAGTCCCATAAGTCAATACAAGGTGGTACGACAGGAAAACCAAAAGGGCACAAACATGATCTGGGGCAGCACACAATAATACAATATAAAAAGAGTGACAGATAATTTTGGCTGGAATGAAATAGGCAACATGTAGGTATGGAAGTTTGGAGAGAGAAAAGAGGAGATTGTGGCATATATTAATAGGGACAATAATCCAATAAAAGGGGGCAGCAGCAAGGATGGCAAAAAGTTGAGAACAGAAAAGGGAGATAGAAGAAGCCGATAGAAATGATGCTCAGGCAATGAAAGGAAAGAGGAGAAATATAAATGGCAATTATGTCCTACAGAGTTCTGAAGGTGAAGGGGGAAGTTTTGAATTTTACGCGAAAGAAGAGGGACAGAAATGTAGTCCCTATAACATCTCCACTTGTCAATTTAGCAGTTACAGCTAGAAATTAACCAACAACAATGAACCAGATTGCAATTATGTACATTAGAAGGGTGAAAAAATGGACACTGAAAAACAAAAGCGTGTCACATTTGTACACCAACTATAACAGTCACTTCAGAAAAGGATTTACTCAGCCAATTCATAGATAGACAATATTAATGGTTGCAGTCTAGAACTTAGCTTAGCTGGCTGGGGATACAGGGTCACCTGATCTAAACAACTAGCTCCACAATGAGTTTGAGCTTCGGGTTAGGTTTTGTGCACACAATCGGTTTTCCATGTCTTTTCTTGGCAAAAACATAACAAAACCCGCTGCTCTGTAACAAAGGCCTCATTCCTTATTAATACTAACGATCAAAACCTTGATCAAAGAAATAGGTCTTAGACCATGCTCTGTAGCTCACCAAACTTGGATTCTGACGGACAACTGGACAGACTAAGTTCAACAGGCATGAGACCTCTGTCGAGGATGCCATCCTTCCAGCCAGAGAGAGCTTACCCCCAGGAACTGAGCATGAGAATAACCCAGAGAATCATAATCCCTGAAACAGAACGTAGGGAGCAGTTACGACTCAGACAGCAGAGTCCTAACCCAGTCAGAACTTTACCCATTGAAACCAACACTTTGAACTACCCACCAGAAGTGAACAGTGGCTAATGAAAAATAGGAGACCTGAGGTTACGTGTTTAAAATGGTGTCCTTGGCCAAAAGGGATTTCAGATTCCATAAAAATCTCCACCGTAAAACACAAAACATGAAATATTGATTTTGGGGAGGGCTTTTTCTAATCATTTTTAAAGTGATATGATCTAAAGTGCAGGAGATGGGAGACAAACATTAAGGAAACCACAAAATAAAGATACTTAATTTAATATGACTGCATAAGACATATTACAGCAAAGAATATTTTTCCTTGAAGTGTTATGCTACATTTTAAACAGTTCTGTGTTTTTTCTGCTCCAAAGGATCACCATAGCATCTTTCTTGAAACAATTTAACTCAGGGTTTTTGTATAATTCATTAAGCACAGAACACCGCTTTTCTCTTTTGTATCAACAATATTGTGGACAATATACTTTAAGCAGATTGTCCAACAGACAGCTTACTTAAGTGGCCTAATTTCAAACTGTGCTTACATAATGAAGCATTTATCTCAGTGCAAATCACTGCCATTGAAAACTCTATAAAAGCAGTGAGTGTCCTATTGTCTGAACGTGAGCAGGAAAACAAGATATTAATTCAGTTTATTAGGTCTTTGATTTCTATGTACAAGACCCTGTTATACATTCACAGCATGCTAGAATACCCACCAATATATAAATCATATCACTCCATAATTTTCATTAGAGTAATTGTTGGCAACTATAAGAGTACAGAATGCCTGTGTTCCACAGTAAGGTGCAATATTTAATAGCCTATATGAATAAATATGATTTATGTTTGAACATTCGTTCTCCATATACTCAGAATAAGAATGTCAAAATAGCAGGACATGGCTTTATAATAATCTAATAAAACAATAACTAGTGCAATATAATTACAAATAGTAAAAATACATCATACAAATAAGCTATTCTAGTCATGTCTTTTACTCCACATGTAAAGCATTTGGGGTTTTTGTGCCTACAGCACCAAAATTCTACTCTGTGCATGAGTCACCCAAGCATAATGCCTTACCTCAGAGGAAGGGGGAGAGAATCTTTTCCACTGATTAGGCCACAAATGGACAGCAGAGCCACTCTGCAGCCACAAGGCTCCAGAAGTTCCCGAGACTGTGGATTCGTGTAGTGCAGACCCTTTCGTTATGATATGGGCAGGAATGAAATGGCCATAAGTCAGTTTTCCATACAATGCCATCGAAACTCCTTTGGGACACCGGAAGTGTCCTAACTTTTATTTTATTAGTCAAAACATTTGTTTTATAACTGCAAAACATTTGTTCAAGGGATATCATCAAGCTGAGTAGCATTTACTCTATTTACTGGGAACAAGAAGTCCAGTGGAACAAGCCTTCAATGTGATGAACCGTGTTGGTTTGGAATGAAGAGAAAAGATGAATGAATGTTTGACTAAAAGAGCAGCTTTGATAGTGTCTAAGTGAATGGTAACAACCCTTATTCAGTGTTTTACGATAAACTCATTCAGAACATTAACCCTTGGGAAGAATCCTCCACTAACAAATAGGCGTATGGTCATGGTTGAGTGACAAGCAGGCAGTAGTGACACCAGCACACAGAGGTGAGGGGGTTATATCTACATTTAGCTGAGTATTTTGTGACTCCCTCCAAAAAATAAAAAGAAGTTGCCACAAAACTGCCCTGGTTTTGAAAATATGGTCCCCTAATCATAAACTAAGTCTTTCTCTGACTAGGACATGGAAGGGGCCCTCACAAAGCACAGCCGGACAGTACATTACATATTTACATGCACCTGGCATGTAAATATGCTGCATGAGCACCTAGCATCCCTGACTTGAAAATGATCCATAGCAGTCTAGATGACTTCAAGCATCTCCATGCCTGTGACACAAGGGGCATCATTTGCCCCACAATATTTTTGAGTTAGAGCTTGCAAGTTGTAGAATGCTTGTTGATACCTGAAAATCCACTCTCAACTAAAACCTAATATCCATTTCATTCTATTTGTAGTCTTCTGTATTACCAACTCTTAGCAATCCTCATTGCCTACAAGGAGAAAATCAAAAAATAAGACAGACATGAAAAATTAGAAAAGAGTAGTATGAATAAGGATAGGTGGATTTCCCTTTATGACAGTTTTTAAATAGTCCTGAATTAACAATTTAGATTAGATATATTTACAGAAAATAACATAGGACCTGTCTGCTTGAAGCCAGAATTTTGGAACATATGATCCCAAAATGTTCTATCCATTATTGTATTAAAATGTTCAGAAGATGGTCTCCACATTGAAATGCCTTCAGGTAACTTATTGGTTGAAGGGCTGAAAGTGCTTTATACTGAGGGGAATGTTGAATAAGAGTGAGGAGAAGGTATTATCTCTGTACATGACAGTAATGAGACAACTACTGGAATATTGCATCCAGTTCTGATGTCGAGACTTGGAAAAGTCAGCCTATTGTGCCCCATATCCAAAATGAAATATAATTTATTTCCACGTACTCACCTCCTTTGTAAAGCACTTTGAGGTCTACAGATAACAGATGAGTTGAGGCGTACCACCTATCTGTAGAACTTGGTCATTTCCCCCCCTAAGCATCACAACAAAGTGGTTCTTCAGGATGAATGAATATGGGAACTCAGAAAGAGTATTCCCCTTGCATATGGGCCTATAGATTCAGAGGCTATGGTCCTTCCAGACATTTCAGATAAGAGGACTTGCAGTTAGGTTTTACCTTTTTAACCTGCTCCAGCTTGTAAAGCATCTTCCAAGAGCTTATTTGTCACATCCTGGGGAATTTTGTTTAGTGTTACCAGAAGGCTCATGATGCATTGTTTTCATTTTTACAACATGATAGCTGGATAAATTCACAAGTGTTCACTGAAGAAACAGATATTCCTATAGAAAAGTTTCAAGTTTGACCTAGTTGCTGTTCTCTGTGCAAAGCAGCCGTCCATACACAAAAAAGGGTGACATTTTGTTGAAAATGTCCCTGAGAAAAAATTGAGGGCTGATGTGTCAGCCCTTTATTTAGCAATTTAGCAGCTGAGCATTTGCATTTATTCAGTGTATGGTACTACAGCTATCCTGGAATGGTAGGATATGCTCCATTTCTCCTCCAGATGGTGTTCTCTAAAGTCTGATAAATCAACTGGGAAGTTGATGTCCTTGTATAAATTGACAGCAATCCTACCTTAAGGGTAACCAGGATTTCCTAACATTTCCACTCAATATTGGAGCCTGATTCTCCTCTCACTGAAAGTAATTCCAATTACTTCGATGGAGTTACTACTGATTTAAATGTATGTGAGAAAAGAATCATGCCCTCAGTCTTTACCTTGGTCTACTATGTAAATAGGTTTTGTTTATTCCCCTCTGTGCCCCCCAACCACCACCCCACGTACCATCAAACCTCAAAAATAAGAGTTTTCACACTAGCCCTATATCCTCAGCACTTCTGAAAGTTCAAAAGTGACCGAGGCTTGGAAAATCCAGTCCCCATGCCAAGGAGGTAATTTACACCCAGTAGTGTACACCACAGATTTTCACAGATAAAGATCAACAAGCTGCTAAGAGTTAACACTGTTGCATGTGTGCTCCTATTGAGAGGACCTCAGTTGTTCTTGGATAAGCATGCACAAATTTCAGGTGCTTACCTGAACTATTCAAACTTTTGTTCAGAGAAAAAGAACTACCAGTATATATCCACAGTCCTTCCTGCCATAGCAAGGTCAGAAATAATAGTCCTTCCTCATAGGACAAAACTCCTATTGTCTTCTATGAAAGAATTATATTTATGGCCAAAACGAAGGATTAACTTTATATATATTATACCATTGACCTGTGAAACTCACTGCCACAGAATATATTGAAACAAATAGTTTCACAAGGTTCAAAAAGGGACTGAACACATTATGATTAATAGCATCTGTATTAAATTAACTGGAATAAAAACTGCAAGAGCCTCAATCTTCATGCTCCAGAGCACAGACTTATCACCAGCTGAGGTCTTCTTGGTACACTATTGCAAAGTGAGGTGCACTAGGGAGCAGTTTATGACCTTGGATAATGTTGCAGCCCATTGCTGGAGCCGGGGAAGACCGTTGGTATTTTCAGTACTGCCATTCCTACATTCCTCAATCCAGATGAAGGAAGATTTTCTAAAGTTATTTTAATAGTGTGCACCAAATGTTCTCCAAACTTCATAACAGTTTCAGATTCAGTGTAGTCTGAATGCCAGGCAAAGAAATAGCCAGTTCCTTATTTATCTGAACCAGTTTTTCCCCTACCTGACCTACACTCTTTTTTCCATGACTCTCTCTACTTCTGAAGCTGAATATCACACCAACTCCTAGAGGTTATGACTCTCTCTTTTTTTTTTTTTTGTACACACACACATTTAAGATGTTATACCATGGAAAAATGCTACAAGATTTTAAACACTTTATATAATTAAGGTGTCTTCCTATATGTACAGAGAGCAATTCTGCTCTTATTTACACTTGTGTAAATGCAACACACACCATCAAAATCCAGGATTTAGTCTAAATGTTTGTCACACTTTACTTTTAAAAATTAAAATTTATCTAAGCAAAGTTTCCATTCAAAGTAGAATGCTGTTATTTATCCATTGTTATCAGAGTGGAAAAGGAACCTCCTGGCCATTTCATTCTCTCTCTAATACCAAGGAAGAACAACACTAAAAATGGTTGCAGAATCACCCTCAACAAAAATAGTTAAAAATCTGGACAAGATGTCCACAAAAACTGAAAAACCTCTAGCAAACATGTGCACTGATCAAAGTTAGAAGTTATGGTGTATGAGTATAGTAGATTTTTATAACAGTAAATTACAATGGGGAAAAAATCATTTGTCTTGCATATATCTATAATTCTGAAAGAAAAAGCAACAGCACTGTATTACTTGGTAAAGCACCCAAACACTCAATTTATCTCAAATGAATGCACTATACACATATTTTTGCAGCAATAGAAAGTTGCTATACAATGTGCCACAATAATAATTTTTTTAAATAGAAACTGGGCCTCATTACATTATTTCAACTCATTATTTCAATTCAGCACATTAAAATGTAAAATTGCATCTAAATAAAAAAATATAAAGTGTAGAAAGGGTAGAAATTATTTATATATATACACACACACACACACACATATATACACACACACACACACACATATATACACACACACACTTTAATAACTGTATGATAGTACTTCTAATTTATTTATTTAAAACCACCAACTGGTTTGCAGGTCCTCTTTCCTGTGGCTTTCTGGTAAAATGCTTGTTGAGCTGAATTAGCTAAGAAGAGTCTAATAGGTACCCCACACCATGCCACAACCATATACAAAAAGATTATCGCCATAAATAATATTCCTGGATTACTTCTATTTAAATCAGAAATTTGAAGAATGAGGCTAACCAGATAAGTTTTGGGTTTTTTTAAAGCATCACCTCTGGTCAATTTTTAGGCCCAAAATAAAGAGATAGTACAAAATAAATTATTAGAAGCAAGTATTTTCTACTGCTTTCTCTAGTCTAGGTTTACATGTCACATTACAGGACTTGCACATATCCCTTGGGAGATATTCCACAAACTAATACATCACAACGTTGGCATGTTTTTCTTGGCATTCAGGCTAAATTTACCTCTTTTTAACCTCATTTCTTTTATTTCTGTTAATCTAACTTTCTCTCACCAACAGAAGTTGGTCCAAAAAAAGAGATTACCTCACCCACCTTGCTCCTTTCCATTCACACTTAAACATTTAGAGGCTGATTTTTAAAAGTACGTATGCTCCTAAAGATGTAGATAGGTGCCTAGGGGGACTGTCAAAAGTTAGATGATTAAGTGCTTATGCAAATCTAGCCTTCCCTATATCTCATCTCTTAGCTAAGACACATGTTTACAATTGCTGGTGAAAAAAAATCAAAATTTTCCACAGACAGCAAACACTTTTAGCAAAAAAAATTATTTAGTGAAAAGCTCAATTTTCTCCCAAAACAGCTTAGAGGGAAAATTTTTACACTGAAAAAAAATGAGCCCCTGAAAACCAAACACAGTTTTCTGGTTTTGTCCAAAAATACAACATATTTTGATGTAGATATGCCAATGTGGTGTCTCATGTACTTCAGTTCCCTCATGTCCCCATTCTCATCTATGGCCAGGCTCCTCAGCTGAATTTTATCTCCTCTAACACACCATATCCATGGCTCTGCAAATGCTGCACTGCTTTCCTTCATCAAGAGAGAAGGCAATAGTACGTCATGGGAGATATTGTCAGACCAGGGAGCCCAACCAGCCTTCTGAGGAGGATGGAATCATGAGACACCTGAGCTACAATTTCCAGGAGTATCGTGGTGGCACTTACAAATCAAAATATTTCTGTTTTCAATATTTTGCTGAAAGTCAATAGTTTGTGAAAAATTGATTAAACTGACTTTTTATTTTCATTGAAGTTTGGGGGAGGGAGTGGAATTCCTCACCCGCTCTAATAATTATATTCTTTAACTATAAAGAATCCCTCTTCCTACAGAATATTTACACCTTTAAATGCAATGCTCTCCATTAGGAGTCAGATTTTGCCACAGTTACCACAGGCGGGATATAGGGAAAGACAGTGGTAATCTCATACTTCTGTAGACACAAACAGTATGCACCTAACCCAGATGTTTGTGGGATCTGGCCCTTAATATTTTTTTCCTATAGTATAAGTCCATCCTTCCAGCTAGTGCTGAGTGAAATTTTTCAATGATATTTATTTATTTTAAAATGCACAAAATCAGTGACACCAACACATTTCATGAATTTATAATTGCTTCACCAAACTGTTTCAGCTGAAAAAATCCCAAACATTTTTTGAAGTCTAGATGGTTAGTTGACATATTCAAAATGAAACATTTTAATTTTTCAAATTGAAACAACTTTCATTTAAAATCTTCCTTCAATTTAATTTTAAAAAGCATTCAGAATCACCCAAAAGCAAAACAATGTTTCATTTTGGGTCAACTGAAATATCTATATGACTCAAAACAACCATTTGTTTTACATTTCAATTCACTGCAATTTTTGAAAAAGTTTTGTTTGAGTTGACCTGAAAATTTTTTTTCAATTTTTTGCAATTGCCAATAAACAGAAAAATCAGTCATTTAACAGTCCTACCTCCAGATTTTTAATGGTTTTATTGCTCATCTTACTTCCCTCCAACTTGTCAAAAACTTTCAGGTATTAGAGCTCCCAGCTGGAATAATGTATTGTAGAGGTTCTCTCACCAGGTCTGCTTTGTGATGTGATGTCTGTGTATGCCGCCCAAAGATCTATCACTGGTTTTCTGTTGCCATGTCACATTGTATACTCACATAGTATGTGACCCATCCAACCAGCCTAGCTCTCTTTCAACTTTACTGCTTCTCAATTGGCTCCTCTTTCATTAAATAATTGAATGTATGTGATACAGATACATGTAACTTTGTATTTGCTCAGGTTAATCTTGTTTAGTTTCTGTTACCTATGCTGCTAACGACTGTAGCTTCCTTTACATTTCCTCTGTCCCCTGAATCATCATTTTTTTTGTAATCTACTTTTCTGCCCTAGAATGGATTTAACAACATACGATGACTTGAGAGAGGGTTCATATGTGCTTTTCCTTTTTTACAATATCAAGCTCAAAACCTAATATGAGCACAAACAGTTTTATGTTTTTTTAAATAATTCAGTGAAAAAATACATTTCTTTGAGATGTAAATATTTCCCCTACAGTGCTATGAACAAAAACACCACATACATTGTTAAAGGCATGGGAACCAGAAGGTGAAAGTGATTCCGAACAAAATGAACCACATGAGAACAGAGGGAAGAAAGAACTCCCGTCACCACTACTGCCTGAAAAAAAGAAGAGCCATTTCAATAAAGCTTGAGATTGTTCTAGTGGCAGTGGAAGCTGTTAAGTAATGGAAGAAATAAAAATCAGATCTTTTTCTGGGTTCAGAGGCCAGTGCAAAATTGAGGGATGGGCAAAAACAAGAGGGAGATGTGAAGGTCTTCAGAACAATTCTGGGGCAAACTGGTAAGAGCCCATTAAAACTGAAAGGTGCTCTAATATACAATAGATGGTGGGGGGGAAAGACAAATTAACCTTGTGAACTTAGACGCTGAAGTAGCATACAGACATTCAGGAGTAACAGACTGGTAAATATACTGAGGAGCTTAAGGCTAGCAAAAGGAGTATAAAATAGTCTGTTAAGTTACATGGTACATTCATAACTGGCAAATGAACTTTAACAACAGTAGGGAATTATTGGAGAAGTCAAACTAGAGCCTGTGTGTGTTCTGAAGCAAGGAAGAGGTTTTTGCTATTTTGTTCTTTTGGGGGAGAGAGAAAAAGTTACCTGAAGTGGCAGGAATGAATATCTAATTCTTTGACTTGAAGGTGTCTTTCCAAAGATCTTCTGTCATCTTACAAACAGTAATGAATGAAGTCTGACGTTGCCCCCTAAGATAATTGTATTTTCCCCTTTGTACAGATGTAAAGAGAGCAGTTAAGTTTTTATTTCTCCTCTTATTTAAGTAGAGTGGATGTGTGATTTGCTTAGGGTCACACAAGTCAGTGGCAGAGACAGGACTGGTATCCAGGAACTCAGACTTACTATCCACCACTCTAGCCACTAGACCAGAGTTTATAATGGTAACTAAGGAAGAGTGGATATTAAAGGAAGAAAACTTTTATGACTCACCATGGTGAAAACCGTGGCTTTCACAATCCTATTGACTTATATAGATACATGTTGCAGTAATGTCAATTTACAGTGGGGTTTGTGTACCAGCACTTGCATTCTGAGTCAGAACACTGGGTAAACATGCCTTGCTACTTCTGTATGTACAAGAAAAGTTCATGGCATGTCACAACTCATGTTACCCAACCACCACCAGTCATAAATATGATGCTACACATGAGGGGAGGGGGAGCCATTTCTGTAACAGTCTGAATTTAAGTCACTTTGATGCCAATGAAGAGGGAAGAAACTGAAGGAAAAATAGAGCATTTTTAAAAGAACAGGTAGAACAGGTGCTATACAAAGAAAAGAAGTCAAGGGTTTTTTATAATTTTTATTGCTTGTTTATTACACAGGCCTATATTTTAAAGTTCCAAAGAGAAGATTATAATGCTGTTGAAGAAATACAATTCCACTTTAGTCCTAACTGAAAGGATGATTCAGCAAATTTTCATTATTTATTTATCTTTATAAAGAAATCTCACTAAGATCCACGTCAACCCTCTTTAAGATGCTTTAGTGTGATATGCAGAGTAAGTTGCAAATTGTTGCAGTGCATTTGTGAAAATAGATCCAAGTTCTGCCCACACATATCCACGTGCAATTCTCATTAACTTCCATAGGAGCTGCACACGCATATCTGAGGACAGAATTTTACTTACTCTCTTTTATTAATCTGAAAGGTGAGTAGGACTTAGCCCAAGAAGAGAAAAGCCATGCTGAAGCCAATGCACCACTCCCGACATAAAACACTGTTGTGAAAGATGTACATAATGCCTTGCCCATTAAGTTGAGTTTCTCTCTAGAGAAATAGTGGACACAGGGCATGGAGCCACCCGGAGTTGTTGGGAAATATTGTGACATGAATGACCCAGGCTCACCTCTCAATGGTAGGTGGCCCAGTAGCAGAGCGTGGAGCTAAGGGGGTTTTACACATTTCGAACACAGGCTGGAACAAAGCTGTCTATTAAGCAATTTGAGTGAGAGGAAATGGTAAGGAGAAAGTTGTTTCTTTGAAGAGAAGCTTGAGTATCTTATCTGGGATTTCTCTGTCTGCTGCTCAGGGAAACGGGTATATTTTTATAACTACACTAATGCATACTTGACTCTAGGCCACTTATTTCTCATCCAAATGAAAATCACCTGCAAAGACCACATTTTAGCTATATGTTGGCCAAAGGGACAACATTATTCATTGAATATATAAATATAAAAATATGTATATAAAACATACATCTATGTACCAGTTTCCTAGGTATTCATTCAAGTAACCATAATACCCAACACTTAGGATGAATTAATTATTCTTCCTTCATATTACTAATTCTTTACAATTGTTTTTGCAGGTCAATATAGAAAGGTGCCTGGAAGGAAACAGTGATGATCACTGACCTGTTCACTTCTATGCCTTCTCCCAAACTTTGGTAAGTTTTACATCACCCAGACACAGGAGACAAAACACCATGTTGACCTTGACATAACTTATACCTTGAGCATGAAGAAATTATTGTACTTCATATTTCGTTAGTCAGTTATGGCCAAAGGAAGGACATTTTCTGGAAGTTAGTGCCAAGCTACAAGGGATGAGCCTGAGGTGAGGCAACATAGTCTGCCATGAATAGTCCTCCTGGTCCTTTATTTGTATATGTTCTCAGCTTGTAACAGCAATAAAGTAATATTTTTGTACACATAAAAAGGAAATGTTAAACTAAATGACTGCCTAGAAAGGAGTACTGTGGAAAGGGATCTGGGGGTCATAGTGGATCACAAGCTAAATGAGTCAACAGTGCAACGCTGTTGCAAAAAAAGCAAACATCATTCTGGGATGTATTAGCAGGAGTATCATAAGCAAGACACAAGAAGTAATTCTTCCGCTCTACTCCACGCTGATTAGGCCTCAACTGGAGTAGTGTGTCCATTTCTGGGCACCACATTTCAGGAAAGATGTGGACAAACTGGAACAAGTCCAGAGAAGAGCAACAAAAATGATTAAAGGTCTAGAAAACATGACCTATGAGGGAAGATTGAAAAAACTGGGTTTGTTTAGTCTGGAGAAGAGAAGACAGAGGGGACATGATAACAGTTTTCAAGTACATAAAAGGTTATTACAAGGAGGAGGGAGAAAAATTCTTCTTCTTAACCTCTGAGGATAGGACAAGAAGAAATGGGCTTAAATTGCAGCAAAGGCGGGTTAGGTTTGACATTAGGAAAAACTTCCTACCTGTCAGAGTGGTTAAGCACTGGAATAAATTGCCTAGGGAGGTTGTGGAATCTCCATCATTGGGGATTTTTAAGAGCAGGTTGGACAAACACCTGTCAGGGATGGTCTAGATAATACTTAGTCCTGCCTTGAGTGCAGGAGACTGGAATAGACGACCTCTCGAGGTCTTTTCCAGTTCTATGATTTCTATGAAATGTTGCTATGAAAACGTATTCCATATAACCTTTTCACTTCAGAAATATTTGTAGTTATGGTTTATAAATCAAAATGGAGCACTTCATTGCCAGAATTATGTTCTAAACCCCAAAGCAGCACTGGCCTACACAGAAGTTCTGAACACACCAATTCAGAACTTTATAGTATTTTCAATTATACAGCCCATTTGCACAAAATAATTGTAGTTTTGCTGCCTCTGCTGTTAGAAGAGTGCTCTACAGCTGAATATATGTAAATAGTTACTAGATAAAGTACCAGTAGATGACATTCAAGAACAGGAAGCATAGTTCATTGGCTCAATAGGAACAGTAGAACTTGTTACACACTCTGGCAGCTCTTAACATTTGCTCTGAACACCGACCCACACTGCTCCCCTCCTGCTCTTTTACAAAAGGGAAAATTTATATTTGCTCACTTCCTTCCTTTACCAAAATTCACTTTTATTTTATAGGGTTTCAATTAAAGGGAAGCAGAGACTTTTAAAGTTGTATAATCTTTGCCAAACAATCACTGGTTAGGAAGTACTTCCTCTGCTTGCTTCTGATTGTATTCAGTATCCACCATTGGCATTTGCTACCACTCAGTCAGCTGCTCTGGTCTCTTTGGGTTACAACAGAATTGTATTATTGACATAGTTTTCATCAGCAGATTAACTGTATATCTGTAAGTACATCGCAATACACCTTCCCTTGAAATGAACATCTACCTCTGCACAGCAATCAATACATCTGTAGTGTAAGAGCTACTCTGGTGGCAACAGGATAGTATCACTGTCCAGAACAGTGAAGAGCAGCAGCAACAATGCTGCCCAGTTCTAAATAAAAAGAGAGAGATCTAAGTGGCAACATACAATTGTAGCACTGCTTTTGCCCTCGTTTTAAAATGTAAAATTCCACCCCATGGATTAGCTTCCCGTTAAATGAACTGCAAATTATACACCTATCAAGTGCCAGCTGGTATTTTCTCTCTGTAGTTTTCCTTTGGTTTTTCTCACTCCATCAATTAACACAATACTATTCATGCCCTGTTGTGTCTTATTGCTTAATTATGTACTTTGTGGAACGTAGCTTTAAAAAATGAAACTATCAAGCTGAGGGAAAAAATAACAGGACGACCAGATGTGTGGAGATGAGAGGGGAGGACAAAAGGCATTTTGAGAGGGAAGTGAGAGATTGTGTGAGCACTTATAAGGTGGGTTGGAGGGAGGGAAATGAAAATACAGAACAAGAAGATCGTGCGAGATACTAGGGCAGTCAACTTTTTAAAAAATAAATAAATAAATAAATAACCATATGTGGTAGTAAACATTGCATCCCACAGTTATCTAATATATGATTTTAAAGACTTCAAGCTCTTTGCTATGTGCTCTCAGCCTGGTTTCATTCCATTGTGCAAAGTAGACACATGCTTTATAGAAACAGTCAAACAATGTTGCATTACCTGCATTATATATATATAAATAAAAAACACATTTGTCGCTGGGTTTTCAACTATTTTCACATATTAGCTATTTTAAAGAAAAAAACATGTGAAGAACAGTTATATAAAATAAATACATGTTATTCAGTACATTCTTTAAAGAAGATGGCAATTACAGAGAACATGACCCCCAACCTAGATCAGGACCCTGGCATCAGCACAGAGCCCCACTGAGGTCAATATGGGCCTGAATCCAATTTGGGGATTGGGGGTCTGAGGATGAGAGCTTCAAAAGTGCTTAAACATCTCAGGGTACATCTACACTTGAAAAAAGACCCGCAAAAAAAAAAAAAAAAAAAGACCCAAGGCAGCGAGTCTCAGAGCCTAGGTCAACTCACTCGGGCTTGTGGAACTCCTGCTATGGGGCTAAAAACAGCAGTGTAGGCATTTGGGCTTGGCCTGGAGCCTTGCTTCTGAGATACTCCCCCATCACCGGGTTTCTGATCTCGAGCACCAGCCCGAGCATTTTTTCTGCTATTTTTTAGCCCCGTAGTACAAGTCCGAATAGATTGACCTGAGCTCTGAAACTCGCGAGGGGTGGACTGGAAGGAATGGGGGGAGATGGTTTTGCAGTGCAGACATACCCTTAGGAACACAAGTGCCATTGGACACAGTAGGGGATGTATGCTCCTAAGCCACTTACACACATTTGAAAATCCCACCCTTAAGACAAAGCTAGGTCAAAAGCAGGGTCACAGTGGGACTATTTCCCAAGTGACCTCCATCTTCTGAGGGGATAGGAGGATTGTGTCTTCACATGGTTTGCCATTCTTTGTTTTGCCAGTTTAGTTTGAAAGCACCATTATCTACAAAAACATTAACATTCTGGCATGCCCAGTGTGGTATCATGAAACTGCACCAAATCCCTTTTAATGTCACTTGCAGGTTTCATTGGAGGTAGGTGTTAATTCTGTATCAAATTTTGTCAAATCAAATTATGTTAAACCTTCCTGCAAATCAAGACCCAGTTTTTTCTTAAAACAAGATTTCAAATCAAGTCTTACGAGTATAGCATTGCATTATTTCCATTCAAAGAAGCCTGAAAGCAACATCCTCTGAGCTAATGGGATAGCATCCTTTATGTTAATTGCACCTAAATGAAAATTCTCCACTGGAACCAAGGACGGTTCTCTTGACTATATCTTCTGAAACTCCCACTTCTTCTCACAATAGACATTTTTGCATATTCTGTCCTCCACCCTTGTACAGTATTATACAGCACAAGGCAATGGAAATCAGAAAAGCTCCGCTTACAAACTGTTGCAACTTCAGAAGTTTCACAGTTTGCCATGTATGAAGAACCCGTTTATAGACTAAATACAATCAGAACTTTTCCCAAAATTTAGAATCCTTGGCTCTCTCTCTATACATACACACACACACACACACACACACACACATATACCCCTATTCCATTCATTGTACTCCCTCCTTATAGGCCCAATCTCACAGTGGGATTCACTAGAAGAATGGATCTACTATGCAAAGTTCCACTGCAAGATCAAGACATGTTCATAAGACCAAAATCCTACTAGCTATAGGAGGAACCCCAAAACACTTTTTGTACTTGTTCAGTAAAGAAATAGTTGGGATTTTTTATTAGGCTGTGTAGTGGTGTCGCGATCGTTTCTCACTACATCACCGGAATCACGGCCTAGTGTCAGGGGAATTAGCAGAGTAGGCGTTATTGTCCACGCCTAACATGGTGGAACCCCAGTCAACAGGCCCTAGGCCCTCAGGCAGGGCTGAGCTAACGAGCAGTCTAAGCTCAGCCCATTAATTAGGCAGCACAATAAAGCAGTCTATGGGCTCTAACCCAGGGGTTCTCAAACTGGGGGTCGGAACCCCTCAGGGGGTCGCAAGGTTATTACATGGGGGATTGCGAGCTGTCAGCCTCCACCCCAACCCCGCTTTTCCTCCAGCATTTATAATGGTGTTAAATTTATAAAAATGTGTTTTTAATTTATAAGGAGAGGTCGCACTCAGATGCTTGCTATGTGAAAGGGGTCATCAGTACAAAAGTTTGAGAACCGCTGCTCTAACCCTTAGGTAGGGGAGAGCTAACAAGCAGTCTGTGCTGGGAAGGCTGCCACCCCAGGGATGAGAATGGCAGGGGGATGCAGGCCCACTCGACTCCACTGCGTCCCAGCCCAGGGCCCTAACAGTGGTGGGGTGTCCTGTCACTGGGTCAGCAAGGATCCTCCCACAACACGCTGACCAGCTGTTAAGCCAAAACACCACCTAACTGAAGTCTGGTTTCCCTGGGCGACTTCCTATGAGAGTTCCAGATCAGGCTCCCTGGTCTCAGGATCCTCTGCTTCATCGGGGTACTCAGCCACCAGCAGTCCCACCCGGTCCTTCCAGGCCTCTCCGGGTCCTGGGCGCCATCTGGCTTGGTCGCAGGGTCAGCAGTCTGCAGCCAGCAAGGCACGTCTGTCTTCTTCCCTGGCTCAGCTCCAACTGAGCTAAGGGCTTCACCTTTTGTACTTCCTGCCCAGTCTCTCAACTTCCGGTGGGAGGGTTGAGTCTGGCCTGACTCCCCCTACCCGGACTGAGAAAGTTGTCCCTTCTTCTCTGGCTCGGAAGGAGGCCACACTGCCTCACTACAGGCTGGTTTTGTTTTTTAATGTAGCATGAAAAGATTTGGCTGCACCAATTTTTCACAGTCCCATATACCATTTATATTTGACCTGCTATATGCACTCAGGGACCATGACATTTCTTGCAGCAAATGAAATGAGGAAACATGAGTAAAATTCCAATTCAGGACAAGGAAGGGGTTAAATGTTGAGTTTGCTTTCCTTACCGATGCACAGTATGATGGTGCCTTAAAGTTGTCTGAACATGTGAGTACTGGCATAAAGCTAAGGAGGGCTTCCTGAACATTGATTTTTGATTGGAGGTTGTTGAAAGTAAACTATTATTCTAAATAAATAAGCAATGAAAACAAAAATTTTCTAAACATAAAATGAGTCATACGCTTTCCTAACCTAGGACCCAATCTTACAAACACTTATTCAGGTAAAAAAATTTCTTGATTTCAGTGGGATTACTCATGTAGGTAAAGCTACTCACATGCATAATTGCTGCAGAATTGCCTAGTAAATGGGCAGAGTGTTACTGGAAACTTGTTAAGCACATGCTACATTCTTATAAAAATGTATGATAATATCCTGGTAGAAGCAGCTTGCTCAGTTTTGATTAGTCCTTTCTCATTTTACACTAACTTTTTAAAATTTTCAAATATCTACTGCCAAACTTAATTGAACCTCCACTCAAGTTCATAATTAAAAAGTACTGTTCTTGAGCCTCTTGCCATTATAGAACACAAATGCAACAGTCCTTATTTAGCAACCTAAAGAACAGAACTGCTGTCCACCTTTTGGGTAAAAGGATTAAAATAAACATTACTTTCCTTAGCCAAGTGTTCATGCTTACAGAAGTAAAGCAAATGAGGACCTCTTTCTTTACTCTATCATAAAATATTGGCCAGAAGCCACAATCCTTAATACCAAAAGCAAAAACACCAAAAGCAAAATTTCACAGTTCTCTGCTGATTGCCTCTATACAATTATTCAGAGCTCTTCAAATTGACAAAATTTAACTTTCCATACATTACATATTCCTTATGGCTTACTACGTCACTACTTTTTAAAAGACAGAAGACAATTTAATAGACTGCTTCATTTTGTTGAAGATCAGATTAACTATCAGAAAGCCTTATCAGTACCCAAAAAGCATAAACAAATTCATTTCTGGCTGACTTCCTCTTGTAAATACTATTGCACTTTTTTATTGCATAGCTACCTTTGCTAAAGTTTAATATTTCAACTAAGTGGAGAACTATTACAACAAAACAGAACTAGAAGAAAAATGAAGCATTTTAACAGAGAATTATCTATTTTTAAAAATTACATAGCATTAGTCTGTCCAATAATGAAACTGGACAAGACAGGCTAAATCCTTAGCACAGCACAAATGTACTGTATTTCACTATGCTGCATAAAAGACCCATCCATAACCCGAGATAGTATGACCGCAATGCAGCTTACAGGAAACAAATTCCATAGCCACATGGTGCTGATTTCTTCCTCAAACAGGCTTCGCTGATTCCCTGTCCATTTCAGCAGCACCAATGAATGAGAAAATATAATCTGATCATTGACTGGCATAAAATCACTAATCTTAACAAAAACAGCTTAATCAAACAGGATGTCAAGTGCTTGAAAACAGTTCCAGCCTATGTTTTACAAATTCATACATTATCTGGGGCCAGGCTCTCTCTCCACTTTGTGTCATCTCATGAACAGGCAAGGGGACACTGGGGACAAGAGAACCACTCAGCTGAACTGCCATCATGACCACATTTTAATACAAACCAGAGAGGGATGGGGACTAGCCTCTGAGAAAACAAATGTTTTATGAAGCACAAAGAGAGTGGCTCATTTTCATCAGGGAATTTTATTGCTAATCCTTCTGCTTTTAAATAAAAATAACTGCCATAGGATAGTACGGTCATTTGCACATCAGGCTTCCACATAACAAGACCACATCTCAATTACAAAAACATGGACTGGAATATGATTTAATTAAGAGTATTGCAATGTAGTATTGTACCATAAATTTATGGGGAAATAATCCACACGTTAATGTTTTAATTCTTATTAAAGTCACTAACCATACTGTGACACCAAATGTATGTATTGTAGATGAAATATAAACCTATAGTAAACTTGTTATTGAGGGAAAAAAGTGTACATTCGCCAGCCATTATATCCCTTTCATAACATATAAAAACTATTATACTACCTGGTGATAAAGCTACACATTAAATGGCAAATCATTACTTCCCTGAGATAGACAATATTCCTCAAATGCTACCCTTGATCAGTGGGCATAGTTTCCACTGACAACACATTCAGAGCAGTACAGGGCCCTAAATATATTTCTGCCTTTCATGATAAGAGTTTTATAGGCTATTTCATTATACCTAACTCCAAACTTCTTCAAAATTCATTTTTTACTCCCTTCAATGCTTTTTAAGCATATTTCAGAAGAGGCAAACTTTTGTTTTTACAGTCATCTTTGTAAGGGATGCTTAAATTGGAAAGACATTTCCATCGAGAATTATTGAATACAGTCAGATACGTATTCAAGCACTTGCACAAAAGCCAAATAATTCCAACTACAATGCTAAAAAAAAAGTTAACACTCCAGTTAATGGCCATTACAAGTGGAAAAATAGGTTATACTAAGTAATTTAAGTATTTTTCCCGCTAGGGAAACAAAATATATGAACATCTTATGCATATTGCTATACAATAACAGAATTAAATAGTAATTCCAACACACAATTCAGTTCTCAGCTTGTACCCATTAGCACCATCGATCTGTACACAAAAATATACACAGATGTACTTAGTAGATATACTCACCAGATTTCACGAGTACCATCAATCCAGCCTCCACATGGCATTACATTGGTATATTACACATTTACACGCCCAAAACCCATTGTCCATAATGCATCTGGGTCCATAAAGCTTTCAGATAATGGGATGTGGCCAGAGCTGCGTGACAGTTGCAATGAGTTCAAAGTCAGCCCAAAATTACTTGGTCTCAGGGTCTATTGGCAACCTGAAAACTCAGTCCCAATTCACCAAGAAATCTGTGAAACTTTAAGAAAAGTTGGATCAAAAACTTCAGAGTAAAGCCTGCATGAATGTTTTGTTTTAGGTGGCAAGCATCCAAACTCTGTTGTTTCACAAGTTTTGTAGCTTGAACTAAATTATGCTCTGAATTTTTGAATTATTTCTAATCCCAGAGTAAAAGCAAATCTCAGGAAATGCAAAACCAACATGACATGAAACTTGAAAAAAGCATGGATGAACACATACAAACTGACTAACTGCATACTTCCTACATAAAATCCCTATAAAATTCCCCTTAAGTCACCAACTCTCCAGCATTCTTCAGTCCTTTATCATAGATCTCTTATAGCTGATAGGATAAGTAGTTTCCTTTAGTTATAAACAGAAAGCAAATTAAGTGTCCCATTTCCACATCTGTGTACATTTCTCCATTTTTATTTACATTCCCACATTCCCTTCCACAGTTTTTATGAAAGTGGTGCTTCACTATGCTCTTGAAATCAATACTTTTTACACCCTAGGTAGTGCTCTTGTTCTATGTACATCTCTTCTAACAAAATTGTATGTTAATCTCTTTCATGCTTTTATTACATAATCTTTACATTGTAAATGCCTGAGGAGGCGATAGATCAAAAGATAATTGACCTATGTACAATCCTCAAATTTCCAGTTCAAAATAGTTGACCAAAAAACAGTGCCTGAATTCCTGCTTTGTCTCGCACCCGACTGCACCACTATCCTTTTTCAAAAACTCCACATTCTGAGTTCAAGTGTTCCATTATCTATTATGGACACTGGAGCAGAGTATTTTCCCCAGATGCAGAATCACACATTTACATTTTCTGCCAACTACAGCATGCTCAAGACTAAGTAAAAGAATTTGCAGAACTGGGTGCTGAACTGGGAGGATTTCATTTTTAAGGTTGTTTGGTTTTGACACCACATACTTCCTTACCTTTAATTCAAATATATGCAGCCATTATTTGTCTTTTTACTGTAGATAACCCCACTTTCACAACTTTCATATTCTGTCTTGGAAATACAGTGCACAGTTGGGGTTGATGAATCCAGTATCTTTGTACAGCTTCACTCCCATCTGCATCTAAAATTGCTTTTTCTCCCCTCCACTCCCAGGTATTTGATAATTTTGTGGAACAAGAATGTCTAGTACAATTCTACATTCTAAATATGTAAGGATCAGAAAGTTGGATAGAACATTCACACTCAATGCTCTATGGAAGATGAATGAGAAACTATGGGATGAGTAAACGAAGGGAGGAGGTCAGAATTGCAGCTTTAATCTTTTGATGAGCGAACGTATTTTCAAACGTTTTAATAGCTGTTGACTCTTCTTAGCGATAGAAACATAGTAACAGTTACATCAAAGGATAGATTGTACAAATTTAAAATAAACACTTAATGTATTTTTAGTACATTTGAGATCGTAATTATACGTGATACCCTAGAAGTACAAAACAATATGCTTTTGGCCCGTGCCAGCTGACTTGGGCTCATGGGGCTCAGGCTAAGGGGCTGTTTAATTACAGAGTAGACGTCTGGGCACAGACTGGAGCCTGGGCTATAGGACCCTCCCATTTCACAGGATCCTAGAGCCCGGGCTCCAGCCAAAGCCCAAATGTCTAAACCACAATTAAACAGCCCATTAGCCCAAGCCTGAGTCAGCTGGCACAGGCCAGCCACAGGTGTCTAATTATAGTGTAGACATAGCCCTAGAATAGTATTAATCTTTATCTGAACAAAATAGATTTGATATTCTTTCAGGTATGTATATACTCCCCATTACCACAGCATCCGAGCACCTCACAATCTTTAATGCATGTATCCTCGCATGACATGGGAGGTAGTAAAGTATTGTTATCCCATTTTACAGATGTGGAACTGAGGCACAAAGAAACTAAGGGCCAGATTCACAGAGGGACATAGGTCTACCTAAATTTTAGGTGCCAGGAAAATCACTGGGATTCTCAAAGCCTGGGTTAGGTGCCAAGGCTCCCTATACAATCAGTTGAGGGGGGAGATAGGCACCTAAGAATGGGATCCACAAAAAACACACCATGCTAGGCAGAGAGATGCTTAAGCTAGAAAATGGGAGAAAGCAATGAGAGATGTATGTCCCAAGTCCCGCTCCTCTCACAGTTAGGTGCCTAAATGTGGGCTGCAGAGATGCACTTCTCTTTGCTTGAGACCCACAGCTGAGAACCCGCTCCTGCAGTCAGGCGCTTGTCTTTTTTTGCAAGACCCGTGTTCAAATCCTCTCATCAGGCAGAGGGGAGAATTGAACCTGGGTCTCCCACATCCCAGGTGAGTGCTCTAACCATGGGGCCATAAGTTATAAAAGAGGAAGCACCACTGCCTCCTTCTCCAGACATCATTTGAATGGGCCATGATAGAGTAAAAGTGTTTGCTCTGAGCATACCAACCAGATTGGGCCCTGTAGGTGAGATAAGTGGGGGGAACGCCTATCTTCCCTGCTTTGAGGATTGTGCTGGGGCTTAGGTAGCCAGATTAGAGTGAGGCAGCAGCATGCATGCCCAGAGGCTGGTCCCTAGGGAACTTCTGCAAAGAAAACATAGGTGCAGGGTAAGTTTAGACAGCAGCCATTTTGTGAATACTGGTGCCTTTAGGCACCTACATCCTTTCATAAATCTGGCCCTAAGTGACTTGCCCAAGCTCACACAAGAAGTCTGGAATGGAACAAGGAACCAAACTTAATTCTCCCGAGTGCCAAACTAGCACCCTTATCACTGCACCATCCTCTCTACATTGCTAATTTACAGCATTTTAAAAAAATAGTTTACTTGCACACTTGACAGTGTGTTCAGCCTTTGTAGAAATACTCAGCAATACATTGTACTGCTCATTCCAAATTATTGCATTATGCAAACTCAGTAACATCAAAAGAAAACTATACACAATTAATGCAATACTGATCCCTTGAATACCTAAATGAATTGCTTTGTTAGTGTACAATTTTTTGGAAAATTACTCAGTAGTGTCAAATGATAAATCTGAGACCGGAAGATTACACCAGGCCTTCCTCATTCTTTCCCCTCACCATTTATGTAACTGCACCCCATGTTTGTACTCTGATTTTACTGATCTATATAAACTAAAATGGGATGAATCAAAACAATGTATTTTTAAAAGTCAAATCCAGAACATACTATTTTCCATGAAATTCAACTGTTGGGAAAAGCCCGATCATGCAGACCCAAAGCCCCTGACTCTGGCTAGGGAAATTTAGTAGATGATTTCTAGAAGGAAAATGATATGTCTTACAACAACCCTCAAACCAATACCATTTTCCATTTATATGAAGTGCCAGGAGTAAGTAATACATCCTTAACTCCTTAGCTTTGTTAAAGTAGCTTGTGTCAAAGACAACCCTGACAGACAGCTTCCATGACTTCAGTTTGCTGTGCCTTTTATTACAAACAGCAGACAAAAGGGGAGAGAAATTTTAAGTCAACTTTATTTTTTAGTTGTAGCATATAGGATTCCACAGGCTTAGTATGCAAACAGATGCAGAGACAGAGACACACACAGAGATAGTACAAATGGAACACACACATTTCTAAAACCACTACACACACTTTCGACAAAGCTGCTGCCTTTCACCATGAAACACAACAGCAAGTTAGTCTAAGATTACCAGGTAGCACACAACCCACCTTCAATATCGCTGGGATGGCAAGAGGGACCTGAATGGGGAAAGCCTCCATAGCGTGTCATTTATTACAACCTACTGGTCCTTACTGAAAAGAGAGTTTGCCAAGCTTCTACCTGACATTATATACAATAATTAGGCAAATTTTAGCACATTGGGCAGAACAAAAAAAATTTGGCCATTAGTGGGCCTAAATTCTATACGCAATTTCCACAACTAATTAGCAAAACTAATCCAAAAACATTTCATCAAAATAGTTTTCCATCAGAATATACCATTTGACACAATCCAAATTTCATAAAATCAAATTGATTTTGACAAATTTAATTTAGAAAATAATGGAAAAACATTGCCATATTCAGATCAGAAAGCTTGACTTTTCATTTTGAAACAAAAATATGCTTCAAAGTTTACTTTTTATATATACACATATAAATATTTTAAATGGTTGAAAATGAGATGAAGTGTTTTGAATTTATCAAAACAGAACATTTCAACTGACCCAAAGCAAAGTCTTACGGAATTTCTTTTCATAAAAAATTTCAAAGTTTTGACTGTCCCCCCAAATGGGGATGAAAAATAAATTTCTCTGCAGGATGAGATTTCAAAATTGAGTAGTTTGTTTTCTGACTGGCCACAGAATTGAATGACTGACACCATGGCTCAGCACTGGGGATAGAACCCAAGACCTCCAGAGTAAGAAATACCAGGAGGATGAAGGGATAATCATTAGCAGGCAGCATGCATTTACCAAGAACAAATCATGCCAAACCAACTTGATTTCCTTCTTTGACAAGGTAAGTGATTTGATAAATAGGGGAAATGTGGTGGACATAATATACCTGGACTTCAGCAAGGCTTTTGACACAGTCCCACGTAACATTCTGATCAGTATGCTGGAGAAATGCTGGCTCAACAAAACCACCATTAAATGGATACATAATTGGTTAAACAACCCCAAACAAAGAGTAACTATTAATGGAATGAGGTCGGATTCAAGGGAGGTCTCAAATGGGGTTCCACAGGGATCTGTTCTGGGTCCAGTGTTGTTCAATATCTTTATTAATGGATGTAGGTATAGAAAGCATACTGATCAAGTTTGCAGATGACACAAAGCTAGGGAGGGTTGCCAATACTTTGGAGGATAAAGCTAAAATTCAGAGGGATCTTGATACACTGGAGAACTAGGCTATAGGCAACAAAATGAAATTCAACGAAGACAAATGTAAGGTACTACACTCAAGGAAGAAAAAACAAATGCACAAATACAGAATGGGGGATAACTGGCTTGGCAGCAGCACTACTGAGAAGAATCTGGGAGTTGTAGTGGGTCACAGCCTCAAAATGAGTCAGCAATGCAATGCTGTTGGGGAAAAAAAAAAGGAAATGAAATTTTAGGTTGCATTAACAGAGGCATAGCATGTAAGTCATGGGAGATGATCGTACCACTCTACTCAGCACTGGATAGGCCTCAGCTAGAGTACTGTGTCCAGTTTTGGTCTACAATGTTTCTAGAGAATGTATAGAAACTGGAAAGGATCCAGAGGCAAGCAACAAAGCTGATCAAATGGAATGCAAGCCATACAAGTAATGGCAGAAGGAACTGAGTATATTTAGTGAAAAGAGGAGATTAGGTTGGGGGGGGGGGGGACAGGATAGTGGTCTTCATATACATAAAAGGCTGCCATAAAAAAAGATGGAGAAAAGTTGTTCTCTTTTGCCACAGAAGGCAGGACAAGAGGCAATGGGTTCTTCAAACTACAGCATGGCTGATTTAGATTAAATCTCAAGAAAAACGTCCTAACTGTAAGAACAGTAGAACAATGGAACAGACACCTCAGGAGGTTGTGGAACCTTCTTTACTGGAGGATTTCAAAAGGAGGCTGGATAGCCATCTGTCTCAGGCTAGGTCTACACTACCCGCCTGAATCGGCGGGTAGAAATCGACCTCTCGGGGATCGATTTATCGCGTCCCGTTGGGACGCGACAATCGATCTCCGAATCGATGCTCTTACTCCACCAGCGGAGGTGGGAGTAAGCGCCATCAACAGGAAGCCGCAGAGGTCGATTTTGCCACCCTCCTCACAGCGGGGTAAGTCGGCTGCGATACGTCGAATTCAGCTACGCTATTCACGTAGCTGAATTTGCGTATCTTAAATCGACTCCCCCCTGTAGTGTAGATGTAGCCTTAGATGATTTAGACACAACCAGGAGTGAAAGTAAGATAAAAGACTTACCAGTATGGGAGCCCAGCTCCCGGAGGGGAGGGGGTGAAAAGGGACAGTGACGTTAAAGCACTGCTGCAGCAGTGCTTTAACGTCGGCTGCGTACAGGCCAGTACCAGTGGCCACTTCTTACCAGTATGCCGTACTGGCTCACTTTCACCTCTGGACACAACTAATCACCTGCCAAAATGCAGGATTTGATTAGATGACCCTTGCTGTCCCTTAGAATCATAGGGTTAGAAGAGTCATGCGCCTCTCCACTTGAGCTAAAGTAGTAGTTTATTTAGATAGTTTTAACAGTCTCACATCATCTGGAGAGGACATAACAGTAAGTTGTGGGTTACAAGTTTTAGCATCTATAATTTGTCATATACTTGTGAAATTAAAGCAAGTACATATGCAATTGCAATAGCTGTTCACATAAATTAGGATTGCAAGGGCACATGTATGCATCTATAGCTGTGGGGAAAAACTGACCCATAAATTTCAGCATTGAAATTTAGTCATCAGTCCAACATAGTCATATTAATATAGCAAAACAGTAGTCACCCTACCACTGAATTAAGGTTTGTGTATCATCTTCCTATAAATGTGACCAGTCTGCCCTTTTATTAGCAAAAGGATGTCTCCTGTAATCTCATTTGGAATATATCCCATTCATCTCAACTCTGCTCATATCAGACGCTAGCATGCAGCTGTGTACATTTGTAATTTATTTCTATCAGGTGCTCAATACATATTCCAACCTCAATGCTAAAACTATGTTATTATCCAATCAATCAAGCATAAATGTTTCTAAGGTCAAAGCAAGCAGCTGCTATGGGTTGACACAGCTCCAGCAAAGAGCAGCTCATTCAGGATTATTTACTGGGATTCACCTCAGCATCTAAAATGCAGAACTGTGCTCTATGTCAAGGTTTTCTTCTTTTTTGTCTCATTGCACCATTTGCCTGCTCTACTTAGCTGTCTAATCAGCACACAGGGCCACGGACAGGGAATTTATCATCAACATTAACTACTTTTCCCTCGCATTGACTGTTACAGACCTCAGAAGACCCTTTCAAAACACTCTAAGCATTTTATCTTAGGATGCTACCTGAATATATTACGCTTTGAATCTAAGATAATAGAGACAAATCAGTTGATCAGCTTGATTTGAAAGACTACAATGAGTTTCAGGAAGTCTCTAATATACAGACAGAAAGTGGTTATGGGACTGAACTGTCTTCAAAACAACCTATATGTAAAATGATTTTGGCATTTCAAATATTTTCAGATTAGGAAAGTACAAACTGTATTAGGGTAAACAGGATTCCAAATTCCACTTATTTCTGAGGAAAAACAAAAATATCAAGTTTTCCCAATTTTTTTCTTTATTCTTCAGAAAGGCAATGAGCTCGATACAGTAAAACCTTTGTTATCAAAGGTTGGGAGCCTGAGGGGTGCTGGTTAATCAAATATTCTGGTAAACTAAGAGTTATATTTACCAATGGAATACCAATTTTCAAAGAATTAGAATACAATAAAATGAATAAAAGTATAAAATACAGTAGTACAGTATACAGGTGCTCACCAATCCAGTGATAGTACTGCACTGCAGAGTGGTTGGTTTCTTGAAGCATTTAGGTGTATACAGGTAACGTTTTCTAGACAGTACATTATCTTATGACACTACATATCACTATAGGCAGCGCATGGCATACACCCAGATCACTAAAAATACACTTAACAGTAAAACTATACTGAGCATAATTTAATCTTTCTTTGAGGATTCAGAAGGCACTTCAGGATCTTGCAGAGCTTCAGGGTCATCATTATCAACATCGATTATCATTGTACAGTAGATGCAGAAGGTGTAGGAGACTGGGCTGAATCTGTACTGATCCTATGACAACCCTGTTATCGGCTTGCTTAATTGTCTTCTGCCTCTTTTGCATACAAGTAGAGTGCAGAATGTGCAATCGCATAACCTCCTGGGCAGTAGAACATGGCTGCCTTTCTGAAAATTTAATTATTGTATTAAAAGCTAAAGCAGCCTTTCCCAGAGTTATTTTGTCCTCTTCACTAAAATCATCTTCACTGTCTTTATCAGTGTCCTTTGACTTTTCAGGATTCAAAGCATTCTCTGTTATTTCTGTATCAGTAACAGTATGTGTCACTTCAACCTCCTTGTCTGCTTCAATCCACTCTTCTGTCTCACTTTCATGAAGTTTGTTCATTGGGTGTGAAGGAGTATCCTTCACCATTTCAAGAATTTGTGCTAATGTATTTTTTCCAACTCTTACTTTAAAGCCTTCAAATTCATCCTCATCAGAAGACACTTCTGCAAATATAACACTAGGCCACAATTTTCTCCAAGCTCTCCTTAATGTTTCACTTTTAACAGAATTACAGGCATGAGCAACATTAAAAATTGCATCTTTTATGTTATAATGAGATTGAAAGTCCTGTAGAGTGCCTTCATGATTGCTCAGCTTTCTCAGGAAATCTCTTCTGTAATAACATTTTATTTTCTGGATAATGCCCTGGTCCATAGATTGAATCAACGAAGTAACATTGGCAGGCAGGAAGATGGTAAAAATATTACCAGACACTAACTGTGTTTCATAAGGGTGAGCTCTACAATTGCCTAGCAAAAGAATAGCTTCGCTATCTTCAGCTAAGCCTATTTTTCTAAAATGTTCTTTCATTGCAGGTACAAAAACTTGATGAAACCAATCATAAAAAATGTCTTTGTCCATCCATGAAGTACCTTGTGCTTTGTAAACAGGTAAATGTGCAACACCTTTGAAAGCTCTAGGACAATTATATTTTCCAATCACCAAAAGTTTTATTTTATGCGAGCCTGCAGCATTAGCACACATAAGAACAATTAGTCGGTCTTCATTCTGCTTAAAACCAGCAGCACTAGATTCACTTGCACCTGCTAGGGTAGAATTTGGCGAGCATTGCCAAAATAGGCCAGTTTCATCAGCATTATAAATTTGTTCAGGGGAGTCTGAAACGCTAGTGTATTCTCCTCTTGATTTTCAAAACTGCTTTGAAAATACAAATACCCACGGTATTGCTCACTAAAATATGTACTTTGATCCAATGACCTGGACAATGCAAACAAAGGAGGCTTGTGCGTGTACAAATTGTCAAATATCCAACTGGCTTGTGGACCTGAAATTTGATTTTTTTATGGATGCACTTGCTCCAAAAACTGACACAATCTGCTTTGAATACAGTCAGAGAAAACTATAGATTCCATTTACATGAAGCTATAGGAGAAAGTGACACTTCTCAAAGGATTGGTCCTAATAGGGGTTGAGAGAGAGAGAGAGAGAGAGAGAGAAAAGATGGTGAGATATATCAATATGAAATCATCAGGTTAAACTCCCCATTTTAATAACATATTCGTTTTCTTCCTTCACAATTTATTTTCTGCCCAGAGGAAGTCATTGTAAGACAGGAAATCAAATCCTTCTACTTTAATCACTTTGAACTAGGGAGGGCTCAGACTTGAGTCCAAATTTACCACCGTCAATCAGTTTCTACTGATGGCCCGTCAGAAACGGCTCTTAAACCTGCCACTTGTATCAGATGGAAAAGGGTAAGTGGGCATGAGTCTTGCAAAACAAAACATATGCCCCCATTTATCTGTAAAAAAACAGGGGTGGTACTGACACCAAGACCCTGTGCTAGGTTTCATTTCTGGTTTAGGCTTATATATTGGTCTTCGATGAGGTGGGAAAACCAGGTAGTTCTCCCCAACAAGTTGTCACCATCCCCCTTTATCGCATTTTCACAGCTGGTAGGATTTGGCAACAGGTTTTGTTGTAGCATTTATGTTGCTGAAGTTGTGACCTTCCATGTCTTTTAGAATAACCAAGGAATAGTAGTCATATGCACATCCACTTGTTTTCCTATTGATTTTAAAATAGAAGCCAGCTCTTGTTTTTGTTTAGATTTTAGGCAGCATGAAAATAATTTTTCTATCTACAAAGGGGGAGTGGGGTCTTTTCTCCCCTTGAAATTTGTAACTCCCATTGATACTAAATGGAAGTTACCCATATGTCTAATGACCACTATGATACATAACTGTTTAATAGTGAATACAGGCAACATAAAATACTAATGACTCTGTTAAGACAGTCCAGGGAAAGGTCCTTCAAACATAATCAATGCCTCTTTCTCATTAATTTTTGAAAGAAAATTCTCTATTTTAATATTCAGTCATGCACATGAAATAAGGAGCCATCTAGAGGAACAGGAGAATTCCTGCTCTTCACCCCTCAAGCTCCATTGTGATTCTTAAAAAAAAAGAGAATTACCTCTCTTTGGGAATCCAGGCTTTGGTTGATAGACAAGGTTAAAATAATTCAAGGAGTCATTCCTCCTACCCATTTGGGATTGTGCCATAACGACATTAATGTTGTCAGAGAATTTGATGTCACAGTCCCTGATTCCTTGAACAACCTGTCATTTCCGATGTTTTAAATCACATTATATGCCTCAATTTTGCTATTTCTTTGAAATGTTGCACTGTTCTCCCCCCCATCTCCTCCCCATCTCCCTCCCCAGGTACTTAAGTCTACATAATCTGAGATTTCTTTTCAACATTTCAACTAAGTGAGGAAGGGTGGTTTTGTGATTAAGGCACTAGTCAGAGACTCAGATTCGGGTTCATTCCCAGCTCTGCCACAAAATTTGACTTTATGCAAGTCTCAATCACTCTGTGCCACAGCCACCATCTGCAAAGCGAGGATAATATTTCCCTACCTCCAAGATGTGTTGCAAGAATGATTATGAAGCATCCAGATATTTTACAACTGGGATCAAATGGAGTACCTTGACAAAAGTGAAATTCATGAAACAGTGTCTTTGAATTTCATTTTGCAACAGGAAGCAGGTAATCCAGATACTTATCATGAACTCTCTTTAGCTCCAGTCAACCCTGACCAAGTAATTTACCAACATAGTTCTCTATCAGTACCTCTTTGGACAAGAGAAAGGAGCCTCCTTGCTTGCAAGCCACACAAGCTCCTCAAAGCTTCTCCTGTATTTAGGACAGCTCTCTAGGCGTTAGTTATCGCCACTTCCCAGAAAACTCTGCCCTATTTAAAAGGATGATGGAGGATGCTCTGAGCAAGTTCACCACTCTCCGAACAGCTCACTACCTGAAGACAGCAGTAACCCCCAACTAGGTGACATTGCTACACAACTTCGACAAGTATTCTACAGACAAAAAAGCATTAGGTAAATGCAAAGCATTATTATCCACATTTCCTGAGGTAACTAAGGCACAGAGAAAGGTTCAATAGCTTGCCTGGAATTCACTACGGCTTACTGGTCTTTGGCTGTGAAACCAAGACACCCAAGTTGTAATCTCAGATGCAACCTCTCAGATGCAGTAGAACCTCAGAGTTGCAAACACCTCGGGAATGTTGGGTGTTCGTAACTCTGACTAAAATGTTATGCATGCAAGACTAAAATGCATCCGATGAAGTGGGTATTCACCCACGAAAGCTCATGCTCCAATACGTCTGTTAGTCTATAAGATGCCACAGGACTCTTTGCTGCTTTTACAGATCCAGACTAACATGGCTACCCCTTTGATACTAAAATGTTATGGTTGTTCTTTCAAAAGTTTACAACTGAACGTTGATTTAACACAGCTTTGAAACTTTACTATTCAGAAGAAAAATGCTGCTTTTAATATCCTAATTTAAATGAAATAAGCACAGAAATAGTTTACTTTCCTTTAAAAAAAAAAGGAAAGTTTTAAAAAAATTTAAGAGTAGTTTACCTTTAACACAGTACTGTTCTGTACAGTATTTGCTTCTTTTTTTGGGGGGTGGGGGGGTTGTCTCTGCTGCTGCCTGTGTACTTCTGGTCCCAAATGAGGTTGACTGGTCAGTTTGTAACTCTGGTGTTCATAACTCTGAGGTTCTACTGTAATTTACTATGATATAATAGTTTTTCCAACATTCAGTAAGTTAGCACACTCTGGCTACTGCCCAGACTCTGGACCAGTGGTTCTCAAAAACTGTGGTCCATGGACCACCAGTGGTCCATGAGCTCCACTCAGGTGGTACGCAGATAGTTCCCTCTAAAGGTGCATGCCAGGGTGGCTGCACACAAAAGAATGAAGGGCCACCTACCTAATTAGTGGAGCTGCGCAGGTGTGGCTCCACTAATTAGGTGCCTGGACAGTGGAGAAGACACACATGTAAGGTGAGTTGGTGGCCTTGGGGGGAATATGGGGTAGGTGGGAGGGGGCAGTGGGGTGAGAAGAGGAGGTGGGGGGGAATTTGGGACATGCAGGGCTGAGCCTGCGGTGGCCAGAGAAAAAGGTGACTTCCCCAGCTCCCGGGCTGCGGGCTGCTGGGGAGAGATGGCCCTCCTTCCCAGCCTCAGCTCTGTGGCAGGGGAGAGACCCCCTCCTTCCCAGCCCCAGCTCGGGTGCTGCCACGGTGCGAGGGGGCACATCCATCACATTAGAAAGGTACGTCTACTGATATTAAAATATGAGTTGTGTGCTTTTATTTGTAGAACAAAAAAACAATTATTTTTAAGGGTTTTTTGTGTATATATAGCGCTTTTATCCAAAGCGCTTTACAACAGTTAGCTAGCAGTACAAACATTTGGAAAGATCATTAAGTGGTCTGCTGAGATCCGCAATTTTCAAGTGGTCGCAGAAAAAAAAAGTTTGAGAACCACTGCTCTGGACTGTAATTCTTATAAATTACAAGAGAACTTCCTAGTTCATCACAGTCCAACAACCTTAAATCTAACTCAAATACATATTATTTTACCAGTAAATCTCAAAATATAAACACATCACAAAACCTTTTTGAAAAACATGATATATGAATACAATGGTCATCTCCAAACGCAAATTCATGTGTCTATATTGTTACAGTTATAGGTTTTGCCATAAATCATTAAAATTATATACTGTTCCTGTTAAAATGCATATGCAATATTATTAAAGAACAATTACACATTGTTTACCAAAACAATTTTGCTATCAGTTAAACATATTATTTGGTACTATTTCCCATTTGATATTAATAGCAAAATATATTTTCCTTCATAAAAATCTGTGTTAGTCAACTAATTCTGGAAATCTACTTTAATACCCACAAAACAGCAAAAGCAGAGGTTTATCATTAAATGTAAGCATTCTGTACTTTGAAGGTTTAATCCTGATTATTTTAATGTAGTGCTTTCAAAAGCAGAATTTCCTGCTGTTGTGGTGTCTGATGTAAGGTTTGAAAATAATAAGAGACAGATATTTCCCATGGCAGGACAGTGTGGTACATGATATAAATTGTCATAGTTCAGTTGAAGCGTACTGTAATTTACACCTGCTGAGGACGTGGCTCATGAATTTTAGGACATCATCATCATCTTAATCCACAGAGATCTGGAGAAATATATCCTCACTGAATGCATTAATATTGGGAGTTACTGTGCATATGCAGATCAATCCCCTCACTTAGATTCCCACCCCATTAGGGGCCAATCCTCCGAGGTCCTGAGTCCCCACAACTCCAAATGGCTGATTTCAATGGCAGGAGTTGAGGCGGCTTGGCACTTCAGAGGATGTGCTTAGCACTTTGTAAGATGCACTGTTTAAGTATGTTGCTATGCAGGGACTTTTAAAATCCCTATTGTTAATAATTACACCATAAGGAGCAATGGCTCTTTAGCAGCCATTCTAGACTCTCTTGGCAATGAGACTAACTCCACTTACTGCAGAGCTCTCCAGCGCTGGGTACCGCATGTGCAATGCAGCCACATGCTGAAAACTATCACATTTTTTGTGAAAGGAAATTGTGCTTGTTCTATACAAGTGTGCATACAGTTCTTATCACAAATACAAACTATTAAAAGAAAAATAAGTTACCCAAATGCACTAGTTTCATACCCTTAGCTTAAATTTGGTCAGGCCTTTAGTCAAAACAATTTTTTTTTAAACTTAGAAAGCAAATATTCATTTAATATTTTCTTTTCTGGGTGGGGGCGGCATAATACAAATTAAAAATAGCAAAACTAAATACCTTCTTGCTTCCCGTATTTTCTAAATGAATATAAAATTTCCTCTCAGACTGAACCCTTTGGTGCCAGATTTCTAGTCGGAGCTAATTTGTATAGCTGCTACTCTGAAACTTGTATAGCTGAGTTATTAACTCAGGCAAATGCTGATTTATAATGGAAATGCTGACAGATACTTAACAACAGCCGTGCAAATAGCACCAATATATTAAAAAGCCATCTCTGCAGTACGTGATTCTAATGCAGCCCCCATCAATATTTTAATATGGAAAGCAATAATACTCCCATCTAGAAATGGTTTTCCATAATAAAAAAAATCTGTTCACTTTTCAGATAAATATAACAATACACTCAAACCACAGCCACAGACATGAAATGAAAGTGAACTTCACTGCATCAAATGTACATGACACAAGGAAAGTTAATTTTTTTTGTTTCAAACACACAATTGCCTGTAATAAATTACTAGAATACAGTACATATAAGACATTTACAGGGGGAAAATGTATCATGATAAAAAATACTAAACTGAGGGCACCAAATAGATGTTAAAAAAAAATTACAACTTAACTACAATGTAGGAATTTCTGATTATAAGACACTACTCCCCAAAACAGTGGCAATGTACAGTAATGTAACTGCTTGCTCCATTTTTATACTATGTATTAATTTTATTTGTCTAAAAACGAGCTGTAATATTCAAACATAGCAAGACAGTCCCTTCCCCCAAAAACTTATCTGCTAAGAAACAGACATTTATTTATTTAGACAAAAAATAATGCCTCTAGAACCACACTTCAAGAAAACAAAAAACAAACAAACAAAACACAGCTTAAAGCAATTGTCCCTATGGTCCCATTTGCAAGCAATACCCAAAAACCAACTTTTTAATAGGGGTTATTCTTATAAGGAATGGATAATTAGAGGGTTAAATAAAACGCGAACAAACAACAAAAGGTGAAGAGAAATTGGATGAATCAACAAAAATTGCAGGGGAACTGTGATCATAGAACACTATTATTTAATTTAAGGATTTTAAAAAGGTGGAAAGGAAGATTATGCACATGATTTAAAAAACAACCACCAGCTCTTCTACTCCTTAGTTGGTGTGTTTTATTGTAAGTTCTTTGGGGAAAGGAGCATTTATGCATCTTGGGTCCTATATAAATATAATTAGGTATCCGTTGCTTCCCCTCCCCTGAAGGCATCCTCATCCATTTTTCCCTTCTCTACATTCCATCTTTCTCTTCCTGTCTTCATTCCTCTCTCTACTGCTACTCTTACTTAGGCCTACTTTACACTAGAAGAGGTTTGCTGGTCACTCAGAGCCAGATTGTGCCTTTTGCTACACACCCATGTGAGCGCATAAGGGCGCATTGACACACTTACAGCCTCCTACTTGCTACCTGCGTCATGGATACTATCAGCCTTTGTGGGAATTGGACAGAGCCTTGGCTTTCCCTCTCCAAACATGCTAGCCAGGATGCAAGGGAAGTAATTTGCACCAAGTATGGGGCTGGCATAAGTTACATCCCAACGTGACCAAATGGGAGAACCGGAGAACAGACTGGGACCAAGTCACAATACAGTCCCCATTGTCCAGCTACACAGAAAGGACAGGAGACACTTGATATGGTTTTAATCAAGCTGCAACTTAATTATTAGATGTCTGGGACTACACGGTGGATTTAACAAACAAAAAAGTGTAGAGTGCAGGCAACTCCATGTTCATTCAATATCTACCCGGGGGGCTTCCGCCAGCCCCCGTTTTTCCATCCAGGTCCCCCATCGGGGGCAGGGGATGGTAAGGTCCCAGCCATGGGTTGGCTGGGGGACCTGGATGGAAAAAGGGTTAAGGTGGGCTATATGAAAGGGGGGTTGGCTCCCTGCCCCCAACTCCACCCACCTACATCCTTTAACCAACATCTCTTTTTTAAAGTCCTTTACCAATCCATTTAACCGGTCACTGTGTCCCTACCCTCTGGAGTACCTGCACTGGACAGCCACCCCACACTCATGTAATGAGTTATGACATCATAGCCTAGCTCCTATCCCTACTCACCATAACTAAGCCTCCCTGGAACCTGCTGTGGGGAAGGCGAAAAAACTCCCACTCCGCCTAGGCCAATCCCTCCCAGCGCGCCCCCCCCCGCCCCCCGAAAAGAGCAGCTAACATGATGCCCACAGCAGGTCCTGACCAAACCTGGTATTTTGCCACTCAAGGGGAGGGAGAGTGGGTGCTGCTCCACCTGCTCTGGGGAAAAGGAGCTTCTCCTGCCAGGCTTGCCCCTTTTCAACTCCCCAGCCCTTCAGGTCCCTGCAGATGAGTCAGTGTTGCCATGGTGACCCACTCCCCCTTTCTGCAGCAGCTTCTGAGCATCATTTCCCCCTCCTGGGCATAAAGGCACTATTCCCTCTCCTCTGTGAAGCCAGACAGCATCCCTTCACCTTCCCCCCCACCCTCCCAATTAAAGGTGCGGTCAGTCTGCTTCTAGAGCAACACATGTACACATTGCCCCATGCCCAGGGCCTGAGGCAAAGCCACAACACAGAGCAAAGTCAATACCATGGGGGCGGGGGGATGTCAGGGCATTGCTTTTTGTTAATGATCCAGGTGTATGGATGGTATGAGAAGGATGTAAGGGGACAGTACTGAGTGGGTTTGTTGGGTAGTTGTCTACGTACTTGACCATCCTTCCAGTGTATCGAAAGTGAATTGTTTGCTAAGGAGTGCTTTTTGATTACTGAACTCAGCTACTAACTTCTGTCAGAGAGACAGAAAAGTCTTACAAAAAAAATCAAGCCAACATATGGAAGGTGATAATTCACGACCCTTTAGCTGCTTTTGCATATTCTGCTTTGGGATTAAATTTTCAGTATTTTACTCCATAATAAGCTAGTTCAGCAGCAAAACTGTTACACCATAATTAGCTAATTCAGCAGCAAATCTCCAGAGATTCATTAATTAGAGTTGCTCATGCTCATTCTTTTCCAAAACAAAGTTTAAAGCAACTGAGTGCCTGTTCTTAAACTGTGCAAGATGCTCTTAATCATGAGAGTTACAGAACATTCATAATTATGCCTCAATTTTAAAAAATCCTCAAGTCTGACTCATCAAGTAGCAGCCAAAATGCCGTATTTTCAACATTATGAACACAATTCTTTGAACTTCTAAACTAGCAAGATTCTAGTCACAAAGATTACCACCACAGTTGGAAACAGTAGGAAAAGTATGTCCCACTTCCAAAATAGGGGGTCAAGGTTTAGCTTTGATTATGCACACAATTTCAATGGACCTCAGTGAGAGAGGTGTATGCAGAATAGCCAAGCTAAGCATGTCAGGTAATCCTCCACAGAAAATAAGAGTATTATTGATAACTAAGGGAGTTGCTTCTATAGCTCAAGTGGTAGAGCCTGTACTGAGGTGCTGAAGTTCCGAGGTTCGGTCCTTGATGACAACCCATGGTGTGCGAGAACAACATGCGCTGTAGGCACTTACAGTCTCAGCCTGCAAGTGTTGGTCACATGAACTCCCATTGATTTCAATGAACTCCAAGCATGGAACAATTTCAGGATCAGGTGCTTATAAGGAAAGAAAGACAGCAAGTCTTCTATGAGACAATTCATAGTAGTAAGTGTTTAGAGCACCAGTCCTTAAAAAACTGGAACTACTAGGTATTGGGGTTCCCCTGAGATCTCTTCCACACAGCTCCCCAAGAACTCAGTTCAACTCCAGTCTTGTCAGTCAGGTTCCTCTATTGTCATACAATCAAACTACACTTCAGTTGATCAGGCACAAGTGCAGTGGGTGGGTACAGGGTATACCAGGCATCCAAAAGTTACATAAAACTTCTTCCCTTATATAACTTCACACATCACATTTACTATAGATAGCATTACAGGTTTTGGAACTAGTTTGGTTACCAATCCCTGTACAGCACGCACTGTCCATGCACAACTTACTGTTTACTTCAACTTCACATTCCCATCTTATCTTAACCACAGTTATTTTGTCCATTGAGAATCACTACTAATACTATGCATCGTATAGACTAAGGATGCAAGATCACCTCCCTTGGTATAGACCACTAGGGTGTAATTTTATGTTATAAACTTGTTTTGCCTTTAATTTTAACTTTGTATTTATTTTAATTACATTATAAAAACTGGTACAAAATATGTATTTTTTATTGATTACAATAGAAAATTCAGGTGTGAAAGAGAACAGAGGCCTGGGTTTATACTAGAAACAGTCCTTTTTAGCTACCGTATAATATTTATTATTAGCATAGATCGTTTTTACATTGCCAGCATCCCAACTGCACTGTGCAATTTGGAGACTGTATTACCAGAATGAACCCAGAATGAGCCGGCAATTCTATCCGGAAGACATATAATTTGCACAAGTAAGTGTCCCCCAGCAAACAACAATACGAGTGTGGAACTTTTTTAGACCTTGCATTGTCTTGATAAAGTATTTGTGGAGGAAAAACAAACTTTTTTACACACCATATGGGCTGCTGTGGTTTTACATTTAACATTATGGTATTGGACCCTTGTTTTTTATTATGATGATCCACCAACTGGTGTCATATTTTTGTATTAATTTTTTAATTATTTATGGTGATAAAAGAGAGCAAGATTTATTATTTATGTTTAAGGCTGCTTTTATTTTGTATAGCATGTATTTTTTAACATACTACATATGATATTAAAACACACTGACTTAATATCCTTTTTTAAAAGCAATTACAACATTACATAAGAACAGCAATACTGGGTCAGATCAATAGTACATCTGGTCTATAGTACATGTCTTCAAACAGTGGGAAATGTCAAGTGCTTCAGAAGGAATGAACAGAACAGGCAATCATAGACTGTATTATGTATATTATACACAGTTAACAAACCTTTGTTAATGAGTTCTTAGCTTTGCTTATGTAATGGATACAGTTCTTTTGCTGAAATGCTTGGTTATGTTCTCACAGCATCTCTGTGTTAGCTCGGTTTTAGAACATACCGGGTACTAATTTTGAACAGTTTAATTTTTGTACCAATTCTATTACATTTTTTTTAAGTGTCATTTCTCCCCCCACTTCGGCAGTTTTATGTATTTTAAAGTATATTTTGTTTAGAAAGTTATTTAACAGTTCTTAATTACGTTTTATTAAATTTTAGTGGACAAATTTTGTATAAATGCATATTGATAAAATGTAATAATGACACAAACTGAACATTTTTGTGTAATATTTTAATAGGTTTTAATTTTAAATTGGGATCAGTTTTTAGTTTAGAATTTTTTTTATTAACAACAAAACTTTACTATATAGTTTTTGTTTTTTTTATTTTAAACTTGGAAGGTGTTTTCTCCTTTTTTCTTACAATCTGAGATTATTAATGCTCCTTGCATTGCTCTTAATTAGATTTTTACATAACTGTACCCAGGTTACATTTCTACTAATACATTTGGAAGCAGTCAAATCATATTTCTTTTTTGATGATTTTGACTAAATTGTCCATAGTCCAATAATTTAAACTAAACTGTTTTTGAACCTGCAGCAACCTGCACAATTGATTATTTACAGATACAGTTATTAGGAAGGGCGCGTTTCCTTCAGAATAGCTGTCACGGTTTTTTGTGGGAAAAAAGTATATACTGGTGGCAGCCATCATCTATCAGTCAGCTGCCCTTTGCATAATTTGTTTTATAACTAAGGGTTTTACCAGGCATGACTGCACCGAATTATAAAACCCCAGATATGGTAGTATTATTAAACCAAGTATTTTTCACACTTTTTAAAAATGTTAACAGCCCCCAACTGCTTTATTCCTTCCAAATTTTGCAATGTTTATTTGTGCAAAAGCTTTTTAATTTCTCACTTTATAAAAAAAAATACATTTTTAAATGACTTTTTAAGCATCTGTTTGTTTTTTTAAAAGATTTTAGGACTTATTTTTTAAACTTAGTACACTTTGCCTGCAAAGCTATACTCATTAAATACAGTTCTTGAAGGGTGGCTGCTCTTTACTTTGGAGTTATGTAAATAGGTAACAGACACTGTTTTCTCCCTGACCTTTCAGGGATTTTTTCCATTTAGTTTGTTTCCTCCTCTACATCTTTGATTTCCTTTTTATGTCTTTTACATTTATTCCTTAAAGTAGCACTTTTAGCCAGGACCAATAATCCTTGTGAAACAGCTGCCTTGATTTGGGCTTTCTTTGCCTTAGGATTAAAAAAAAAAAAAAAAAAAACACTAGATACTTTTTTTTATGGTAGCCAATGGGTTCTATTTTTTAATCTTTCATTGGCATTTAACAGAGCTTTGCTGTGCTTTTCCAAGCATTTTTAATACCATTCTTTGGAGTTCCTTTTTTACTCTGTTTCCGTCTCCCCCTAATACTTCTTTGGGGAGTCCATAAGGTCTGCCGTTAGAGCATTGGTTCCCAAACTGGGGGGCGACCCCCCGGGTGCCCGTGAAGAAATTCCAAGGGGGCCGCAAAGCTGTGAAATTTTCATAACAAAAATAAATTTTTTTTTACACTGATAAAAAAAAATATTTTACTTATTTATTTATTTTAAAGACCGACAGGCAATAAATTATACATATTTTCTGTATACATAATAACTATTCATAAAATTGTCCAATTACAGGGCTATATTATATAATTACAATAAAGTATTAACAATCTTCTCATTTTTGATTATGAATATAAGTAGACAAGAATAAAGGTACAACATAAAGCAGTGGTTCTCAAACTTGGGCCGCTGCTTGTTCAGAGAAAGCCCCTGGCAGGCCGGGCCAGTTTGTTAACCTGCACATCCGCAGGTTCAGCTGATCACGGCTCCAGGCCAATAGGGGCTGCAGGAAGCGGCCCGGGCCAAGGGAAGTGCTGGCCTCCCTTCCTGCAGCCCCCATTGGCCTGGAGTGGCAAACCGCGGCCAGTGAGAGCCGCGATTGGCCAAACCTGCAGACGCAGCAGGTAAACAAACTGGCCTAGCCTGCCAGGGGCTTTCCCTGAACAAGCGGCAGCCCTAGTTTGAGAACCACTGACAAAGTACAATAATAATAAAAATACAACTATAAATAAAAGTATATAACTGCAAGGTTTTCAAATTTCATACCACGAAATGCACATTTTTTTTTTTGGCCTTTCGATGTGTAGGAGTGCCGTTTCGGTCAGTGGGGAGGCCAAAGAACGATGTAGAAAGCGATGGAACTTTTTAAAACTTCCTAGCTTGCTCACAAGAGCGTTCAAGACTGTTCTATCATGGGAGTGGTTACCTCCACCACACAAGACCAGCAATGGACACAATTTGACTGACAACTGCTGAGACAATATTTGGAATATAGCAGTTCTGGACATCTTATTGGGAAAAATAGGAAAGGGGAATCAAAACAGAGCTATAATAAGGAGATTACAGATTTCAAAGATACAGAAAAGGTTGGAGAAACTAGACCAATATAATTTAGAAAAAGCGCATGTCAAAAAAGGACTTCACTAAGGTACTTGCGTATGTGCAGGAAAGAGATGCTACATTTTACAAAGATATATGTCAGCAAATGTCAGTCATTCTTCATGCCTCCCTGATAAAGTACAAAGAGGACAGGGCATGGATAGAATTTAGGTGGAATTCCTGCACAGAAGTCACTAACAGCAAAGTAAATGCTATAAACATTTGAAGAAATACCATTTGCATCAGTTGTTAACAGATTATATGCAACAAAAATAAGCCTCCTAGCCTCTAAATATTTCCTGCAACATATTCTGGATGAAAGAAAATCCTCTAGATCTCAAATGATGAAGGATACATTTGACCTAACTAATCACAGTGAAGTGACCTCAAGCAAGTTTCCTGAAATTGCTGAATTTCCAGGATGGGATTTACTTTCTGATTACGAGAATGGTGTGAAGTAAAGTTCAGGCGCAATTTCAAGATCATTGTGTCCACAATCCTTTCCTTAATCTGAATGTGGAGTTTCAATAGGTAAGAGAGAAATTAGGGAGCAAAGAATTGTTGAAGTAGAACCACAGCTTTGTGCAATTCTGCATAATGAAGAATGCAGCGGTAAGAAGATAAATGCTGTTTTTGTTGGTGAGAGAAAAATTTCTTCAACCCAATGTGAATAGAACAAAGGATAAATGTAAATCTGTCCCCGGGTTTTTAAGCATATGCTTATATAGACACACACTGTATACATAAATATACAGATTTTAAGTACATGTATGTGTAACGGATTAGAGTAAGAAGAATTGTACTTCTATGTTTTTAACAACTGGTCATTTTCTGGGCCTGGGAGTAATGAATAGCTAGTGAAGTTGGGCCAGTTTCCTTTTCTTTTATTCCCTGGGACTTCAGATTACTTTTTTAAACATCTGTATCCCATAGAGGAATTTATCTCTTTGGTTAGGTAGCTGGTATTTGGAGAGCCATATTAATTATTGGATATAGACAGCATATATGCTCACTGGATACATCATATTAACCACTTACTAAGCGTTTTTGAAATGGTTGTTAGATCATAAATCTCATCTTCCGTCACTTTTTTTCACATTAAGAACATAAGAATGGCCATAGTAGGTCCGACCAATGCTCCATCTAACCCACTATCCTGTCTTCTGACAGTGGCCGGTGCTAGATGCTTCAGAGGGAATTAACAGATCTGGGCAATGATCAAGAGAGATCCATCCCATCATCCAGTCTGAGTTTCGGGATGAGGATTAGGGGCACCCAGAGCACATGGTTTTGTGCCTGATCATCTTGGCTAATAGCCATTGATGAACCTACCTCCAGAAACTTACCTAATTCTTTTGAACCCGGTTATACTTTTGGCCTTCACAATATCTCCCGGCAACAAGTTCCACAGGTTGACAGTGTGTTGTGGGCAGAAGTACTTATTTATGTTTGTGGGAGTAACATGGATTTATATAGTGGCACTATGATATTTTCTGTCTTATTATCTATCCCTTGTCTAATGGTTCCATTTTGGTCTAGGTGAAGCCCATCCTTCCTGTATAGGCACCTTCTTTTCCAAAAAATTCTCCAGTTCCTAATAAACCTAAATCCCTCCTCTGAACACTATTGTCTCATTCACACATTAATGCAGTTCTGCCTGTCTAACAGGCTGTGTGTGTGGAACTGGGAGCATTTCAGAGAATGCTACCATGGAGGTCCTGAACTTTAATCACTTACCTAGCAGCCCAAATTTGGCCTCCTACCTTTCACCGTGTCATGGATACCTACATGTACCACAACCACCAGCTCCTCCCCAGCACTTGGTGGAAGTTTATCTAGAGGTTTCCAGAGGTCCACAACCTTCACATCAGGCAGGCAATTCACCAGGCAGTTCTCCCAGCCATCACAAACCCAACTACCTATTGCTATTACCTGGCTCTTCCTAATAACTGGGGCCCCGTCCCTCAGATGGGTATCCTCAGTGGGAGAGGATACCATGACATCACCCGGAAGAAGTGTCCCAACTATGAGATAATTTCTCTCCACTCCAGTTTAATGTTCTCCTTCCCCAAGACCTTCATCCTCCTCAACAGCACAGAGGTTGTCCAACTGGGGTAGGACTGCACTTCTGTGTCCCTGCAAGTCTCCTCTAAGGACCTCTTTGTCTCCCTTAATTCCTCCAGTTCAGCCACTCTGGTCTCAAGAATCTGTACTCAGGCTGAGACACCCATGAGTTGCTTGCAGCAAATGCATACATAAGCAACCTGCCCATATGGCAGGTAATCGTACATGCTGCGTTCAAAGCAATAAACTGAATAGTCCCCACTGTGTTGCTGGACTTCTGCCTGCCCCCCCCTTTTTTTTAAACTCTTGAGGATTGGGGAGGGGTTGAGCAGGAGACAAGGGGTTGGCCTATGTTTAGATTATGTTTGTTACCCTAACAATGTTAGGCGTATCTGCCTCCCACACTCCTTCTCTAAACTCCCTCGTAAAACTCTCCTGTTTGCTAGCTTCTCTTGTTGCTTAGGAGCTAGCTTTTTAAATCCCAGCTCTCCCTGACCTAGCCCTGCCCCCTTGTCAGGGGATTCTAACGGCATTAGGGATCAAAGAACAGCATACTAGAGCCTCGTTAATAAACCCTCAGCCTAGCCTATCATGAGTATTTAAATTAAGCAACAATAACTTGGAATGTGAAATGTGTGAATCACCTCATTGAATAGAGAAAGTTACTATACCTTAAACAACTGAAATGGGTTCTGACAAGACTGATAGGTCAACATTTTAACCCATCATCTAAACATTTCACTTTCTCACCATTAAATTTCACAGACCTGGAACTGAATTTCAAAGACACAGAAAGAGCTAGAGGATGGAAGGGAAGGACAGCGAGACACAGCACAACCAGGATGTTTACATAAGCGTACATCACAACAATAACAACAGAGCCAACACTCAAAGTCCACATCTGTGGCGTGCACATGCTCTTGTTTCACCTGCAGTAATAGGCGCATTGGTAACATAATTAAGGCACACACACAAATGACGAAAGTGGGCTTAGAAATACGTTCTATTTGGAAGTGTTCTTTTGAGATCCCCATATCCATCAGCCTTTTCAGAGTGAAGGCTACAGAATTAATATCTCATCTCCTTGGACAGATCCCCAGAAGATCTCTCTCTATGAGAAGGAAGGATTCAGATTGATTTCCACTGCTCAGCTCCTACTCAAATAAACACATAAAAACCAGAAAGAAATCCAATGACAGTAGAATTTTCCCTTATTTTTTGTGGGGTATACTGCTGGGTCAGAAGAGATCTCTTCCTCCAGAGCATGCCAAAATGACTTAGAAATGTTTACAGTTTATTTCTTAGAATGGCCAGTGATGTATTAAATATTTACTAATACTATTTTATAAAAATCAAGCAGCTTTCTTTTTTAATTGCCCCCTGCCATAATGTGTTAATTTTGAAATAAGATAGGGTGGATTATACTGATTCAAGTGCAGCCTCTCAACAAAGGTTTCAAACAACAATTGTGCTAAGACCATTTATATCCATCTTATAATACAAATCCTTCTGGCATCCCGTAGTCAACAAATTTAAAGAAAGAAAGTAAGAACAAATTCATATTATCCACTATTAACTATTTTGCTCTGTAGCATAATTTACAATTGAAAAGTGATCTGACACAGTTACATAACATGACAATTAAAACACATAACTCCATTATTACAATGCATCTGCCAGCATCCTCCAATCCCACGCAACAACGATACACTTATGTTACAATTTAAGACTACTTCCTGAAAACTCCCGAATGCATACTCATCAGCTGCCTTTTACTTAAGTCAAATGGACATATTTGAAGGTCAAGACCTAATTGATCTCACTATCAAACTTTTCTTGATAGTCAACCTCAATTTAAACTTTTTTTAATTTTATCCCAATAATTCAGTTATTAGTAGAGCTGGTTAGCATATTTTCAATTAAATAAAATGTCAAAACAAAAACTTTTCCAGGGATGTATCAGTTTTGACAAAGTTTTCACTGGGAAGGTTTTTTGACAGACAGACTCACTCTTGAACCTGGATCTCTCACATTCCAAACCGGTGCCCAAACCGCCAGATTACAACCATATACCTCTTCCCAAAAAGGGTCAGGCTTGATCTGAATAGACCAACATTGACAAATCCATATTCACAAAAACGTTCAAAAGGTTTTGGTTTCATTCCAATGCAGAATAAAGCCACATTTTGAAACCTTGAAAACTACCGTGAAATGGAATTTTTGTCTTCTGGTCACTTCTTGTTATTAGCCCTTGTACCACCAGACCGAGGCACATATTACGATGACTCCACTTATTCCCTTAGCCTGAAAAGACAAATCTTTCAGAGGCCTGAGTCTTCCACATACAACATATTCCTCATAGAGAAAGGAAAAGGAATCTCCCAGTTATCCACACACCACACAGAATATTGGCAGATCAGTTTGTAACTGCATTACAAAACAGAGTAAGAATGTGCAAACTCTTTTTTTCAGGCCTTAAAACTTTCACAAATAGCAACCAGTTTTCACCAGAATACCAAAATGGCACATATAGACCATTTCAAGTTTCTGCCTTGAACCACAACAGCTGATCAAACAAAAGGTTGCAACACTTGTTCTAGTGGGGAGAGGATTCCCTACCACCATCATTACCACCACCTTCCCTCTCAATGAAACCTGAACCATTCTTGATAAACTTGCCAAAACACACACACACACACCACATTCTTGGCATAGAAGGGAACCTGTCAAGTTTCAGCTCATACTGTAAAGTTTAAGCTACTGAAAATGATCTTTTAGAATGGATATGACTTATGCAACATTATTTGGAGGTGTTGTTACACCAATCATGCAAGTACCTATTCCCACCACTAATCACAATAGCTCCTGGAACAGTGATAGCAAAAGAGGCAGAATGCCAGATTCAGACCCAACCAGAATGATTACCGACCCTGCCGCATGAAACCACTGTCAATAAGTCTGGCAGCACGAGTTGCTGCCAAACTCTCCTCCACTGGGGAGCCAGTGCAGCCCTAACTGGTGACTGGGGAGGAGAGGGAATAACTACCAGAATTATGGGGGTGGGGAGAGGGAGGAAGAAAGTCCCCCTCAGCCTATTTCCCATAGAACCCCTGGCAGAAATTGAAGAGGTCACTTGAGAAAATGAGGACTCCCTGCCCTTCCTGCCCACCCACACCAGAAGAAAGGAGCACCCTGAGGGTGACTCTAATGGAATGCACAATTGCACATCCCTTCTGACTTCTGCTAGTTTAATCCAGAGACTACTGTTTCCTTGCTGTGTGATATAAGCACTTCACATGGGCCTCTTTCACTGCTGTATTGTATGTTGCTATCCAATATCTTTGATCAGTCTCTCTCACTATTACCAGGCTTCTCGTTTCTAAAGCAAGTGCATATAATGTTTTCCCCCAGATGCATTATTTTGCATTATTCCAAGCTGCTTGTTTCCTACTTGTGTTTTAACCTGCCTAAGACCATTTTCTCCCCTCATTTTGTGTGTGTGTGTGTGTGTGTGTGTGTGTGTGTCAGTCAGACCAGTTTGGGACGATCCTCCTCTCTTATGACCTATTATCCTATAGGCCCAGATTCAGCAACCTTCAGCTGAGACAACACAAAATCAGGCCTTCAGAATGAGATTCTTCATCTATGTTTAGAAAGGTGGGTTTGATACAGATCTAACTGCAACCCTATCCAGGGCTTTGGAGCTGCTCCAGCTCCGCTCCAAAGGGTCCCTATCTTGTGTCTATGGTCATTTACCAAGTTTTCAGGCCAGGAAAATATTACACTTACAATGCTTATTCTAACCACCTTACTGGGCATTGCTCAAGTATGTAGGCTCAACAGAACAACCACCACATGTCACTATCATCTAAACCTCGCTGAACTTGCATGAAATAATCAGGCAAAACCAAGCCAAATCTTGTATAAATTTCAGTCTTCCAAATATGCCCAGCCTACCTAAGATGGCAAAAGCTGACAAACTTTTCATACCACAAGTTCTTCCCAAGACACACAAATCCCACTCTTTCCTAGGTCCCAGGTGCAGAGGGCTCATTGGCAATTAATCACATTTAAGCAGGTGTTCCCTATTCCTAGATTCTACAAAGAGATACTCTCCAACCCGGGAGTGAAGAAACAGATAACTTGTATGTTAGTATACCCCCCACACACACACACACACCTCCTTAAGAGTGAGAGCATGGGGATGCTTCTGCTTCCATAAGCCAAACGCTGCCCTCCGGAAGGACAAAGATACCCCATGCAATCAGAACACTTCTCTTCCAGGGAACCTTGGCAGCTCCTTATATCAAAAGTCACTTTAAAAAAAATCCTATTTCACTATATTTTGTGAAATTATATAGTTTTCCTCATTACCATTCTACCATTACTTTTTCCATATACTGCAGTCAAATTCATCTTCCTCTCCATTTGCTGCAGATCTGCTCTTACACTACATCCCTTTTCACTCTTCAAACTCAACCTCTAGACACTCATTCTGGTGCACAAGGTCACAAGACTAACCTACTTTATACCAACAAAACATTGTTCATGTGTAAAAATCAATATTCCACTATATAGAGCAAAAAAAACCCCAACAACAGTGAAGTAAAGTAGACTGCTGTCTATATTTCCTTCCATTGGCGGGATTATTTCAAGATCAAGAAGCTTGGATGACTATACCTACTAAAAGAGCTCCAATACTCACGTATGCCTTTCACTATCTCAAAAATATAGCAAAATACCCAAACATAATTGAAATGCAGAAATACAATTGTTTTAACCTCCTTAGTGAAAGTTGTTAGCAAAAAGAGGAATTACGTTAGGCTGTGCCACATACCTTCTTTTTATTTATATTTTAGGATAGGTAATTGATAGAAGCTGTTGTGTTGAGCCTGAAGGGGATTACTTAAACTTTTTGCTGTCATTAACTGTTAATACAGACCAAGAACTGATGACTGGTTTTCAAGTACATAAAAAGTTGTTACAAGCAGGAGGGAGAAAAATTGTTCTCATAACCTCTAAGAATAAAACAAGCAGCAATGGGCTTAAATTGCAGCAAGAGCAGTTTAGGTTGGACATTAGGAAAAACTTCCTGTCAGGGTGGTTAAGCACTGGAATAAATTGCCTAGGGAGGTTGTGGAATCTCCATCACTGAAGATTTTCAAGAGCAGGTTAGATAAACATCTGTCAGGGATGGTCTAGATAACACACAGTCCTGCCATGAGTGCAGGGGACTGGACTAGATGACCTCTCAAGATACCTTCCAGTCCTATGATTACCTACATACACACACTTTTCTTTTGCAAAATGTCACCCAAAAATAAGGAGGGGACAGGTATTGACAATTATGTCACACCTATCTCTTCTGTGTGTATTGGGGACAAAAGAAAAGATTCTCATTTATTTTCCTCCCCATGAGCCTTCTCTTGCTAACACTGCAGCAATCCATATACAGATGCTTCCCGGGTGACGCGAACCCGATTTACGCAAATCCGCATTTATGGAAAAAGTTCCCTAAATTCCTTAAGCTAGAAAGGTTTTTTTGTTTGTTTATTTTTTAAAAGTGTAATTGTCAGAGATACGTTCCCGACTTACGCAAAATTTGAGTTAGGCAAGGCGTTCCGGAACGGAACGCTTGTATAAGTCAGGGAGTATCTATACTGATCAGCCAGACTCCCTTAAAGACTTCTTTTAAAAAATATATTACTCTTGCCACATACACACTGAATTCACCCGGAGCATGTGCAGAAACAGTCCCATTTGTACAAATGGAAACCCAAACACATAAGAAACACTGTCAAGCTGTATATGAGGCCTCCTCCACAGGTGGTATGTGCAATTTGCTTTCCTTTAAGCTTTGAAAGTGCTTCATACTTAACAGGTGGATTTTATTCCTTCCAAATTCAAGATCTAGTTTAAGGCAAGTTATTAATAAAGCATGTTCTTCTTTATTACGTGGATTGCATTTAAAAACAACAAGAACATCCTGTCAGTTTTATTATAAACAATTCAGCCTCCTACAGAGACCAGAAGCAAAGCAGCAAAATGTGCCAGATTTCTAATACAACCGAAGGACTCAGGCTATGTCCATGCTACAAGCTAGGGAAATGATTCCCAACTTGTACAGACATTCTTGCACTTGCTCTCATCTGAGCTAACACACTAAGGGTATGTCTAAACTACCCACTGGATTGGCGGGCAGCGATCGATCCAGCAGGGGTCAATTTATCGCGTCTAATATTGACAAGGGTCGATTTATTGCATCTAGAGAAGTGAAGACACTGCGGTGAGTAGATCTAAGTACGTCGACTTCAGCTACGTGAAGTTGCGTAACTTAGAGCAAACCCCACCGCCCCCCCGTAGGCCGGGCCTTAGAACAGTACTGGAGCTGCAGTAGCATGGGCAGCAGTGACATGTGCTAGCAGCCCCAGGTACATAACCAGAGGTTCAGGTAGGTCTGTGCACAGGGCAGTTAGCACATATCACTGCTGCCCACGCTACCTTAGCTAGGCTAGTATGTTTCGCTTTGCTAGCTCAGATGAGAGCTAGTGAGAGTACGTCTACACAAGCTGGGAATCACACCCCTAGCTTGTATAGATACAGCCCAAGTTTAACCACCATACTTACCAGCAAACAGCTGCAATTCACTTACAGGTGATCCACGTTCTAACACTAACTGGACAGCTGTTGTGGATGGGACCCACCTGTGCCAGAGCCATGTTCTAAAGACTATCATATCTTAGCCTTGGCTCTAAGCTAGAGATTCCTTTAGTGTTCTAACAAAGCTTGACCTGCCTACATTGCCTCTACTTCAGAGCTATTTAAGACTCTTATTCATGGGTACAAAGCCTGAACAAACTGGACAAAACAAATTTGGCCCCAGGGCTGCTGGAACAATTTGTATAGTGCTGAGATCCATTGAACCAAACTGTAAACCCTGTATATGACGGAAACCACTTCCAGGCAGGTGTGGCAGATACCCAGCCCAGTACCCTACTCCCCGCACTCCTAGTTCCAGCACTTATGTTTGGCCCTATCTGATTTAGGAGGAGATAAAGTCTGAACCAATGAAGTGGCAAGCACCTACTGCTTCCTCGCTCATTTCTTTCAGGATCAGGCCATTGTATAGTGTGATACCTTCAGTTCAAACCAAAAACATAACCACTACCTATGCAGTAGCAAGGTCATTATTATCCAAGTCCTTACTCTCTGAATAGAATACAGAAATAGCCAGAAACTGTAAGGTTATTTCATGGAAAGTAAGAGATGCTGCTATTTACTTCCATTTAGGTGGTTAGAAGGAAATGACTTGGGATTTGCATAATCACAGATTACATTACCGGCAATTTCTCACACTAATAAATCCTGTGCTCCAGGATAACACGCTGTCTGAACCCCATTTCCACCACAAGCAAAGCATCACCAATCACCACATGTCTGCACTGGTCTTGCAAATTCAGAGTCTTAAATCATATTGTATGTTTTGTGCCCTACACAATTTAACTTTGGCTCTACTGTGTTGGTGCCGCCACTTGTACAAAAACTGATTTGTAAATAGCTTCCTAAAGCAGGATTAATCATAGCTTCAGGTCTAACCGGAGCATACTATTTATTCAGCCAATACAAGGACCCAACAGGACCATGTCCTGTATGACGGGTTCCCTCAAAAGATATTCAGATTATATCTTTTATAGAAATATATATTTACTGTTTATAATAAAAACCACTAACGGTTCAGTTCTGTAAAGCATTTTCTCTCTACATAACATAATGCAATACTTTGTATAAAATAGGTTTATAGAAACAAGCATTCAGCCCAAGGCCTTCTGTAAAAAAACTCATCTGGTAGTCATTAGGGAGGTGAAAAGATACTCAGATTATATGCATGTACACATACGCACACTAATATGATAAAGCAAAAGTTATTTTTAACTTTAGTGAGAAATCTGTAGCAATTAAACCTATCTGGATTAAGTAAGGTACAAAGATATTTAACCTACCTCATCAAGGCTGCTATCTTCTTTCTTTAAGGCTATAAAAAAAAGAAAAAGAAAGAAATCATTATGTCATGCATTTCAATGAACATAAAATAATTAACTCCTTGAATAAAAAGAGAGAGAAAAAAATGTTTCCTGTAGTAACAGGAAAGAACAGACTGGCCTGAATAACAATTTTATAATCAAAATATCAAACTGTAAATGAAATGTAGAATTGCACAGCATGTATCTGAGAAATATTTTTCATAAATATGTAAATCAAGCTGTCCTCTCAGGTTAAGGAAAATAGGAGTCTACATTTTTTTTTACTTTAATTCCTATTGAGCATGAAAACACTTCAAGGAGAGTCTGACTGAACTGCAGAAAGCCATGTGTAAACCAGACCTATCACATACTCCATAATATATTCAGTTCATATAGAACTCAACATTTCCAATACAACAGAGGATGCATTGTGACTAGCAATCGTTATACTCTTCTATGGTTTACATTAAGATGACAGCACAGATCTCACATATTATGTTAATGTTTATTGCATGCAAATATACTATCAACTAAAGTGAAGTCAAAATAGAAGAGAGATTTGGAGTGTGAAGCAGTGAGGCAAGGAGGAAAAAATGTTGCGAGCAGTTTTGCAGCTCTGACAGAGGCTAATCCATTTGAAGCGTTTTATTGAGCCTATCAGATACCTGTACAGAAATGCAAACAAACTTAATTTCTTCAGTTCGCTACTGGAATTACATCAGCCTGCAGGCTAACAGATATATTTAAGTTATGCACATATTGTGGTCACATCATCCAGAAACTGCGTTCTGAAATTAATGAAAAACCACTACCTCCATGAGTTTGCTCTTTGGTGACTACCCTGAACAGTTAAAATGAACCAAGCCATAGTACTGTTGGATTGGAGTATTTTTACACTGGCTTATATGTTTACAGTTAACAGTTGAATGGTGAGAATTGTAGAGGTTATGTGGCCCCAACATCTGGAACAATCTTCCTCTCCTCCTCCTCCACTTAGCGCTCACTTTCCTCAAAGTCATTCCCTCAAATCATCTCCTCTTGGGTCTTGTCTACACTGGTGAAAATGTGACCCATACATCTATTAGAAGGAGCAACAACGGAAGCTTCAGCTTGGATAGGGCTCAGGCATTTTACTACTACAGTGTCAGAATACACCGCCACTGTTTTGCCTGTGCTACAGTTTCTACCATTTCTACCACAGGTGGTGAATTACTGGCCTCATTTTTCCTAATGCAAATAAGGCCCAGAGGTCTTGTCCTTTATTTGCCTTTACATTGCAACTCACTGGGGAAGGGAACGTGTCTTACTCAGAGCCTGAAAAGAGCCATTTAAATGTTAATCTTATTAACAAGAACTTGTCCAGATTTCACACTAAGTAATAGTTCTGGTGTTTTGCTGAGTAGTTTGGGGAGTACACTGTACATTGTGTATCAGGTATATTTTTTTTCATTGTAATTAAATAAGGACTGGAGTAAGGACAAAAAGTTTATACATTGCAGAACTGCCAACCCCACGTGTTCAAATATCTTGAGCCAGGACCCAAAAAGTCATGAGATTAGGAGAAAAAAATATATATATATATATATTATATATATATATATATATATATATATATATATATATATATATATATATATATATATACACACACACACACACACACTTTCCGCTCTTTTAATTTAATTTTGGGTTTTGAGCCTTCAGGGGGCACTTTAGTCATATTTTTAAAAAGTCGGTGGAGAAAAACTTGACAAAATGAATTTGAATTCTCATGTAATCACAGGATTACAGGTACAGGGGCTTCAACAAAAACACCAAATATTACAAGTCTCATAATTGAATCATGGGCTGGCAAGCAACACTAATAATGTTGCTTGTATTATGCTTAGGGTTGCCAACTTTCTAGTCGCACAAACACCCTTGCCCCAACCCTTACCCAAGGCTCCGCCCCTGTGCTGCCCCTTCCCCGAGACCCCACCCCCGCTCACTCCAGCCTCCCTCCCTCTGTCGCTCACTCTCACTCACTTGCTCATTTTCACTGGGCTGGGGCAGGGCATTGGGATGCAGGAGTGGGTGAAGGCTCCGGCTGGGGGTGCGGGTTCCAGGATAGGGCCAGAAATGAGGAGTTCAGGGTGCAGGAGGGGGCTCTGGGCTGGGGCAGGAGGTTGGGGTGTGGGCTCCAGCTGCGAGTGTGGGCTCTGTGGTGGGGCCAGGGATGAGGGGTTTGGGGTGCAGGATGCGGCTCCAGGCTGGGACAAGGGGTTGGGGCACAGGAGAGGGTGCGGGCTCCAGGAGGGAGATTGGGAGTGGGAGGGGGCTCAGAGCTGGGACAGTGGGTTGGGGTGCAGGCTCTGGGAGGGAGTTTGGGTGCGGAAGGGGGCTAAGGGCTGGGGAACAGGAAGGGGGTGAGAGGTGCAGGCTCCGGGATGCGCTTACTTCAGGCAGCTTCCCAGAAGCGGCGACATGTCCCTGGGCTCCAAGGTGAAGGCACAGCCAGGCAGCTCTGCGTGGTGTGCGCCACCCCCACAACTCCCATTGGCTGGGAATTGCAGCCAATGAGAGCTGCAGAGCCAACGCTCGGGGCGGGAGGAAGTACACGGAGCCCCCTGGCTGAGCCTCTGCCTAGGAGCCAAGGGACATATTGCTGCTTCCAAGGAGCTGCACGGAGCCAGGCAGGGAGCCAGCCTTCGCCCTGCTGCTCTGCCAACCAGACTCTTAACGGCTCAGTCACCAAGGTCCCTTTCAACCGGATGTTTCAGTCAAAAACCAGACACCTGGCAACCCTAGTTATGCTGTAGTCTTGATATTTTTCTAGCTTGTCTTTACCTTTAATTGTATTTTAAACTTTGACTGAAGTGGATATTTAAGAATTGTTATACAGAGAAATCAAAACATGAGGATTTTCTTAGCCAGTAAAACTAAAACCCTTGTCAATTCTCAGTTTGAGAGTGAAATTTTAATGAACAAATAGCTATCTGACCTAGGGTTGCCAGGCATCCAGTTTTCAACCGGAACACCTGGTCGAAAAGGGATCCTGGCAGCTTCGGTCAGCACTGCTGACCGGGTTGCTAAAAGTCCAGTCGGCAACGGAGCGTTGCTAAGGCAGGATCCCTGCCTGCCCTGGCTCCGCACACCTCCCGGAAGTGGCGAGCATGTCCAGCTTCTAGGCACAGGGGCAGCCAGAGGGCTCTGCACGCTGCCCCAGCCCCAAGCGCCTGATCCGCAGCTCCTATTGGCCAGGAACCGCAGCCAATGGAAGCCGCAGGGGCGGCGCCTGTGGGCAGAGCACCCTGGCCCCTCTGCATAGGAGCCAGACATGCCAGTGGCTTCTAGGAGCCGCCTGAAGTAAGCATCGCCTGGCTGGAGCCCGCACCTTGAACCCTCCCACATCCACCTGCCCCAGCCCAGAGCCCCCTCCATTTCTAGCCCCACCCCAGGGCCCGCACCCCCCATCCACACCCCAACCCCCTGCCCCAGCCTGGTGAAAGTGAGTGAGGGTGGGGGAGAGCGAGCGACGGAGGGAGGTGGGGATGAAGTGAGTGGGGGCCTTGGAGAAGGGGCAGGGCAGTGGTGGGTCCTCAGGGAAGGGGCGGGCCAAGGGTGTTTGGTTTTGTGAAATTAGAAAGTTGGCAACCTGGGAATAGCAGCGTTGGTAAGAGTGCTTTAGAGCATGCCCCCTTATGTAAGCTGGCTCAATGCCTTGCGATTCACCCCCCTACTTTAAGCACACCCTTTAATTATTAATTTATGCGTCTCACAGTTATTTCATCTTGATACATATTTAATCATCAATCCTCGTATGATGTTAAAATACTAATGACACAGTGATTTGACTTGATTCTTTTAAACAACTGATTAGCATACTGTATAGTCTATTAAATTTAAGTGGATTCCACATTTTTCCTTATCAAACCAAGGAACTACGACTTTGTTCATAGAGGGTCAAATTAGTTTGCCAAGCCAGAGACAGCGACAAAACTGTCAATAGAAATCTATTTCTTTAAGGAAACTAAGCATTATTTAACTATTTACATTTCTTAGAATATCAAGAAGAATATTACAAATACACTTACCAAAAAATTGTAATAAATTTTAAAACCAAGATGTCCTTTCTCCTGGTAGAATGTTTCTGATATTTCAGACAGACCAGGCAGCGTATTCAGAACTTTTGCACTGAATAACAACTAGCAGTTGTGCAACTGATTTAAGAACACGGAGTTCAGCACACAAACAGTATGCATTTCTTTCAATATACCGCAGATCTACAGTGTCTGCCAGTAGACTACAAATGGCAGTTCTTGTAGGATGAAAGTTGAGGGAAGGACAACTTGGCATTAGACATTTTTCAGAACAACGAAATAATTACTCTAAAGCGGGTACACTAGAGAGTCTGGGCCAGATCACAGCTACCGAGGGTGGGGAAAGGCAGCATAGCCAGATCTATGCCACCCTCTGAGAGCCCCCAGAGGCCGTGGCTGAAGAGCACTGTGTTGCAATGATCCCAACTCACATAATGGCTCCCGAGACTGCTCTGACTTGTGCAGGGTCTGAAGCTGTCCCTGGATATGTCTTGAGGATCAGGGGAGCATAAAGATGGTTTTAAGGCTCCACCCCTTACCAGGTGCACCAAGCAGAGCTCTGACGCACCCAAGGATCGGGGTCTCTATATAACTACTATCACCACTAAAAATGAAATCATTTGCATTAATATATTTAAATTTTTTCTTCTGAGCAACAGCTGATCCCTATTTAACATATTTTGCACACTGCAAAGCACCACAAAGTCATAGTGCTACATCTACAACAATACAATCGAAAAAACAAAGACATCTTGAAGACATCCCCTCCTGCCCCCCAAGATTCAAGGGGCTCTGCTAACAGTATTAACAGTTACGCATACTAACATCAAAAATCAGTGAATGAGGACCTCAGATTTATATACACAGTTCTTATCAGCCAGGGCTGTTTGATATGACAAACTCTCTCTGATAACTGGGAATTAGGGCTTTATAGTATGAAAACTATTATGTTTGGTGACTAGTTTCTGGAGAGTAGTTAGCCCTATACCAATAATATCTATGAAAGAAAAAAAGCTTTCAGTATTATACTGGTTTTCTAAGAATAACTATACATTATGCTTTCACTGCTTTAGTGGGTTATGGTATGTGTCATTAACTCCTGAGTTCAAACACAGTTTAAACATTTTATAATTTTTCACACAGTTACCCTCACCGTGCTACTATACATTTAACCCTGTTATCCAAAAATACCATCCAGAGCCCATGAAGAAACTACAGTGAAAAACAAGAAAGGGAAGACTGTTCTTTTCACCTATCAAAAGTGTTCTTTAGAATACACATGCCATACCAGGAATTCAGCCTATGTTTGGGGAGCTGAAGGATTCCAGAATGAAAAAGAACCCAGATTAGAGCAACATGAATATGTTACTAACAGTTTGATCTCACTAGGAAATTGCCAGAAAAAGGTGTAAGGCCACAAACAACAAAAGCCATTAAACTAACTGTTAAAGCTCCTTCTTGGGGTGACCAGATAGCAAGTGTGAAAAATTGGGACAGCGGGTGAGGGGTAATAGGCACCTATGTAAGAAAAAGCCCCAAATACCTGGACTGTCCCTATAAAATCAGGACATCTGGTCACCCTACTCCTTCTAGAGCTGTTTTGCTTTCCTCTCCCTAGCCTCAAAGTAGGAGTTAAGAATGTAAGGGTACGTCTTCACTTACCGGAGGGTCCGGCGGCAGGCAATCGATGTTCTGGGATCGATCCCGGAAGTGCTCGCCGTCGACGCCGGTACTCCAGCTCGCCGAGAGGAGTACGCGGCATCGACAGGGGAGCCTTCCTGCCGCGTCTGAACCTGCGGTAAGTTCGGACTAAGGTACTTCGAATTCAGCTACGTTATTAACGTAGCTGAATTTGCGTACCTTAGTCCGAAGTGGGGGCTTAGTGGGGACCAGGCCTAAGTCTTAAACTTTGAATTTCCTGGTACATTGGTTAAAGTTATTTAAACATAGAGGGGTTTTTTGTGTATGGTCATGGGTCACATGGGAGTGACTATGTCCAAACCCCGTGCTGGTATATTAGAATGTTTTTCCTATAAATGGCATGATTAGAAGAAGGCCAAAATATCAGACCTGCTGCATGTGGAACAATTTCACTAGCAAGGATTGGCTTTTAACAACAGAATTACCTAAATGCACTTCTACCCTGTGGAGCACTCTGCGCTACTGTAAACAGAACATAACTTTTGCATCAAAAACCAGGTCAAAGAGCCCAAGGGAACCAAAGGGTCCTTTTATTTATTACTGAAAGAGAAATGGAGAGATGAAGTTGCAATACATCTTATACTCAAGAACATGGAAAAGCAGTAAGTGTAAACTCCAAAACAGATGTAATTCAGGCATAAAATGTGTGACAGTTCAAGTCACCATTACACAAAGCAAAGACCTGGGTTTTAGAGTAAGCTCACATGCCCCAAATGCTGATGCCAACCCAAAGAATCAATGTATGATAATGCACATACAAGTAGTCACTGTCCTTATAATACCCATTACTGTTGCCAAAGCATTTTATTAGTAGACCTGCGTCTTTGTACATTTAATTTATTTGGACCAAGATTTTTTTTTTTTTTTTAAAGATTCTAAATTTAAGCTCTTCACTAAGGCCTGATCCAAAGCCCAATAAACTCAACTGGAGTCTTTCTACTGAATTCGGTGAACTCTGGACCAGGTTCAATGGGTTTGTCCGCACTACATTGTTAACCTGTGCTGACAATTGCTGGACCCGGGCCCGATCTCACAGCTGTGCTAAGATGTCCAGACTTAACCAAACAGACTGACGGGGTCTACAGCCTGAGCTGCATCACACTATAAAATGATGGGGCTTGGACTCAAGTCACAGCACGTCCGCCTGATGTTCAGAAGACTTCAGTGGAAATAAAGCTTTTGGGAGTTAGGTCCCTTGGGCCCTGATCCTGCAAAAGACTTAGAATCAATGGGACTTCTCACAATACATTAAGTTAAGCATGTGCTTAAGTCTTTGCAGGATCAGGGCTTTATTTAAGAGGCTAACTTTAGACACTCATTTTAAAAAAACAAACAGTCTTGGTTTCTTAAAAAGCAAAACTTCCATGGTTATATATTTTAACTATTATCTACTTGATCAAACAGGTCCACCAAATACATAATTATGCTTTTTATTTTTAAAAAAGCATATTACTAGCTCTGGACACACTATTTTCATATGTGGATACAAGGATTTATTTCGGGGATGTAAATATTTGCTCCAAACTTGGAACTTAACATTCATCCTGGCATCATTTTCTCCTTTATAAATATGAATGTTACAGGAAGACAAAGGAAAGTTGTCTGAATTCAGATGCTTTCTTCCACTTAAAAGCCTGCAGTTCTTAAATATTAGGGTTTGTAAGGAGTTGATTTGCAATGGTGAACTAGTCAATCTTGTTATCATACATACATCAAAAATTACACCACCAGTATACGGTATAGCGTCCTCTTGATGCAACTGTAGTAGATTCACATCACGAGGACACTACTTGCCACATTCTCTCCTACCCTGTTTCCCCGAAAATAAGACAGTGTCTTATATTAATTTTTGCTCCCAAAGATGCGCTAGGTCTTATTTTCAGGGGATGTCTTATTTTTCAGAAATGAAAAATGCCTTATTATCGGTGGATGCCTTATTATCGGGGAGGTCTTATTATCGGGGGGATGCCTTATATTACAACGAGAGGCAAAACTGTAAGTAGGCCTTATTTTCGGAGGATGTCTTATTTTCGGGGAAACAGGGTACATTCAGGCCACTTCCCACTGCACTACTGGCACACAGAAACTTTAAAACTAGCATAGCAAGCCACAACGGGATCAGCCCACTGTGTGGGAATCCTCTGGTGGGACAGTGAATAATGGCTCTGACCCTACCCACATCTCTACAGTCGGGGTAAGAGGCATGACAAGGGGAATTAGGTGTGTCTGCACCCAGTGATCCGAGGCTGCTGCTCAGGGTTATTGGCAAACAGCGTAATTTAGAGCAGCCAGGGGCCCATTCTAGTGCTCAGCAGCTCTGAATTATGGGAGAACAAAGATAGCTTAAATTAAGACACCTTTGCATGCCTCCCAAGCTGCACTACTCCCCCTTTGGCTGCAGTCAATGACTACTTTTATGCTATTTGTGTGAACTAAAAATGAGATACTAGTTGATTTAGACACCGCACCAAAAATAATCACAGAAACGTAGGACTGGAAGAGACCTTGATAGGTCATCTAGTCCAGTTCCCTGCATTGACGCAAGACTAAATATTATTTAGACCAGTGGTTCTCAAACTTATTTGATTGGGCCCCCCTTCTTTGTGTCTGTACTTGGTATATGTACTTGGGGGGAGGGGTGTAAACAACACCCAGCTCTCAAGACAGAGCAGAGAGAAGCGGCTGCTGGCCAGGCGCCCAGCTCTGAAGGCAAGCATGCGCCAGCAGCAGGCAATGTGAAAAGTGATATTTGTCAATATCACTTTTCACAGCAGACTTTGTGCCCCATGGCCACCCTTGCTTCTGAGCTGCTGGTGCCACTCCCAGAGCCGCCGAGAGCTGGTTCAGGCCCCGGTGAAAAAAAATTTTCGGGCCCCCCCAGCAAGGACGGACCAGCTAAACAGGACCGACGGGGGGGGGAGGGGAGGGAGGAAGAGAGAGAAGCCGGGCCCCGGTAATTTGTACCGGCTTCCCCCCCCTCTCATCGGCCCTGGCCACCCCAGAGGTGACAACCAGAGCCCTGCCACCTCCAGGTGAGGGATTGGGGTCGGGCTGAGAGAAGAGCCCAAGCCTGGGTGCCGGGGCTCCAGTTGTCAGTCTAGGGCGGCAGGGCTCCGGCTATCCTCTTTATCCCCACCTCCTGGTTATGCATGGCCCTTCTGCATAAGCCCCAGCCACCCAGGACTGATAGTCAGAGCTCTTAAAAAAAAAAAACGTAAAAAAAACCAACAAGCATACAGCTCGCACGTCCCTTGGAAGGCCCACCCCATAGTTTGAGAACCGCTCATCTAGACCATCCTTGACAGGTGTTTGCCTAACCTGTTCTTAAATACCTCCAATAACAGAGATTCCACAACATCCCAAGGTAATTTGTTCCAGTGCTTAACTACTCTTAGTTTTTCCTAATGTCTAACCTGAAACTGCCTTGCTGCAATTTAAGCCCATTGCTTCTTGTCTTACCCTCAGTGGTTAAGAAGAACAATTTATCACCCTCCTCTTTATAGCAACCTTTTACGTACTTGAAGACTGTTGTCATGTCTTCGCCAGAATAAACCAACCCATTTTTTCCCCAGCTTTCTTCAGAGGTCATGTTTTCTAGACCTTTAATCATTTTTGTTGCTGCCCTTTGGACTTTCTCCAATCTTTCCTGAAGTGTGATGCTCAGAACTGGACACAGTACTCCAGCTGAGGCCTTATCAGGGCTGAGTAGAGCAGAATTACTACTTCTCCTGTCTTGCTTACAACACTCCTGCTAACACATCCCAGAATGATGTTTGCTTTTTTAGCAACAGTATTGCATTGTTGACTCCTATTTAGTTTGTGATCCATTTTAACCCCCAGATCTTTTTCTGCAGTACTCCTTCCTAGGCAGTCATTTCCCATTTTGTATTTGTGCAATCAATTAGTACTTTGCATTTGTCCTTATTGAATTTCATCCCATTTATTTCAGACTATTTCTCCAGTTTGTCAAAATAATTTTGTATTCTAATTCTGTCCTCCAAAGCGCTTGCAACCCCTCCCAATTTGATATCATCTGCAAACTTTGTTAAGTGTACTTTCTATGCCATTATACAAATTATATACAGCAATGGTTCTCAAGCAGGGGTACGTGTACACCTCGGGATACTCAGAGGCCTTCCAGGGGGTACATCAACTCATCTAGTTATTTGTCTAGTTTTACAACAGGCCACATAAAAAGCGCTAGAAAATTCAGTACAAACTAAAATTTAATACAGACAATGACTTATTTATGCTGCTATATATACACATTGAAATGCAAGTACAATATTTATATTCCAATTGATTTATTTTATAATTATATGGTAAAAATGAGAAAGTAAGCAATTTTGCAGTAATAGGGTGCTGTGACACTTCTGTATTTTTATGTCAGATTTTGTAAGCAAGTAGTTTTTAAGTGAGGTGAAACTTGGGGGTACACGAGACAAATCAGACGCTTGAAAGGGGTACAGTAGTCTGGAAAGGTTCAGAGCCACTGCTCTACACGACCCCACTGGATATGCCCTTCCAGCTTGACTGTGAACTATTAATAACTGCTCTCAGAGTACAGTTTTCCAACCAGTTATGCACCCACTTTATAGTAGGTTCATCTAGTCTATATTTCCCTAGTTTGTTTATGAGAAGATCATATGCGACAGTATCAAAAACCTTACTAAAGTTGAGATATCTCATATCTGCTGCTTCCCCCCATGCAGAAGCCTTGTTATCCTGTCAAAGAAAGCTATTAGGTTGGTTTGACATGATTTGTTCTTGACAAATTCATGTTGACTGTTAGTTATTATCTTCTAGGTTCTTACAAACTGATTATTTACTCCACTGTCTTTCTGGGTACCAAAGTTAAGCTGACAGGTCTACAATTCCCCGGGGTTGTCCTTATTCCCCTTTTTATAAAAGGGCAAATATAGTACCCTTTCCCAGTCCTCTGGGATCTCTCCTGTTCTCCATGAGCTCTCAAAAATAATTGCTAACAGCTTAGAGATCTCTTCAGCCAGTTCCTTAAGAATTCTAGGATGTATTTTATCAGGTCCTACTTACTTAAAGGCATCCAACATGCTTAAGTAACTCTTAATTTGTTGTTTCCCTATTGTAGCCTCAGATCCTACTCCATTAACACTGATGTTCACTATGTCAGTTGTCCAATCACTGCTAACCTTTTTGGTGAAAACAAAAAAAAGCATTCAACCCTTGGTCATTGCTGTGTTTTCTGTTATTGTCTTTCCCTCCTTATTGATTAATGGACCTACCCTGTCCTTGGTCTTCTTCTTGCCTCTAACATCTTTGTAAAATGTTTTCGGCATTTATGCACCAAGCTAGTTTAATCACGTTTTGTGTCTTGGCCTTTCTAATTTTGTCCCAACGTGCTTGTGTTGTTTTTATGCATTGTGCCAAAGATATAAAATGTCAATTTGAATGAAAAATATTAAAGTGTGGAGAACAATGGCAAAGAGTTCCAAGAAGATCAGTAAATAATTTTTAAGGCAAAACAACCTGATGCCAAAAAGAAAATTGGATAGTAATACCAGGAGATGATAAGGTCAGCAATACAAAGTATAACATGCTATCTCAACACGTTTTACATCAGCAAGAGAATGACAGGATTTAGCAGCAAGAGATGACGGACAGACTTCTTTTGTCTAGCCTCCTAACCATCACTGCTCAGCTATTATCATCTGCTTTCCGACTTCATGCCTCAGCCTTAAAGGGATGTTGTCTGGTGGTGTATTTTTTAATAAACATTTTACCTGTTGTAGAGGTAAACAACATTAAAAGTAATTTACTTTTCTACTAGATGTGCTTTTTTTTTGGTCTAGATTTCTCAGTGTGGCACTGAAAGCAGACTAGTCAATTTTAATTTTATTTATTTTCAGTCAATTCAATTGCAGGTTCATGCTGTAGCATCTGAGTTTCAGAAGCTACTGAGAAATCTTTGTTAGTTTTCAAACATTATCTATAGGAACACACTATAGGGACATTAGGAACACACATTATCTATAGGAACACACGTTATCTAAAGGAACACTGCTATAATTTTGCAGTTTTGTAAAACACAATGCATAGCAGTTTTGTAAAGCACAATGGTACTAGATAAGTAGGTAGACAGGCAGAAAGAATCTTTACTTATACAGCACAATTTCAGTTTAGTGTCTGTCAGACAAACTGCATCCCAAATTACTTTGCAGAGCTAAATAATATATTTACAGAGATAAAATTAAAGCAGAGGGAGAGAGAAATTAGGAGATAGAGGCCTGAGAAAAGATGGCATGAGGTAGGCTGAGGCAAGGAGGTACAAGAAAGCTAACGCTCATAACTAAATCTGATCCCCTAGGTGCCAGAAAGTAATTCTACCAGTTCCATGCCACTTCCTTTTGTCACGTGTGTTACAAGACGTCCTCACATACTGTAGGGAAACAGATAAGTGATGCCAATGGCCTGGATTGACCCCACAAGCCCCTTTCAGGTCTGCTCACTTATTAGTCAGACCTCTCTCTCTTTTAGGCAGCGTTGTTGTAGCCCTGTTGGTCCTAGGATGTTAGAAAAACAAGGTGCGTAATATCTTTTATTGGAGCAACCAGAAGCACTCTGTGTAGCTCCAAAGTTGGTCTCTTCCACCAACAGAAGTTGATCCCATAAAAGACATTAGCTCTATACATCCCTCTGGTTAGTTTCATTACAAAAGGAGGGGCTGGAGTTCACAGCTGTGACTCTTTAGGGATGAAAGGCCAAGTCCAGCAGCCCCCAGTAGGCTAAACTCCCTGGGATGTTATCGCACCCCTATCCCCCGCTCCAGATGTCTCCTGCCAAGGGGACGGGTGCACCGTGGGCGTGGGCAGCACGCGTAGATGCCAGGATGCTCCCAGAGGCGCCGGGCCAGGCGGTGCAAGGGGCAGAGGCGGCGGCTGAGGACCCGACTCACCTATTCGGCTGAAACTCTCCGACAAAGTTCTCCGCAACTTTTTCATCCTGCTGCTTTTCTCGGCGGACTGCGCGTCCAGCATAGCACACAGCTCGGCGGCGCCGGCCAAGCGCAGGGGGAGGGAGGAGCCCGATCGCCCGGCGCCCCCCGCCGCGGGACCCTCCTTCCCCACCGCCGCTCACACCGCCGGGGAGGGAGCGCGACGTAGTGCCCAGGGCAGGCTCATCGCCTCCCGTCGGGGCTCCGGAGCCAGCCCTGGCGGGGCGCAGCCGGGGAGAGCAGCACGGAGCGGCTGGGGGTGCCCCGAGGCGCGCGGGGGAAGGGGGCAGCCCTGCCCGGGTGCCGCCGGCTGCTCGGACCCGCCCCGGTTAGCGCAGCAGCAGCAGCGGCCGCGTCCCCGCCAGCTCCAAGCCGAGCGGCAACTCCAGCAGCCTCCGCTGTGCCGCCCTCCCCCGCCTGCCCGCCCCGCTCCGCCCCCGCCCGCCTCGCTGATTGGCCGGGAGAGCGCCGTGGCTGGGGCCCGGTGGCCCTTGGAGGCGAGTGCTGGCCGGCAAGGGCGGGGCTGGGGTCCAGGCTGCTGGGTGCGGGGGGGCGTTGGTGGGACCAGCCTGCTGCGTGTAGAAGGGGGGGGGGGTTGGTGGGACCAGGCTGTGGAGGGGGGTGCAGGCTGATGGCTGCAACCAAGGGGGAGGGGTTAGTCAGTCCAGGCTGCTGGATGCAAGGGGGGGCTGGTGGGTCCAGTCTGGGGGGGGGGTCCAGGGTGCAGAAAGTGGGGGGTTGGGGGTCCAGGCTGATGGGTGCAGGGGGGAGGTTGGTGGGGCCAGGCTGATGGCTGCGGGGGGGGGGGGGGTTGGTGTGATCAGGGTGCTGGGTGGGGGGGTTGGTGGGTCCAGGAGGGTGGTTGCATCAAGGAGCTGGTGCTGAGGAGAGGGGGTAGTGGATTTAAGAGACCTTACATAGGACTACAAAAACAACAAGGAGTCTGGTGGCACCTTAAAGACTAACAGATTTATTTGGGCATAAGCTTTCATGAGTTAAAACCTCACTTCTTCGGATGCATCATAGGACTGTGGCTCTTCTCACCCCGAAGGCTGTGGACAAAAGAGGCTGGAAGGGGCCCTCTGGTCTGCTGGCTGTTTGTGCTGATCTTCCTTCCAGTGACTTTAACAGGGCAGACCATAAGGGAGATCCCACTTTTTACCACAGCTCATGCCGTCAAAGATTAAGAACATCACTGATTTGTACATTAAACCCAAGGCAAAACAATCTGTAGATCTCCAGCTACTAATTATCTCTGTCGCATGAATGTATTCTGTAGGGATTAAATGGGCAACAAATACCGATTACTCATTAGGATTACTATACACCGCACCACCCTACTGCACTGTGATCTAGAGCACATACACAAAGCAGACTTAAGCCAGGGGAGGGTGAATGCCAAGCAGTCAAGAGTTCACTTCAAACAGCAGTGGTTTGCAATGTTTACACAAGAGAGGAGGCTGAGGCTTAGATGGAGTAAAAGAGTGAGATCTCACCACCCAGTATGCCTTGTCTCCAATTCCTACCAGCTGCACCCTTGGGACAGTTAATTTAGGCATTCTGGAGAAATGCAATTGGTGTAGGAGTCAAAGATGGAGAAGAGCATCTTGTATACCTTGTCTAGAGTAGGTTTAAAGGGGTACTGTTACCTAACACCTATTTACTAATGGTTTAAAAGGATAGTATGGACAAGGCACACTGACTCTTGAAGTCCAAACATGGCTCACCATCAGCCCCAAGATTTTAAAACACAGCCAGATAACACAGCTTCAAATGTGTTAGTCTAAACCTCAATGAGTGTTGAGAGTTTCTTGATCGTGTTAAGATAACTCAGTTGAACTAACATGATGATCTCTTTTGGCCAATCAAGACTGGGCCTTAGGGTATTTCTAGGCGAGAATAAGAGGTGAGGATTTTAAAAACACACACAAAACATGTTAGCTAACACAGGTTAACACTTTTTTAAACCCTAGGGTAGACAGGGCAAGTTGTATTTTAACACACATTGTCTGGTCAAGGTGAACCACCTGACACCTGGGTTATAACAGGGCTAACTAGCATAATTTTACAGGTATTAAATTGTGTCCACTCCATCTGTGAAGGAATGTTTCAAATCATGTTAGCTAACTCAATTTAAAAAGCACTGGACAGGCACTTGGGCCTAGATCATCTGCAACTGTCAAGTCTTTGGGGTAGGAACTGTCTTTTGCAACAGGCACATACACTACAGGGGTTGAGTATATGGCCTACCAGTCAGAGCTGACCCACATGATGTATTTGTATGGCCCTATGGCATATACAGATTGTGGAGAATATTAACTTTCCTTTTAAAAAGTACATTTCTTTAGCTCTCATGATTGTGAAGAAACCCTTCCACATGTGACCCAAGAGTAAACAACTTATGCAGTGTTGCCTTTCTGAGGGCTTATCTACACAGGGAAATTTACTACACCAATAATAATTATACCAGTAATTATAACAGCGGCTTTTTTTTCCAGTTTAGCTTATGGAAGCAACATAAACTAAACAAAAACATGCCCACTGTTATTCCAAAACAGACTCGACACATGGGAAGTTGTACAGGTATAACTACAGCACCATAAGTATACTAGTAATGCCAATCAATTTCTGTGGACAGCCTGAAACAATAGCTCTCAAAGGCATGAATTCTGTTATCCCCGTTAATTTCATTGGAGTGCTAACTAAAATAGCACTTCAATGTCAGTGATTTAATTGCTGGTCATATTAGCAGATAGAATGGGGATGGAAACTGGGAAATGTTGCAGAGAGGAAAATGCAAAGATAAGAGAGGAAGAGAGATACAAAGACAAGGAAAAGGGACAGAAACAGAGATGTGAGCATGGGGTAGGAAGAGGGAGAAAGGGTGCAAATAGGAGTAGGCCAAGGTGGCCATACTTTCCACTGAGTGATACTGAATGTGACAGTAAAGTACTCAATAAATAATAGTAACTAGAAGTTTAGTTACTAGATAAATGCCAGATTTTACCCTTGATCTCTATTCAAACTTCCCATTGATATCAATAAGCATTCTTGCTCTGGATGGAGGGAAGTACGGAAATGTATACTGTTATCCATGGACAATAACCAAAAGTAGAATTTGACCCTTTCCATATAATGAGTTTGACACCTCTGGTGCACTCAGCTCCTAGCACAATTTGGACTCTGATCCCTGATTGAGGTCTTTAGGTGCTAATGTAATGCAATGTATGGTTTTGTGTATTGCAAGTAGCCATTCAGTTTCACCCAGAGATGGATGAGCACAGTGAAGAGGTAAGAGCACAGAGGCAGGATATAAACATGCTCATTAGCCCCCTGCAATTGCATTCTACACTAGCTCTATCTTCAAATGGCCCTGCACAACTAAATCCAGGTAGAGCACATTGCAGTGGTGTATCCTGTAGGTGTCTAAGTCACATGTGACACAGTCAAGTTACAGTCTATCTGGGAATCATTCTAGTTTTCATCTTGGCCACATTTTGATTTGAACTGACTTTTAAAAAAGAAATTCTGAGGCATTAGCCTCTCCTTTTGAACAGTGTCTGCAGCAGGACTTAAAAGTGTGCCAATTTATACATTGACATTTCCAGTGTCTTTTACTCTTGTTACTCATAAAAGACCTTGTGCCAAAGTTGTCCAAATGTCTGTCGGGCTCGTTGGGGGTAGGAGAGAGAGGCTGTGTTGTTTTTGGAGGCATATGATCAGAAATGTTAATAATCCCGAGTCAGCTGCTGAACAGAAAGCCCACGAGAGAGTGACTGTAATGCTTTGTTTACCTGAAACTTGAGGGATCGTGTGTGATCTATTGTCTTGTGCTTAAAGACTTAGTTTGGGACAAAACAATTGACGCAAGAGACTAGTTGCTCTTGCAAAGCACTGAACTGCGTTAGGAAAGGGACAGAAAAACTGAAAAGTTCAAGGAACAGAAGAAAAAAGACAGCGCGATGTTAGCTTATAGTTCTGTTTATCTTGCATCGTCTGCTCCGGGCTTTGCATCCTGCAGTCCCTAGTCAGGTAACCCCCCGTTGTTTCAAATCAATGGGAGTTCTGCCTGACTCCTAGGGCCGGTAGCATGGTGCCAATGAAAGTAGACAGGTCTGTGCTCTTAGAGTCAGACACCCTGAAGAATCCACCGGCAGCGTTCCACAGACACCGATGAAAGAGCAGCTGGAAGCGGTGCAGTAAGCTGTAAAGCACGCACGGTAACGTTTGGTCTTCCTCACTTCCTTGGTGGGTTTTGCTGGAAGGAAAGAAAAGTGGAACCGTTCAGTGCCTTTGTCTGTGTCTCCCCGCTCTCCACTCCCCGCCTACTGTTTCCGAGAGCACCAGAGCTGAAGAAAACTCATTGAGCTCCGAAACCTGCAAGCACCTTCTTGACTTTGATGATGTCAATACTCCCCCACCCCCATTTCTATGGCCCAGCTCGGGAAACCCATAAAGCGGAAGTGTGAAATTAACAAACCGCAGAGCTGCAGCTATTACACCGGTGACAGTTTATTTTCCTGTAGCGCCTGGGCTCTCTGCTCAGCTTTGCATATTTAAACATAGGGATTTATAGCCTCGAAGAAGTTACCGATGTGCACTCAATGCTAAAGAGCATCAGCATTGTTACACGTACAGTAAATCCCAGCATTTGCCTTTGCGCCCTGTATCCAAAAGCGTCTACACCGTTTTAACTTGTTTAAAGCACAACGCCCAGAATCAACCTCCTGAAGACAGAACAGGAGGAAAAAACAGGTAGAAAAATAGTCCTTATCCCAAGCAGCTTCTTGGCCAGCTCTGAGGGAAGAATTCACCCGAACTTAGTCCCTGCAGTTGCGTGACTCCGAATCATTCTGCAAACTGGAGGGTTATCCAGCGCGGTGAGAAATCAGTCCTTTGGCCAAACCATCCCGGGATTTGTATTGCAGGGCTGGAGACTGGGAAATGCCAGCCTGCCTGCTGTGCGCTGAAGTAAGAAATCAGTTGTGTTATTTATGAGGGGAAATAACTGGGGTCTTCAGTTGGTTTATTTTAGTATGACCGATTTGATGGGGAGTGTGGGATTGATATAAACCATCTCCAGACCAGTACTGGGCATGGTGGGGTCAGTATCCCATATCTCACATCTGCAAGACAGTGCAGACACTATTCCTTACTAGTAGGGAAAGAGGGAGATGATGAACACCTAGTCTCCGATCTGGGGTGCACAGAATGACTGCCGATGTTGTAGGGAAAAGGTCACTTGCCAGACATCCAAGTACATGGGGACAGTTTTATATGCTCTGGAGTCTCAGTGCTGCCTGTACCATCTCTCCCCTCCCCTTCCCCCGTGGTTTTGCTTTGGGATCTCTGAAAGGAGATGGACTTAGGTTATTTGAATTTGCACTGGAGCAAGAGGCTGAATTTCAAAACTTGAACTGTGCATAAACAAGCAAAAAGAACTAGTTGATCCAATGCCTGTCAGTGCTGTGTGCATGGATCATTGTGCTGTGGGAGCAAGTGTAAAGCCTGATAAACCATGACCCTCGGAGGGTGGGATTGAGCCTGGGACCTCTGGAGCTAAATGCATGATCTGAAAGCCGTATGGCTGTTAGTTAAGGCTGTAGAGCACTCAGTAATCTCTCTCTCTCTAAGTGGTCTGGTGCCACTAGATGGGACAGAACACCACACCCAGGAGGTGTGTGGTTACACAGGCACACTCAGACCTGGCTGATTATTCAAGATTAGCAGGAGGGCTGTCTGGGGATTGGGGGGAGAGAGAGAGTGTGTAGGAAATAGCTCTCCAGCAGGACAGGTTTACGGATGCAGAAGGCATAGGCTTTTGGGCCCCCACCTGACAGTCCAATGTAATGTCACAAATCTCCTTTCTCCCTTGCTGAGGAAATTCTCCTTTAGGCCAGTTGGCTCACCTTGGAAAGATCGCACGGCGGGGAAAGCGTGGCTGGATGCCAGGAGCTGGTATTTGGCAATGCTGCCAGCCTTGACTGACCCTCCCAGGATTAGGATCAATGTGAAAGCACTACTAGCCCCTATTAAAAGTCTCACTTTCCCTGTGTCCTCTAGTAGGACTTAATCCAAGATGACTGCTCATTTTGTGAAGAGAAGGTCGGGCTCCGATAGCACAAACTGAGCTGTAGCCTCAGGGATATGACCTTAAAGCTCTGCTAGCAAAATGCATTAGAGACAAAAATGAAACTTTGGCAGTAGTGGAAGGTGAGTGCATCTGGTCCTGGAAAAGTGTTCTTAAAGCAGAGGAGAGGTGTCCGTCTTAGCCTTGTTTGGCCCCGGCTATGAAGTAGTGATATTTATTAACCCAGGAGGCTGAATCTTGTTTGTGCATTGTACATCCCTGCTTATAATTGGAGCACAAACAAGGACGCTAACTAGGAAGTTAATTTCAGATCCTCTCAAGCCTGATTACAGCTTCATTTAGATCCTGTGCTGTGGCTTAGTAGGTGATGTGTTATGTTTCCACATGGATGAGACAAGGCTACAACATCGAGAAGAGAGTTTGGTTTTCCGGGCTAGCAGAAACCACACTTTAGCAGTGACCTCTCAGTCTGAGCAATGTGAACTTTTGTCTCTCTGCAGTACCCTCTAGTGGTCAGTCCTTTTGCAAACTAATGTATATGAGTCCCTTATATCTTACTTTGTGTTTACTGTATACTTGAGCATTGGAACTTAAATAGCCTCAGACTGAGAGACAATCTTATCATCTCTGTTATAATTTGTATTCCCTTTGAGGTTGTTTTCCTGGAATATGCAGCTGTCCCTTTCATACCTAGGCACGTGTAGCTTCTTTCATTTTGGCTGAGACAAAGGCAAAGAGGAAACAGCATGACAAGAAACAAAACTGTAGCCAGTAAAGGAAAATGAATGACTGTCATAAATCTGCCCACTTCAAACTACTGAGTTAACAGAAGCACTTTAACTGTAGCCCCAAAGTGTTAACATCACATGTTACAGTGAAAGTTATGTAATCTCAATGGCACTGCTGAGCAAATATAAATATATTAGGTTTGCAGGAATGTGTGTGCTGAGATACTTCCCCATTTAAGGTTACTTGGCTACCTAGCAACATTACATTAAAGCTGAATATTCCTGTGAAATAAGAGAAAAATCCTTTAACTAGCTAATTTTCATGTGCTGTCCTGATAAAGGGCTCGTAAAAGAGAAAATGGTATTTCTAGTGAAATTACCTCAACCATTGTGGTATAATGTGCTACAGTCATTGAAATGCTCAAATACTCTGATAATGAAGATGATAAAATTGGAAGCAGTCAGGAGATGATCCATTTGAATGCATTAAAAAAGCATGTGTGAATCATATCAGCTTATCCTAAAGATTGAATAATGGGTGTTTACTGTATGATCATTGCTATTCATCTACAGTTGACTACTTGGCCATCAGAAGTGTACTCACTTTGTATATTCTAAGTGGTTATCCACATGCATGTGCTCACACATGCACACTCAAAGCCCAACTGATTCTGGATGTGACAATACAATGATAATTTTAAAATGACAGCTATTCACTGATGTCTGAAAAAAGCAAGGGTGATTTGGAGAATAACCCGATATATCATAAGGGCTCTTGAGTTTTTGTTTTGTTTAATAAATCTTATTAAACCACAGGCACCATAAGTATTTTCGAAAGGATGTTAGAAGACAAGCATGTAACGCTGGATCCTGTGAGCAGCTCAGTTCCCAGTGGGGGTGCTCAGAACCTTGCAGGACTGGGCCCATAGCGTGAAGCTGACCTGACAGGGCTAAGTGTGATGCCAGGGGTGCATACGTCTTATGCTAGCAGCCCCCTACAGAGGGGTGAATTTCACACAAAATGGGTAATACACAATGCGCAGGTGCTACAGTCATGAGAACCACAACTTATAGGGCAGAGTGGACAAGTACACTACTCACCTCTCACACCTGAAAATCTGGACTTCATTCTTTAGGACAGACATTTTGTGGTCTGCTCAAGTTACTGCAGTTCACATTCATCTCCATCACAAAATCAGTACTTAAACTATTTTAAAATCATTCAGACCACATGCCAATCTCTGCTCAGGGGAAGGCTTGGATAAGATGTCTTAAGGTTTTTATAGCTCCTATCACTGTGGTAACAAAACACCGCACAAAATTAAGCAGCACAAAAATCACAAATGAGGCGCTGAAGATCGAATGAGGCTCTGTACTTGTCTGTAATGTATCTGGCACAAATCGGTGCTGAAAAATCCCCCTGTAACAGGAGTCACGAAAGTTATTTATTATTTGCATTGTGGTCGCACCTAAAGGCTCCACTGAGCGATCCGGGCCTCACTGTGCTAACCGGTGTGCACACAGATAACAAAGAGATGGTCCCTGTCCCACAGACCTTACATTAGAAGTATTTGCTGAGACACAACAGGTAGATAAAACAGACAAGGTAGCACACATGAGCAGTGAGACGAGTCATAAGCAGCAGGCACAGCAAACCAACTACCTACCTGTTGTTGAGTGTTTTGTAGGCATCATAGCAGAGGTGAGTTTTAAGGTGGATAATACAGTGGTTATGTGTATTTTTATGGGGAGCTCCTTCTAGGCAACAATAACATCAGGGGAGAAAGTGGAGAGGCCTTTTAAGGAAAATTGAACAGATAGGCAGTAAAGGATGACATCACTTTTGGCAGACCATAAGCAGGGGCTGATGGCTCAACAGAGTATCAGAGATGATAGACAGAGCTAAACTGTGAAAGGTCTTAAAAATGAAGAGAAGTAGTTCTGTGTTTGAGGAGATGGAGAGTGGGGAGCTAGTGGAGGGAGGCAAAGAGGAGGGTGAAAGGGTCAGCATGACAAGCCGGGAAGGTGATTTTTACAGCAGCGTTTTGAAAGATATAAAGGGCATTTTTGACAAGGCCAGAGCGGAGGAAGTTGCAGCTGTCAAGATGTGAGATGAAGAGGGCCTGGGACTTCTGTTTTAGCTGTGTGGATAGAGAGCAAAAGCTGTATCTTAGAGAAATTGGGCAGGAAGAAGCTGCACAACATAGACTTCACCTGAACATGTATGAAAATAGGCACTAACCAAATTCCCCACATTTATTAAAATAATAAATTCCATACATGATTAAAGAAGGGGCCCTTTGTAAAACTCAGAAGAAAAACCAAAGTCTATTTGTTCTAAATCTGTGACTGAATCTAGGCACACCTGTTAATTAAAGGACTTGTGAAAAGTCACTTCAGCACAATGCTGTGAAAATTTAGCCCAAAGTGGTGCTATCAAAAACAGGTCACAATGCAAGTTATCTTTGTAGAATGTCAGTCATACAAAATCGCATGAAAAAATTCAGGGCAGATTGCACTCACATTAGAATTAATGACATCAAGTACCATATCCCATCAGCCTAAACTCAAATCTGCGAGGAAAAGTAGAATTATGTATCTTATGTTCCTGATTGTTGAGATTCCCCATTATATTTAAACCAATACATATATATATTGATGATATTATGAAATGTTACTTCATTCATTCAAAAACTATGAACAAGACATTATAACTTCACTCTGAAATTCCCTGTATAATCTGCCTATATGATGTACTGATTGTCAGACAAGGGCATCTAGAATCAGGACCTAATCCCCATTAACTTCAAGGGGAGCACACTCAGCATCTCTCAGGACCAGCCTCACATAGTCCAAACACTCTTACCAAATTAAATTACCAAAAATGCTTAGTTTAATTAAATATTGGATCAGATTCATCGTGGTCCTGAAGATGCACATAGCCACTGATTACTAGGGAGATATGCCTGCTTCCATCAGCCGTGTATTTGGCCTAAAAAATACACAGTTGGTTCAGTTTACTTTATTTAAAACTTAAAACATGTATTTAAACAGTATATTCCTAAAATTTTCTAATAATTTACCTTTGTTCCAAAGGTTTTATTAATTACATTTCAAGCGATTATTACATGACTAAGACTAAAAATATAACTGTTAAAAATACTAAACTTATTTATATTTAGTAGAGGTAATTAGCTAAGAAATAGGTTTATTGAACTTAAATGTTTACACTAAATAAACGTACAAAGACTAAAATGCTTCAGCTAGATCAGCATTTTATTATTCCCATCACGGGAGGCCCAGCATTAAGCACTTTAACATAGGCCAACGGTAAAGTGCTTAGATAAATTGATCTAGCTAAAGTGCTTTCGTATAGGCACAAGCCAGATACTTCCAGTTCAAGGAACTTACAAGCTTACCTGGCAAAGGCTGAGGAATCTGTATGGTCCCCAAGCTCAATAGCTCCCAGATTTACTTTTACTTCTTATTCTTCCATTCTAAAAAGACCCCCCAAATCAGGGAAAGTAAATGAAAACAAAAATAGCTTTCATGGAATGTTAAGGCTGACAAATCAAGCACTCAAAAGACAGGAATTTCCAAAATTTAAGCCTGTGTTAAAATCGGGAAGAAAACAATCACATATGAATATCTTAGCAAAGCTCCATTGAAGTCATGTAGCATTTTCTATTCTAGGTTCTCTTAATGCTTTATGTTTTTTTCTTTATGTATATGAGAACAGTTAGAATGTGCAATGTGGCCAACTTAATATAGTGGGAGCATAGTAAGAGGCAGTCCCAAGAGTAAGACTGTTATGTGCTAAAGTGTTTATTTTGTGCAAATCCCCCTGCACTCCCAATCCGCCAAAACCAGAATATATATTTAAGACTCATCAAAAATGGTATAGCATCAGTAAGTTCCTCTACTAAGGAAAAAAGCTCCGAGGAATGCTTCCCTAAGTAAAAGGTTTTTCAGAAAAGTGCTTCTGAGAAATATGGTTCTAAACAAAGTCACTGCTAACACTGCATCTCCCTGAGCTCACAACAAGCAGCTTTTCTAATTGCATGTAGAGCCCAAAGATCTCAGAGAAGGGAAACTAAGCCCACCTATTACTCCATTCCAAATAGACTCAATACGATCCCTTATGACGTTGGCCCCACCTGCTCTATTAGTTCCTCTGGCTCACGGGTGCAACTCTGTCCCAGGGAGCAACCTCACATTTTATGAACTTTTCATGCTTGATTTCTCAACCGTTAAAAAGAACATGGAGGTGGCCCCTGGGAAGCTGATTTCTATCACATGTACCCATGGGGGGAGGGATAGCTCAGTGGTTTGAGCATTGGCTTGCTAAACCCAGGGTTGTGAGTTCAATCCTTGAGGGGGCCACTTAGGGATCTGGGGCAAAATCAGTACTTGGTCCTGCTCGTGAAGGCAGGGGGCTGGACTTGATGACCTTTCAAGGTCCCTTCCAGTTCTAGGAGATGGGATATCTCCATTAATTTATTTATTTAATTTATTTATTTATAAATGGCCCCCATCCCTATTATGGCAACAGCTGAGTAAAAAGAAGGGTCTCAAACAGAGGAGAAGAGTGGGTATGTACTGGGATAAGGCAGATGATAAAGGGGTGAAAAAAGAAGCCGCTTACCACGAGGAACAGTTGGGGGCTTTCTAACCTTGAGTTAGGACTGGCTGAAATTTTTTTCAACAAAAATGAATTTTTCATTATATGGAAATTTTCACACATTTCAGTTGAAATTTTATGTTTTTTCTCAAAAAAATGAAACTACAAAACCCAAACAATTCAGCACATTTTCACTAGCAGCATCAGGCAGGGGTCACGCATGCACTCTTCATGTCCATGCTCCCCCATCCCCGGGCCCCAAGGTCATAAAAAGTGCAGTGACCTTAACCACCACTTAGTTCCTTCACTGCCCAAAATCCATATTATAAAATTCTGAGCTGTGGGAAAGGAGGGCAGGTCATGGGATCTATGTGTACAGACATCTCAAAGAACTACAGTTACTATAAAGTAACTGTTCTTTCTTCAAGTACTGCACATGTAGATCCCGCTCATGGTGATTAACCAGAAGTTAGCTTTGATGCAGGTGGGAGCTAGGAGTTAATTGAAAAGAGATTGTAGAACCAAAGGCTGCAGAAACATGCTTTGAATGGGGATGAAGGGGAGGAAAGAGGAGGACGACTAAGGTGCATGCTGAAGTCTAAACATACTAAGCACCATGTTAAGATACCAAGCCTGTAAACCCCTCGAGACCTGTTTCTTTTCTAAAAGCTATACTCAGACACTTAAAATAATTGCTTCAACCATAGACAGCTTCCCGCTACTAAAATAGACTTTACACCTAAGGTCACGATGGGCTTTTCTTTCTTTCAAGTCTCAATTGAACTTTAAAAAACAAACAGAAATGAGAAATTGTCAGCCTTGTTTTGAGCGGTGGTATCCTTCCCGTAGTGCTCTGCATGTTTAATGGTGCAGGGTTTTATTTTTCTGTACTCATGGTTGTGCTGGGAATGAATAATTGCTATAATGCAGTGTAAACGTTAGCCAGACATACCCCAGGCTGCTGACCAGGTGCCAATGCCCAATCCCCCCGCTGCGTCCCTGTGTCTGGTGCATGTGCCCCAGGCTGCGTGTCTCTGCCAGGTCCTGCAGCGGCTAGAAGGTGAGACTGGCTGGTCCGGCCATTGGAGAGTCAGATGAACAACCACTTCTCCCAGGCAGCAGGGATCATACACTTAAGTCACTCCTGTGCAGCAGCCCTGGCTAGTGCAGTCACGATGGCCAGCTGAGTGAAAGAAAACATGGAGAGGAGACTAGAGCTGCTCCTACTGCTCCCCAGTGGCTGGTCTAATCCCAGGGGCCGGGGCTGTTGCTCCCGAGTCCCACTCTTGCCTCTGTCTCCCCACACCACGCATGCATGTGCAGGCAGAAACACAGCCATGTCCCACTCTTGCCTCCGCACGATATTGTGGGGGAGGAAAATATTGGGGGTGATGTATGTTTCCTCCCCTCCAATATTTCCATTGAGGGGGTTGTAGCTCCCACTGCCCTCCCCCCCGTTCCATCGCCCCACGTAGAACTGCCCTTCCAAAACAGGAATTTGATCTAGAAGCAGACACTAATGAATAATGTTTCATAAAAATAGGAGCTGAAGTCAAAGGAGGCTGTAGATTGGTACCCAGCTCAGCCACCCTAGTGATGGTGCTTGTGTTCTACTGGAGTGAGTCCAAATGTTTGAAGGAAGGCTCATCTTATTACCACATGCAGTCTTTGTGATGAAATAGCCATCACTTGAGATATAAAAGGAATAAAAAGTCCTGAAGTCTTATGAAAACATTCAGTTTGATCCAGGTAGTAATAACAAAGATATCTTTACATCTAAGGTATGCAGTTTAGCTTCAGCTAAAGACAAATGAGGTTTTCGGGGGGGAAAAAACTGAGAAGGTCTGGTCTACGCTCCACAGTTAGGTCAACATAAGGCAGCTTATGTTGACCTAATGCAATAAGCGTCTACACTAAAGTGTCACACCCACCAATGTAAGTCGCCTCCTACACCGACTTAACTCCACGAGAAGCATAAAAGTTAGAAATGGTTACAAGAATAATAAACAGAAGACATTTACTAATGCATAAGTTAAATTATATCAGATTCAAGATAAGTTTCTCACCACATGCTTTCAGCAGTCTTACTGACCAATCCCTGTAGGGACCATAATTAAAATTGTATTTGGAACTTTCCACAGAATGACTTGGGCTCTTCTGCTTTACCTATGGTTTCTGTATAGATTGTAAACCCTTTGGGCAGAGACGGTGTCTTTGTACCTCTCTTTGAACCCCCTAATACAGTGTGCATTCTATAGAAATAACTAAAACACTACTACTAAATACTGAAACTCAGCTGCATATTCTCTCTCAGTCTGAGACTAAACAGTACACAAAATGGTGAAAGGTGAAAACTGTCAAGGTTACAGAAGTGAAACTCTCCTTAATTTATAGGCAAGTATCTGTCAGATTTCATTTTTTAATATTCTCCCTATATAATGTTTTTAAACATTTGATTTATTCTTCAGAAATAGGAATCCAGTACTTGAGATGTCAAACCCTGAGATATAAAAATACTGGAGACATTTTATGAATTCTTCCCCAAGTGAAAGTAAAAGATATCTCCTTCTACTATATTAAGTCTGCTCTTAATAAAATTCAGTAAAGGATCTAAATGTATTTAAAGTATGTCTTGTGGGGAAGTGATATGTAAAGACCTAAATTTTCTTAATTTTCATGCATTCATTTAAAGTTCCAATCTGAAAAATGAAATTGATAGCCTTCTATCGATAATTTTTAAAAAATTATTCATTATATTCTGCTAATTTCCCAAATATAGCAATTAAATGCATACACTGCGGCTAGTTCTTTGAAGTTCAGTTAAAGATTTATTACATGGTACTTCTTAATGTATCTTTTCTCCCTCCCTTCTCTACCATGTCTTGCAACTATTAGTGAGGGCTTTAAAAACACTTCTTCACAACGTTTAATAAGGATTTTTAGAATATCATTACACATTCTAATTAGGCTATTAGGACTTTTATGCTAATTACATAGATACATGGTAGGTAGCTACAATGACTAAGGAAACTGCACAGCAAAAAGCAATGTTAAAATGTTAAGGTTTTCAGAGAAATCCATAAAGCCATGAAATGTGCAGTTAAGGATTAAGCAACAGATTCTGCAACGTGGTTACTTTGCATTGCAGCCCCAGAACAAAGCAGCCCTAATGCCAACATAGTTGGCCTCAGGAGGATCCTTCACCACCACAGTACTAGGAGAGAAGCTCTTATGCCAGCCACCATCCTAGGTGCCGCCACAGGGGGTGAGGCTAGAGAAAAGCTTGTGTCTGGGTATTCCCTGCATCCCACAGCTGCAATATTGTCCTCCCCCACCTTCTGCTGGAGTTTTTAAAACAGTCATTGAAAGTTTGAGTAGTCCTTATGCTCTAACAAGGTGAGAGGACCAGCCCAACGCCCAGTGTCAAAGTATCAAACTGTTTCATTACAGCACAAACAGGAGTCCCTTTAATCTAGAAATAAAATAAGATGTGTCAATCTGTACTAAGTAGCAACTGACCTTAATGGAGTTGGCAATAGACACTGTTGCATTGGGGAGTTCCACACTTACATTTTCCACCTGTAGGTATCTATACATGCTTATCCTCACCTTAGTCACCCGTGTGGTGAATGTGTCTCTCTGCCATGACTGTGGTAATGTCTTCCTGCCAATGGGGGTAGGAAACACTACTTATAGACACACAGGCTGGCAAGGAAAGTACATGAGGTGCAGGGAGAGAGTTTACTCTCTGAAGGCTGAAAATGTCAACCAGGGGTTGGAAGTGGTAAAGACTGGCTGGAAGAGAAGGAAGATGAGGAGAGGTGAAGTTTGCAAATGGAATGGGAAATTTTAAGATTGTAGAAAGGTACTCTACTCTCTGCTAAGCTCTCAGGCTCCAGGGCTTCTCCAGGTCATTCTGGGGCTGCTTTTGACCCAAGAACATCCCTACATGTGAGAAATTTGAATAGAGCAGCCAGCCCACTTCTAAACCTACTGTGAGAATAGATTTGAAATATCTGAGTGGTAGAGTCTGAGGGAAGAACACAGGATCAGCTTGGAAAGGGAAAAAACAATTGAGGGGTGGAGGAGTGATGGAGTCTAGGCTTGGTAAATACAGGCAGAGAGCCAATTGTACATGAAAGGAAAGAATGGGAAGGGTAAAACGATGGTTTTTGGGAGGTGGGCAAGAGTGAGGGGGATGTACAATAAACAGCTGGAGATGGAAGAAATTTTTTTTTCCAAAGCTTAGTTACAGGTTGGTATTTTGGCTGTGGTTTAGATCTGTAATTTTTTTTATTATGACCCAGTCCTGAAGGGCACACCCTAAACTCCCACTGTCCCAAATAGATGTAGTGGGCACTCAGTACTTTGCAAGATCAAGGCCTTTTTTTTTTTTTTGGGCCTATCCTTTCAAGGGGATATTGTCATCCACTCTTATACTTTTGTGTAGTTTGTCATATTAGATGCCCTGTAGATTGAACAGCTAACTCTTTGGACAGATCTCTATAAACAGGAGATCTGATTACTGAGGTATAAAAAAGCTACAATTGAAAACTCCACTTCTTCTCATTGTAAAATTTATAAAAGGACTTCTAATGGTGATCGTTTCCAGTTGAGTGCATAAGGGAATAAGGACTAAGATTGAAGGTAAGTCTAGATCTGATGAATTACAGCAGTTTAACAAGTTTATCATTCTCATGACTGAATATCAGAACCATCAGCATATATTGTTGCGCTGACTTTTCTCTTGCGGATATGGAAATTATCTCTCAACAGAAAAGGCAACAGAGGGCAAAATTTTTGTGGTGTCACTTGGAGTCAAGTACTTGCTTGGCAGATAAATAGGCATTAGACCAAGCAAAGTCACTTTGAGAACCAAGCAAGCGCTGAATCTGTATGTTTTAACACAAAGTAAGATACAGGAATCACAGAATCATAGGACTGGAAGGGACCTTGAGAGGTCATCTAGTCCAGTCCCCTCCACTCATGGCAAGACTACATATTATCTAGACCATTCCTGACAGGTGTTTGCCTAACCTGCTCTTAAAAATCTCCAGTGATGGAGATTCCACAACCTCCCTAGGCAATTTATTCTAGTACTTAACCACCCTGATACAGTAGTTAGGAAGTTTTTCCTAATGTTCAACCTAAGCCTCCCTTGCTGCAATTTAAGCCCGCTGCTTCTTGTCCTATCCTCAGAGGTTAAGAAAAACAATTTTTCTCCCTCTTTCTTGTAACCTTTTATGTAACAGTTTTCAAGTATGTCCCCCCTCAGTCTTCTTTTCCAGACTAAACAAACCCAATTTTTTCCATCTTCCCTCACACGTCATGTTTTCTAGACCTTTAATAATTTTTGTCACCCTTCTCGGAACTCTCTCAAATTTGTCCACATCTTTCCTGAAATGTGTTGCCCAGAACTGGACACAATACTCCAGTTGAGGCCTAATCAGCATGGAGTAAAGCGGAAGAATTACTTCTCGTGTCTTGCTTACAACACTCCTGCTAATACATCCCAGAATGAAGTTTGCTTTTTTTGCAACAGCGTTACACGGTTGACTCATATTTAGCTTGTGGTCCACTATGACCCCCAGATCCCTTTCTGCAATACTCTTTCCCAGGCAGTCATTTCCCATTTTGTACGTGTGCAACAGATTGTTCCTTCCTAAATGGAGTTCTTTGCATTTGTCCTTATTAAATGTCATCCTATTTACTTCAGCCCATTTCTCCAGTTTGTCCAGATCATTTTGAATTTTAATCCTATCCTCAAAGCACTTGCAACCCCTCCCAGCTTGGTATCATCTGCAAACTTTGTAAGTGTACACTGTATGCCATTATCTAAATCATTGATGAAGAAATTGAACAGAACCCGACCCAGAACTGATCCCTGTAGGACCTCATTCACTATGTCCTTCCAGCATGACTGTGAACCACTGATAATTACTCTCTGGGAATGGTTTTCCCACCAGTTTTGCACCCACCTTAGAGTAGCTCCATCTAGGTTGCATTTCCCTAGTTTGTTTATGAGACAGTCATGCGAGGCAGCATCAAAAGCCTTACTAAAATAAAGATATACCATCTCTACCGCTTCCCACCCTATCAAAGAAAGCCTTTTTTAACCCTCTAATCTTCCTCTCAGGCACTTCACTGTAAATATCAGGTTATCTTGGCTGCTTTTCTTAACTTTATTTTGAAGGCCCTGCAGATCTCTTCAAACGCTACTGATTGACTATGCCTCTGACTTCAAGGTTTGAAAATTCATTAAACTTTTATTTAGCCCAAGTAAACAAATAAGACCAAAGCATTCAGTAACTTTTTTACTGCATTAAGGACAGCCTAGTCTTAGAAGAACCTGGCAATGCTTTCCCTCACTACAGTCTAGTTTTCCAATTTGCTGAGATCCTCTTCCTTCTCCCCCAGAAGCCAACTGAGAAGTCTTCAAAATTCAACCCCACAAATTTCTGTATGGGCAGTCTGGGTGAAGCTTCCATCCAGAAGTCCAAGCCTGTGTCTAAATGTACCCAGCAGCATATGTTCTTTTAGGTTTTTGTCCCCAAACATACCCCATGATACACTTTTGTTTAACACTTACCCTATCACAGCATCTCAAAAACATTTTCAAATCAGCTTGGTTCCTTCTCCACAGATGATGCAGAGGAAAGTAACTGGCTAATATAGGATCTTATTTTAAACTTTGTTTCAATAACGTGGAATTTAAGGTGCTGTTTTTAAACTTATAAAGCTCCTTCTTGGGAGCTAGTTCTCTTCCTCCCAGCCCCCCCACCCAATTTTGAAACCGGTGCAGTCCCTTTCTTTAAATAAGGTGAGCAGAGGCAAGATAACATGTTCATGAGGGGACTGCCTCTCTGACTTTTGTCCTTTTCCTCTGCAGCTAGGATTTCATAGATTTCAGAGCAGGCTGCAAAATCCATTTTTCCCTCTGCAAGCATTTCGGGAGAGGGAGGTGGAGGCTAGGTGAAGGGATGGCGAGTATGCTTCTATGATTACATTTTGTTTCTGCTAGTCTAGTGTTATATTGCTTTATTAATTTTATTCTGTATACTTAAATCTGTGAAAGTCCCTGTGCAGGAGAAAAGCACTTCTACTGAAATATGTATTGTTATAAAGACTCAGATTTTCATATATCTCAATTAAATTATGCTAAATATTCTCTCTCTCCCCGAAGTCCACATGCATTTCAGAAAAGCTTATGCATTCTAAAAAGCAAAACACCTAGTCCAAATAAGCAAATTCCTCATTCTATTTTGGTTTTTACAATATCTTGGAAAGCTCACTCTGACCTTAGGCAACTTCTGCTTACATAACTAGCACTTACACCAATCACTTTAGAGCTTGGCATTATAGGGTTATATTTTTCCCCACACCGCTGAACTGTTCTTGAACATTTTATCCAGCCAAGCAATTACAAACCGGCTTTGCTTACCCATTAGAAATACAGATCTCTTGACATTTGTTTTCTTTCAACATGTTTCTTATTGCTATTTCACACAAGCCACCTTTCCCCACAATGTTTGTCTCTTTTCTAGGACTGACAATATTCCAGGGGAGTGATGGAAAACAGATAGTGAAAAAATTTAGGGCAATGAGTAGCATTTATTATTTCTAACTATTTTCCCTCATAGCTCTGCCTCCTCTACTGGAAATATATACCACTACCATTATATTTTTACTTCCTAGTCTACAACTATTAGGTATAATTATCCACAATGAGGCCAGATGGAAGACAGACAATTCTGCTAAACGTTCTAATTCAACACAATACTCTGGTTTATGACAAAGTGCCAAACAAACAGTTACAGTAGCAGCTGTAGAATAAGGGGTGAGGTAAGATAGACCCAGTAGTTCAGAATAGATGCTCAAAGGAAGGATATAGTCACTCTCACCCACTACCCTCTCATCTAGGGAGGTTAACTTGCTCCTATTGATCTTTGCCAAAAAAGCTAGTTGATGGTCACTTAATGCTGAAGTGCAGTAAATTGCACTTTTTTGGTAATGGGAATGTACACAGATGCAATATATGCTACCCCATTTGACTCTGTAAGGCAGTTTTGTGGAGAGGAAAGCTTCAGTGTTCACCTGCAGTAACAAGTCAAGGATTCAGACAGTTTGCTAGAATGACTGAATTGGGGAAAGGGGTGCTGAAGGAGAGTAATGAGGACATAGATCACTGATGCAAGACAGCTACTGTGCATACCTAAAACGAGCAAGGAGATTCATCCATTCAGATATGCAAAGACATACATGTACACTGCAGTGTGGGGTTTTAAACCTTTAAAAGTCAGTGTCACACCCCTAGTCATAGATTTGTCTTCTAAAGAGTAAGCAGCACACTTTACATAGATAACTTTTTAAGTATCCCTTACTCTCCTTAGTGTGAGGGTTGATTTAAAAAGAATCTGGCAGGACAATACAAGTTAATATTTTCACTTTGCTTGGGAAATGAAATTAGCCCAGTCCCTATTATTCCTAATATGGTTATTTAAGAAGTTTAACTCTGAAAAGTTTTTTTTATTAAAGAAATGAGAACATTTTAGGATTTTTTTTTTAAATAGTACCTCCTCTTTTTAAGCTTTAGTCCTAAAACTGACAATATCTGCTGAAGTAAAACGGAAAACAGACAGAATGAAGGAAACCAGTTTAAGTGAAGGGGAGGATATTTACTGTGCAAATCTGTAGTAAGAAATATCAACAATGTGCACTTGGTTTATCAGACATAGGTGTGGTTACTTTTTTCCCTTTAGATTTGTTTATTTATACTATCATTCTGTTTTCTTTGTCCACAGAATGTGGGGGAAGGGAATCTCATTATTGAAAATGAACAAAGGAGTCTAGCACACACCTGAGCACTGACAAAGAAAGATGTTACACTACATCTGTCTAATGCTATTGCATTCAATTACTAGGAGCTAAATTAAAATTCAAGGAGTGTCAACCTTTGGCCTAAGACAAAACCAGCATTTTTTTATGTAAGTAATTGTAATCGTGCCTCCATGGGTCACAACTGAGAACACCAAATTCAGGACAAACTGCTGAGAAATAAGGCACATACATCCCCAAATTGGAAGTATTTTGAGAAGTTCATCAAGAGTTATTTCACATTTTGTAGTAGATGGTTGAGATACTGCAGTCCAATACTGAATTCAGTAAAAGTTTACCTTTGGTTTCAATAGAAGCAGGATTATAGAATGCTAAACTTTCAGTCTGAAGTGTTACGAGAATTTGTTTACACTTTACATTTTCCTATTCCCCATTTACTGTTTCACACTGAAAAAGGTTCAGACACAATATGTGCTAAGACACTGATTATATAGTTTCCAATAGATACTTTCTTAGTGCCTGCAATTTTGGCAAAAGAGCTACAAAACCAGTATGTTTAATGGAAAGATAACAATTCTACCTACCCTATATTTAAAACCATAACATGAGCAAAAAAATACTAATTCCATATGCTCAAAATATTTTGCTTCTTCACCCAATACAAATTCCTTAAAAGTCATACTGACAGCTTTTCCCCTTTTGTTCAAGTACATGACAGCTTTTCACATATCATAGCAGGTGCAAAAAATGCTTTTCTATTAAGTCATGAATGTCACTATTTGAGTTGAGAGATGTCGGGCAGACCTCCATCATTTTTACCGAAGGCATCTCCTGGGAAAATCACCATGCTTTACTTCCACGCTATCAACTCACTCTTATCACATATTCTTCTTCAGACAGACATATGAATAATACTTTAGACTTGAGAACAGTAGACAGTTCAAGAAACATAGCAAACAGTGCTCAGTCCATTGTGCTAGTTTCATGAGTTCCAAGCAAATAAAAAAAAAAACTATTCCAGAATTACATTACGTCTTCAATTATACTGGGGATCCAAGAACCGGCAGTTGCTTGTTTTCATAAACATCTGTTGAGGAAAAATATTCTCAACAAAGAACAAAAATGGAAACTAGTCTGAGATGAGTGATAGAATCTAATTACTAATAGCTTAAGTATATGCAAGCATTTTGATACTGCAAAGAATGGCAATTCACCTGACCATACTAAGGCAATATCCACTTCATATTGCATGTACATGGTGTTAGATTTTCTTTGTCAGAGGACCAGAGAAAGCCAAATTGCATTCCTTTTCCCTACTCAAACCCTATATTTGATCATTTCCTTAAATATGTTTTTTATTCACAGAAGACCTCTTTAGGAAGAAAAACAATGGATAGCTGAATTCAAGAGGTCTAGTTAGAGTTCTCCTCTAGCAAGGTTGATAAAAATAATATACAAATGCCTTCAGTACTGTAAATTTATTCAGCAGAAGATCGTACACAGTAAATTCCAACTATATGGAATTGGAAATTCACATTAAATATGAAGGAGAAAAAAAGAATGAACCTCTTCATGCTGCATCATGTCAGCAAGTTATTTAAAATGCTCAATGAAGGCATTTGTGTGAGAAAAGGGGGAAAAAAAACACCCACAAAAATTCACCAAACCAGGAAGATGACAGAACTCAATGCATTATGAACATTTCCCACAAAAAACTCAAAGGTAAAAAAATATGAAATCATTATACTGTTAAACTGATGCTATCTTGGCATTATGCAGTATTTTTAATTTAGAGAACTGTTCATGGAAGAAAGTGTTTTAAACAGCCTGATATTACCTCTCAAGCTTATATACAAATGTATATTCAGATTTTGCATGAATTTCAAAAAGATTCTGTGCCCGTTTTACTAACTCAAGACTTTTTTCTCCACACCAAGGACACAGCCTGGTAATATACGAGCATTTCTATTACATCAGATTATGCTACGCCAAAAAAAAAAAAATAAAAAAAAAAAAATCACATTTTGCATCTTTAGTATCAAAATAGTATGTATAGTATTTTAAAGAATTTGTATGCTGTAATTATTTCAACATCAATACCATATTTCTGCAGTGTCAAGCACTTCCTTTACTCTTGCCACCACTTATATGCATACAACAGATTTAGAAAGAAAATCTTTATTTAGGAAAATGGGAACAGAGGAATTTTTTTTTTTTTTTTTTTTTTAAGAGAAATGTCAGCTAAGATATTAGTTCAAATACATGATTAGGAAGCTATTTAAATCAGATTCCAAAGAAAAGATTTATTAGAAGAGGAAAGGTGACATTTCACATTTAATGAGAGCACAATTGGCAAACATTTCAAAAACCAAAAGTGTTTATAAAAATTTAGCTCTAAAAGGTAAATATGCCAGATTTAAAATATACGTATTTTAGTAGATATTTGTGCACTTATTTTTACTGTCTGAAAATTTGCAAAAAAGCAGCCTGAAGACCGCTGAAAAGCAAAATAAAAAAGTGCTCATTTATCCTGGAATCTTAGCTTTCGATGAGGAGATTCAACAGTGTCTGTTTTCATTCATTCTCAAATCTACTGTAAGGATGATCAGAATCCTGAAGGAGACCTAGAGAAAAAGAGGACAGCATGTATTTATTATTTGCATTACCATAGCGTATAGGAGCCCTAGTCATGGACCAGGAATTCTGCTAGGTGCTGTACAAATACAGAATTTTAAAAAATGGACCCTAGTCTTAAGGTATAACATACAACTGCACATCTATAGTAGTACATTAGAAATAAACTCAAGTCATTTTATTTCTCAACCAAGTCATGAACGTCACATGAAGAGTAAAACATAAAAGCGAGAGAGATTTCTTCATGAAAAGTCATTAAGGAGAAACAGTATTTCTCACTTGTGAAGGATACTGTAGCTATTTGCCAATTCTTTACTTTATCAAAGATTAGATGTGGAGATGGCTAAGCAGAAACAGTTTCAAACTGCTCTGCCAATAAATTCATCTTTGCTGTAAGAGGCCCATCTTTTCAAAAAGGTGGGAGGTCATCATGCTGGCTTAATTGTGTTTCACTCTTGAGCAAAAACCTGTCAAGTTCAATCAGTGATACGCAGTAGTTCTGTGACACCAGCCAGTGTCCTCTAAGGACAAATACAGATCACCTGCAAACTCACGGAAACTACTGGGGACAAGAATAAAGGTATTACCTAATCGAGGTCACAGTGTGTGCTTTTAACAAATATTTTTAATGTAACCAGAATATTGCCATAGAAAGCACTGCAAAGACATTGTATTGGTGAACATCTTCTGTAAAGCTTAGTTCAGCAATAATCACCGTTCCATATAGTGGTAATTTTCAACAAGACCTTGAGAAACTTACCAGACATCCACTAGCCAGAAGTGCATACTGAGGATAAAGGGGCCCAGAGGGGTCCAGTGACAGACCCTGGCTGTGAAGGAGCAGAAGGGCTTTTGACATTCTTCATATAGGCTTTGGCAAGTAATGCCTGGAAAACCTGGAGCACCACTTTCCCTAGCTGCTTTGTCTTGGGCAGGTGGCAGGGAAATAGGTTGATGGGGTAAAGCTCCTGACCACATTCCCCTCTTCCCAGTCAGTGCCAAGGAAGGGGAAGAGGAAAGAAGACTACCATTCATTCCCAACCTCCACATTGTGTCCCAGTAGATCTTTATTCACTAGGAGGAGAGGGTGTGTACACACGTGTTTCAATGTCTAGGTGCTGAGCATTCACTGCTCTGTTTAATGCAAAAAAGCAAACAGGGGCATGAAGCACTGGTCACAGGTACAGTTTAAGCAGAGTGCAGTGAGTAAGATATCCAACTGCTGGGCGAGACAATATTAGCCAGCTTCACTGGCTAATAGCCAATACATTTTCAAGCCCTGTCAATAGAAAGCTTGGGATTTACAATAGGCTGAAATGTGATGAAAACCACCATTTCTTTAGGGTTCCCTAATGCCTGAAGGTAACTCATTTAGATTAGTGAAAAAACATGCATACATGGAGAGGAGTGTTTATCTCATTTATTTCCAGGACCACAAAAACTCTCAGATATTTAAGTATTTACACTGTACAGATGTTTACAGTGTAATAGGATTTATAGGTGTTAGTAAAATAAAATAAATCTTACAATTACTTGAATCATTGATATGATTCAAATCTATGATAGGACATTACTTGAATCATTGATAATACAAAGCTTTATTTGCAATACGCAAAACAGTCTCTTATAAATGGTGGGAATGTATAAGATCTAGTGAATTTGATGGACGTCCCTATTATTTACGAATTAAAACTAAATGTTTTCAAATTCTCTGATTAAATCCTGGACAAAACAAAAGATCACTCCTGTATACTTCTTGTGTATAACTTATTTTATAGTCTTCTGTCCTTAAACCAGTATCAAAAAACAGCTCAATCTTTTAGATCAATTTAATTGACAGAAGTTTTCCATAAACAAGTATGACAGATGTATCTTACTATACAATAATGTATATTCTGAAACTGGATTCAGAAGGAATAGAATTTTCATTAATTCATTGGGGTTAATCATCATCAATTTTGGCAGCTTGACAGTGAATCAGTAAAATGTAACACTCCCATATGCACACACTCAAAGTAATGTGCATGGCTTTATAATATGAGTGTGCCTATTTATTTATTTTTTTACATCAGTAATCCCTCTGGAAGTTTCTATACTCCAGTAAACAACTTACCTTATTATATGTAAAATCTATCAGTAGAATAATGTGCAATGCTATACTATATCCTTGGCAATTCAAGCAAGGGAGTAAATTATGGATATTATCATATCCTTATGCAAACATGGAAAAAAACTTAAATGAATGACATGTTGAATGTAGAGAGGTATTTTTTACATTCTGGATATAAACCTGTCTTGGCAGTAGCTATTTAAGAATAAATTAAATAATTTTATATAGCTAAATATTGTGTAAAGCTAAGTAGCAATACTAGATATGAACATTTATTTTACTACACTGGTCACTAAGACTATAAATTCTCTGCACTGATTAGATTGCACACAGAATTCCGAGAACTTAACTTCTAAAGCCTTTTCTTACGGTGAATACAGAATCAGTGACAAAATGAATTTTGGGATGAAAGGGTCTTTCTGATCAAATAAAATCCTTTGAAGCCTTCATAAAAAAAAAAGAATCTTATGCTAATCAAAAAGGTTCCCATCTTGACTAGTTGCCCTAATCAGTAGGAATCTAGATGTGACAATTGCTGCAACTAAAAATGAACACTGTGAAAACGTATTTTTCCCCTGAAAGGAATTCACACACTTCCTTTATTTTATGCCTCTGTGTAAACCTTGCCGGGCAAAGTTCTAATTAACACCTGCCTTTCATAAGATTGGTTTAAAATACATACTTTACATGATAATTCTAAAAGCAGCACAGAATAGCTCCAGTCACCACTGCTATCAAGAATTAATAGACGTGGTATTCTGTCTCCAACATGCCAAATCCTTCAGGGGAAGGTATGAAACCCCTATAATGCACTTAACCAAATAATGCTGCACAGGGGAAGTATCCTTCTAACCCCAGCCACTGATCGTTTAGACCATTAGTCCTCATACATTACAGCATATGTAATTTTGTCCTATCTAGCATTACTGCAGATGCTTTTCATAGTGATATTTGTTTTAATTTTACTAAACTATTAGGCTTAATATCATAGTGTAATTTCCACAAATTATTAATATTTTAACTAGTTTTCATTTGTTTTAATTTCAAGGAGTTTCCTTTTATCCTAAAAGGGATACTAAATATTAGGGTATCTAAATATTTCAGACCTAAACCTATAGGTCACTCCAGTGTAGGTATTACAGGTCACAAGCCTGCCAGATTACAGGGAGAAATTTTAATTTCACAGCACCAAGAACAAAGGCTCCTGAAATGAGTGAAGGAATTTTCATTCACCCTATCCTCCAGGAGACAAGGAATGCAGAGAGGAAACAGTAGGCCTTCCTTCCCAGGATGAGTAAAGTGTCATAAGATACCTTATATGTAGGACCCTACCAAATTCACAGCTGTGAAAAACCCATCATGAACCATGAAATCTGGTCTCCCCTGTGAAATCTGGCTATTGTAGGGGTGTTGCCGTACTGCCACGCTCACTTCTGTACTGCCTTCAGAGCTGAGTGGCTGGAGAGCAGCAGCTTTTGGTCATGCACCCAGCTTTGAAAGCAGTGCCACCAGCAGCAGCACAGAAGTGAGGGTGGCATGTTATGGGGGCGTTCATCACTTTTGGGTGGCAAGGCCAGCCTTATGGGTGGGTGACTGCCCAGGATGCTGTGGTCATGGGTGCTGTGTAACCCCCTGCACCCCTCCACAAGCACTGGGCCTGGAGCTGAGAAGGGGCAAGGTTGGGATGTCCCAGACAGGGGCTCCTACCATGTTCTGGACTCCAGCTGCTAGTCCTGGTCAGGGTGGGGAGGGATCAGACTTCTTCCCCTGCAAGGGCGCCCAGAGGCTGAATAAGACCTACCTCCAGGAAACTCCCCAGCTGCAGGAAGCTCCGCAGCTGTTGGCCAGGAGCCCAGCTCTGAAGGCAGCATTGTCAGAAGCAGCAGTGCAGAAGTAAGGGTGGTATGGTATGGTATGGCCATGCTTATTTATGCACTGCTATTGGCGCTGGCACAAAAGTAAGGGTGGTAATGACATACCGGACCTCCCTCACTTCTGCACTGCTGCTAGTGGTGCCGCTGCCTTCAGAGCTGGGCAGCTGGCCAGTCTGAAGGCAGTGGCACCACCAGCAGCAGCACAGAAGTGAGGGTGGCAAAACCGACCCCTCTGCCCCCTGGCCTCTTTTTGTGTCGGGACCCCACACTGCAAAACACTGAAATTTCAGATTCAGAATCATAGAATATCAGGGTTGGAAGGGACCTCAGGCGGTCATCTAGTCCAGCCCCCTGCGCAAAGCAGGACCAATCCCCAACTAAATGATCCCAGCCAGGGCTTTGTCAAGCCTAACCTTAAAAACTTCTAAGGAGGGAGATCCCACCACCTCCCTAGATAACCCATTCCAGTGCTTCACAACCCTCCTAGTGAAAAAGTTTATCCTAATATCCAAACTAAATTACCCCACTGTAATTTGACACCATTGCTTCTTGTTCTGTCATCTGCTACCCCTGAGAACAGTCTAGATCCATCCTCTTTGGAACCCCCTTTCAGGTATTTAAATATCTGAAACTGTAAAATTTAAGATTTTTTAAATCCTATGACCATGAAATTTACCATAATGGTCTGTGAATTTGGTAGGGCCCTACTTATATACCTCCCCTTTATTTTTATTCATCCCATCCCTATCTGCCATACCTCATACACCAACATTTTTAGTTTTTTCCTTTTCTTATCTGAGAATGCAGATTGAGATCACCACTAGAAACAGAGACCAGGGGACAGCAGTGAGTTGCTAGTATTGGCCCTTCATGGAGAAGGAGACTTTACATACGTGATGGATGGGCAAAAAGGATCTGGGGAACCACCAATAAGACGGGCAAAATTGTCGGTGTGGTGACATGCTAGAGCCAGCTGCCACATCTTGGATGTTGTGGCTCAAAAGTGGAAGGATCTGGAGCGGGAAGTCATCAGGTAGCTGAATTTAGCTAGAGCTCACCCACTGTCTTGAGCTAGGCACAAGGCTGCTTCTCTCCTTGTGGTGGTTTTCCTTTCGATATAGGTGTGAAAACCCAACCTTTGGTTTGGACTTTGAAGTTCAGAGCACAGACTTGTTAGATAAGTCTCCTGAAGCTCATTGTAAGGGTTGACTCAGGTCACTTCTGAATTTGGTCATGAGGAAACAGGCTTGTAAAAACCACAAGCAGATTGCTCCATTTGTTTTTGTCATTATAGTTCATTATTTTGGCTTAATACTTTGCAACCATTTTGATTTGTTAGTTGGCTTACTCAACTTTACTTAAGGGCTCTTGGATACCTTAAAAGTTGTCAGACTCAAGCATCTTCAGACAGAATGAAAGTACAAGGCCTCAACATATGGGAACTGGGCAAGACAAACGAAAATGTCTAAATACCTGTCTCTATAGTGTTCACTATGCTATATGTTGGGTTAACATTTTATACAGGGATCCTAACCTTTTACAAATAAAGTCCAAACATGGGGTTTGAGCCATACTTCAGAGTATACACACTGAAAACTAATTGTACTAGATTGGGTCTGGGAGGAAGTTTGATACATATTTCCCCATCCTCTTTTCTCACTGTAGGCATACTTTTCTCTCCCATTAAACAGGTTTTCTTCCTTAAATTTCATATTATATCTCAACTCCTAAGTTACAAGCTAATACAAATAAGTGTTACAAAATTTGTAAACTAATGATTTAGAAGAGTTCAACTGTTTTGCATTCAGAACACTACAGAAGGTTAAAGGAAAATATACCCATCTAGGACAGTATACCTATTTATTGTGATAAACTTTTGAACATAAATGTCTTATGTAAAATCAAAGTACAGAAATAGGCTTATGCAGCGTTAGAATGACTATCAAGTGTCTTTGCACAATTTAAGAGGAAACAAAGAGTATGGAATCCCAAAATCATGAAGGGTAATCATTGTGTGTAACGGAAGACAAAGGACATTCTTTATCATCTTGGAGAGGTAGGGCTCTTTGGATTTTTGCTTGGTGGTAGTGGAAAGTACAGACAGTAAAGCAGCATCTAAGGGTTTGTCTATACTACCCGCCAGATCAATCCAGCAGGGGTCGACTTATTGCGTCTAGTCTAGACATGATAAATCAACCACCAAGCGCTCTCCCATCGACTCCAGTACTCCACTGGAGCGAGAGGCGCAGGTGATGTTGACGGGCGAGCATCAGCAGTCAACATACCGCAGTGTCTTCACTGCGGTGAGCAGATCTAAGTACATCCACTTCAGCTACGTTATTTACATAGCTGAAGTTGCGTAATTTAGATTGATCCCCTTCCCCCTTCCCACCCTCGTGTAGACCAGGCCTTACCGATGCTATATCAAATGTACAATAGCAGCAAATATGGGGGCAATTAAATCCTAGTTTCTTTGTATGTTACACAAGCTGGAAAATACTCTAAATTCTGTTTTAAAGGTTGTTAAACCATCAATGTATAATTTGAATAATCATACTGCATTCATATATGCGAGCAAATGAAAAATAGTGACAAATTTTGCAACAAAAACAATTCAAAATGAATATTCCCCATTACTAAAGCTCTATTGCTTCCAGTGCTCCTAAAGGACTATGGCTGAAGTGAGCGACACTTGCAATGCATTATAAATGTGTAATTACCATTTAAATGGGGTAAGAAAAGCTAGTGGGTGAAATGGGAAAAAGGCATTCCCTTAAAGCCAACCAAGGACTGACATTTCAGGCATGATCATCTTAATTTAGAGAGTCAGGTTAACAAAGCCATTGTCATTCTGCCACTCATCTTTGCCTACTTAACAGTGAATCCCCTCTGCAATGTGTAAGAGGCAGCGTAAAATAATCTAGTGCCTCCATAATTTTCTGCAGCAATTTTTATCAGACTATTTACTAGACAGCTAAAAATGAAGACAGATGCAGAAGAAGGCTGTGCTGAGGACCTGTCTTAGGTCTCATTTAATTATTTTTATAATCATATTTAAAGATGAGAATTAGTAATTCAACGATGAGAATTAGCATTTGTACTTTATTTCGCGTACTGAACTATTTTCGATTAATTTATTTCAGAATAAGTTTAATATATTAGGAGTCATTTGATGTTGCTTGAGGATTTTTCTTTTTTTTTTTTTTTTAAAGGTATAACATCTCTCTCCTTTCAACCATTTCCTATTCAACCACACACATCTTCATAATCCAGTTTGGTGCCTCTATCAAACAATTATTCATTATGAGAAACTGCATTTGGGTTGATAACGTAAATAAGTGTAGTCTCAAAATGCGATGAAACTTACACCTTGCAAATAAATCAATTTCATAAAAAAGTTAACTTTTGAAGTTTCCAAATCTAATTGTTAAACTATTGTGTGGCAATTGCCCTGTAAACAAGTTGTGTGTGCAAATATGGGTATATCTAATGATTTTATTAGAAGTCAAGACTTACACTTGCACACTGGGGGGCTGGAACAGGCTCCCACTGAAGTCAGTGACAGAACTATTGACTTCAGTGGGAGCAGGGTGACACAGACATGCATGTGATTGAAGAATGTATCTGCAAGTGAACTTGGTAGATTTATAGCCAGAACGCAAATGATTATAGGGCTCAATCCTGCAAGCCACTGAGCATTCTGACAAGATCCAGCAATGCATTTAAGCAAATGCTCAACTTCAAGCACTGGAGAAGTCCCACTGACTTCAGTGCTGAGCGCTTTATTGGATATTACAGGAAGCTCAGTACCCCACAGGACTGAACCCATCAAGTCTATAGAAACAAAAGCACCATGGGGGGGAGCGGGAGAAAACAATCTTAAAACAAAATGCACTGATTGAAGTTTTATTTACCCCCATATAATTCAAACAAACATTTTTAAATGAAACAGAAGTTTGAAGGCCAAGGTCAGTGATGATGTACACTGTTACAGAATCAAAATTTGTGAATTATATACACACTTAAAAGTTACATAGTATCTGTAACAATTTTCCCTTCTCCTACTCTTAAGGTTCACTAAGGAGCCCATGTTATTGCAAGCTTCCTTGATCCATGAAAATCCCTTTAGTGCTCATCTAAAACACTCCTGCATATGCCAGTAGACTTGGTGCAGAATGATGAAGACATTCCCAGCTCCTGCCAATCAGTTTAACAAGAGACTGGAAATTAAAATGGTTTTGAGTGGCTGGTCAGAGCTCTAAATACAGAATCACTATATTTGATACTAGTGTAATTTACATGATAAAAAACACAGTATATCTTTTTATCATACATATTTGAATACACGGCATCAGTAGCCCCACGAACAGACCAAATTAAAAAGGGTTAAGATTGACAGCTCTGAATAATGAAGTCCTCCAGTAAGAGGCACAACACAGGCAACGGTAGTGCAAAGCTCCCTCATACTTCCCCATTCTCACTATTGTGCCACAAATCTATTTTGGAACAACTAACTGCAGGAATGAAAGTACTTCAGGCTCCAAAATCTCCACTTAATCCTTGTTTTCCTGCTGTGAATGCTAATAAGGATTCTAATTATCACCCACATGAAACTGGACTAAGGCCAGCCAGTCTACTCTACTTAGGCCACTGAACAGTCAAATGGTAGTGACTTTTCATCACTATTAACCTGGACTCAAGATCCTGAGGTGAAAGGGTCCATATTCATTACCAATATGATGGGAATATGCCTATTTAAATAGTGTGAACAGAGAAGAAAAAACTTTATTCAGACATTACAGTAAGATTAGCATACATACCATATTTCTTGCGTATCTCATCCTGTTTCATTTTTCTTTCATGTTTCCTGCAAAGATTAATAAATATCAGGAACATTTTTATATTTTAGGCTGTTTCAAGACATTTTATAAGCAAGGTATAACAATTGCATTTGGGTCCAAATGGACCAGGGTTTTTATTTTGTTTTTAAGAATCCTGCAATAATTATAACTTTCTAAAATCATTTCTAAAGCTTACAGCTCCCAGTTCTAAAACTCACTGTAACTCCCCATTAACAAATCAAGCCATCAATTAGGATCATATCGACAAGCAAGGAAACTGAAAATACACTGCCTTAATTACATCCAGGGAACTCTCTCATAAATGTCACTATGCTGCCCAGCAGGGAATATAGTTGTAAAATTCATATCAGACTGCATGTTGCAGAATGCTAATTTAATATCACAAATCTACAAGGAGAAGAAATTTTATATTAACATTATTATTTGGTTACACATTACAATGAGTAAATGAAAATATAGTTGTCTAAACTATACCATCAACTTTGCAAAAGGAGTAACTATGGCAACTTTTTTTATATTCTAGTGGAAGAATGCTTTTCTAATTTGTTTGAAATAAATGCTTTGATTACCTTTTTTTTAAACAAAAGAATACACTACTAGGGTAAAGTAATATTTCTGTTTACTGCACTTTCCTTTAACTAAACTGAAATTTAACATTTCAGAAGTAACCACAAAAAATGTCTTGCGACTCTGATGCTGGTACCATCGTGCTATTGCTAATCTTTCTCCTTCAGCAATATTCGTATGGAGGAGCAGGAAGATACTGGTTTGTTAACTGCTAATATACAAGGGGTTGATGAACCAGTGTGCTGAGAGAACTCTGATTCTTGTACTCAGTATCAAGACTGAACTGAGCACTGGAATCTACAATTACAGACATTGCCTTAAAGTCAACATACCACTTTTTAAAAACTTTGAAGTCAGACTTTTACATAGAGGAAAGTATAGCGAAGAGACAAGGCAGGCCGGCTGTGGCAAACAAATTAACAGAGAATCAGCAGATCAGATTCCTGGCTCTACCTATGACTTCCTATGTGACAAGTCAAACCTCTGTCAATTTCCCCATCTGTAAGACAGAACATATCAGCTCTCCTATCCTCTACCCCTCGTGTCCGAGCAATGTTTTGAGGCTAACTTTGTCAGTTTGTTAGGCATTAAGTGAAGACATCTCAATGTGCAGTCAAAAAAGCAAAAAAACATTAGAATGTAAAAAAAATGGAGACATAGTAAAAACATTATGGCATCATAGGTAGCACTGGTAGTCACTAGTTAACACTGCCTAACAGCTTCAATTATAAGGCCCTGTTTTCGGTTACCAATCTAACCATTCAAGCGGAGATTCTGTATGCTAGCTGTCTGTCTCTGGCTGATTTTTCTAAGGTGGAGTGTGGAAGACGACTGGGAGGAGTTTTGGTGGAAATGATTTTGCCATGTCTGAGAACAAATTTAGGGGAATATACATTATTTTGCCATTCTTAACAGATTCTTACAACTGTTTCACTAAAAAGGTCTAGCGCCTCCATACTTTGGAACAGACTAGAAATCTGGCAAAGGGGAGTTGTCCTAGCTCCAGGTGTGCGCTTTTTGCTATCCCTTTCACAATCCACCCAAGCAGTTCACACATGCTCAGAGGCTTGTTGCAGCTTGACAGCCAAATTCACCAAAGATTCCTTCTGCACTGAGCATACTCCACTGCCATAAAGTTCCTGTGTGTCAACCAGATTGCATGTGTACCATCCCCAAGAGCAACAGAGTATGCTCTCTCCCAGGACCAATGGGCTGAGCTAGACTTTTCCCTGCAATTGCTCCTCCTGGAAGCTTGGTATCGCTGAGGTGCCAAGCACTGGGACTGAAAGCAGGGAGATTGACTGATCTGACTGCTGGGGCCCAGACAGCATGGAAAAGAAGTAAGTCTAACTTGAATGCAGAAGCATGAAAAGTTTGGGGGAGGGAAAAAGAAGGACGACAAGGGAGATCAGAGGTATGAGGACTGAGGGTTTGTCTTCACTACTGGGGAGATCGTCGCTGCTGCAATCGAAGCAGAGCGCTCTCTAGTTGACTCTGGTACTCCAGCTCCCGAGAAGAGTAAGGTAAGGCAATCAGAGGGTGTCTCCTGTCGATGCAGCATAGTGAAGACACCACGGTAAATCCACGTAAGCTACGTCGACTCCAGCTACATTATTCACATAGCTGGAATAGCGCAACTTAGATCAACTTACCCCTGTAGTGAAGACAAGCTGGGGAGGACAGGGATAGAAGGAAAGAAGTTTCAGATGGGGGACAGGATTCTGTAACCCCTAGAATATACACTGCTCCAGAACCTGGAAGTGAAACCAGGAACCCTGAGTCTCCACATTCCTCTGTCAGCGAATATCTCTAAAACCACTGGCAAAAATGTTTTGTCACTCTCTAATGAGTAGTCCACATAGATGATGAACAGCAACTTTCTGCTACCAGCTACTACCTTAGTTCAAGTGGTAGAAGGTCATGTTGTGGTTCTGAAGAGCTGAACCCTGGTGATGACTATGTGGGGGATCAATATAATTCCATGTGGTGTAATTTTTTTTTCCAGTTTGTTTAAAAAAAAGAAGTAGTAAATTACATTAAAAGATACATTAATAAATGATTGCCTGGGCAACCTTAATTCCTCTTTATGTTACTCTTGCGAGAATTCTGCGCACTTGTGGTAGCGCAGAATTCATGTCCCCTGCAGATTTCTTTGCTTCCCCGCAGAAAAATGACTTTGACAGGGAAGCAAAGGGAAACTGCAAGAGCAGTCACACACCACTCCCTAGCTGTGCAGGTACATTCTTTCAGGCACCCAGAGCTGCCAGTGGAGAGGTAAATCACCATAGGGCTGGGGACACCCCATCCAGTGGCTCCTACCCTGAGCTAGGATCAGCTGCTAGTCCTGGCTGGGCTGGAGGCAGGAGAGGACAGGACTTCCCCTGCAAGGAGTAGCTGGGGCTGTGTCAGACCCACCGCCAGAAATCTCCCCCAGCTGCAGGAAGCTCAGCATCCTCCCCTGCTTCCTGCCCCCATTGCTCCTCAGTTGATGGGGAAGCAGTCACTGTATGGGAAGCTGCACCCCCATCTGCCCAGCCTCCATGCATCTGGACCTCTATTCCCAGACACCCCCATCAAGCCTCACCCCGTATACCCAGAACTCCCCCAGCACTCCATACCCAAACCCCACTGAACTTCAACCCCTGCACCCAGACCCCCCCCCAGAGCTCCCTACAATCAAACTCCCACCCTGATGAGCTCCACCCCCCTGAGTCCTCACATCCAGACCCCCACGCCATGGACCCCCAACTGCACCCAGACCTCCACCCCACCAAGCCCCACTCCCCCAGCACCCAGATGCCTCTGCTGAGATCCCCCCCACACCCAGACCCCTCTGCTGAGCCCCAACCACTTTCACCTGGAAGCCCCTGCAGAGTCCTATTGCTCCTGCACCTGGAACCGCCGCCCCCAACGAGCTTCTGTGCATCCAGATCTCCCTACACCTAGACCCCACAGTGAGATGCCTGCACACAGAATCCTCTCACCCCACACCTGGATCCCTCCACACTGAGTCACACTTGGATCATGCCCGGTTGAGCCTGCCTGCCCCACACCTGGTGCACCTGGCACAGGCCCCCAGGGTGTTTCTGGGGCAGGCCCAGCCCTTATGCTGTGTCAGGGTCAGGTGCAGCCTCACCACTGAGTCAGTGTCTTGGGGGAGGGGAGGCTGCAGGGTGATCTCCCACTTTGTACAGCCTGTGCTCCCCACTGCCACAGAGCCTCTGCATTTATTTATTGAGAAAACTTGAGGAATTTTAAAATATTGTGCACAGAATTTTTAGGTACAGAATACCCTTAGGAGTAATATTATGTGTATTCATTATGCTATAGGTTTTAATTACATAATCACATTTTTTCCCACAGGACCCCTGACTCATTCAGTGCAAAGGATAGCCAGTGCCTAGGGAATGAATCAGTGTTATATAGTGAATTACATTGTTGTCTGTTCAACCCCTACCTCATTTGTTGTGCATACTCAAAGGTGTGCAGCAAATGAAGCAAGGGACTGCAGGAAGAAGAAAGGCTGATCACATGGTTAAAACACTTGAATGCTACCCAGGAAATCTGGATTCTATCCATGTCTCTGCCAGAGTTCCTATGTGATGCTGGGCAAGTCACAAATTAAACTTTTCACCAGTGGTCACAAATTGTATGTTCTTCATTTTCTGAGTGATCACCTCTAGACACCTGGGACATAATACGCAGAAATGCTGAGCACTCAGCTTCAACTGAAATCCATTGGAGCTCTGCTCTGAACATAAAGCATTATGAAATGCTGAATACTCTGGAAAATATCATGCCCATGGCATCCCAAATTGGGCATCCAATTTACTGGACACTTGACTTTAATCTCTGTGCCTAAGATCCCATCTGTAAAATAGGGCTATCACCTTACCTCATAAGCGTGTTAGGAAGATTAATATTTGTGAAGCATTGCTATTAAAAACCCACAAATAAATTAATATTACTATATTCAGAGCAGGGTTTTAATGGTCTGCAGTAAATAAGACATGGAACTATACACTAAATGATGGAGAAAATGAAATACTGGATCGCTACCCATTCAAAGATCACTATCCATTCAGCAGAAGCAGGTGTAGGCATACAGCTAAATGTACTTTTTAACTCTAATTTAAGCATGTATTTAGGAATCTTGACTCATAACCAATGGTTAATGTGACTGTTCATAACCAGTGTTTAAAGTTGTCTAGCTTTTAAAGTTAAGCTCACTAAAAAAGAGCTTAATTTTAAACTTAACTTTTTGAATCATCTGTTTTTAACCTGCTTAATGGTCTTTTAGCTCATTCCTTTCTGAGTTCAGTACTTGCTTTTATGATACATCAATGACTTACAGAATGCATTTATGTATTCTGTACCATTATGACAAAACAGTTGCCTGTTTTTAAACCAACATTTGAGCTGTAAATAACTAGATATGCCTCCAGAATGATAGTAACACTGCTGGCCATCTGCTTTATTTAACAACTACTATTCCCCTCACAAACATTAAGCCTGCAGTAAATACGCAATCTAAACATCTCCAAGTAGGAGAAACATTTATATTCCTCACTATTTTAGTGGTTTGTACAGCTTGCTAGCCACTGCTACACAGACTAACAGTTACTGTGGGTCATGGTATACGTTGGGGTTGTGTTCCTGAAAAGGGCGATGGATACTGAAACAATGAATATTGGGGAATTTTTTCCCATAAGAAATAATGGTCCGCCCCACCCACCTCTGTCCCGCCTCTTCCTGCCCAGTTCCGCCCCCTCCTCCCTGTGCCTCCTGAATGCTGGGTGAAGCACCCAAAGAAAAGCCATGCAAAAGGAGAAGCAATGGATATGCATATCGGGACCGAGGGGAACTGGAACACATTCCCTACTGATGAGCAACAGATATGCGAAATGAAGGATAATGGGGAGATGTATACCAGGGACCCCCTGTATGATGAAGTCAATACACAATATTAACATGTAGGGTTGCCAACCCTCCTGGCTTGGCCGGGAGCCTCCCAGAATCAGGCTTAATCTCTCAGAGGCTACTGAAGCCAATTTGGGAAATTTTAGGCCACTAAAAGTCTGGTGGTGCAGTGGGGTCTAAGGAAGGTTCCATACCTGACCTGGCTCTGCGCCACTCCCGGAAGCAGTGACATAGGAGGCGGCTCAGCCAGGGGGTCTGTGTGTGCTGCCCCCACCCCAAGTGCTGACTCCTCAGCTCCCATTGGCCGCAGTTCCCTGTTCCCGGACAACAGGAGCTGCAGGGGCGGTGCTGGCAGGCAGGGGCGGCATGCAGAGCTGTCTGGCTGCCCATGAGCCTAGAGTCATTCCCAGACATGCTGCCACTTCCGGGAGCCAGCCGAGGGAAGTGCCACCCGGCTGCAGCCTGCACCCCCTCCGGCACCTCAACCTGCTGACCCAGCCTCCTTCCGCACTGAAACTCCCCACCCCCCCAGAGCCTGCATCCCAAACCCTCTGCCTCAGGTCAGAACCCCCTCCCGCACCCAAACTCTCTCCCAGATCCCGCACCCCGAGCCCTCTCCCACATCCCAACCCCCTGACCCAGGATCAACCCAGAGCCCCTCGCATACTCCGAATCGCTTGGCCCCATCCCGCAGCTCAGAGCCCATGCCCCATCCCGCACCCCAACCCTGTGCTCCAGCCCAGTTAAGGTGAGTGAGAGTGGGGGAGAGTGAGCGATGGAGGGAGGGGGCCCTCGGAGAGGGGGCAGGGCAGGGGTGTGGCCTTGGGCAAGGGGGGCTGGAGGCACGGCAAGGGTGTTTGGGTTTATGCGATTAGACAGTTGGCAACCCTATTAACATGGTATCTTATAGTGGATTTCTGTAAATTGCATGTAGAAAAATCTGAAATTTGTCAATACACCAAAAGTCACCATATTAAAAACTAGGTACTACTGCTTAGCACTACACTATTTACATCTTCAAAGCCCTATACTAGTTTTATAACCTCCCATGAGGATAGCAAGCACGTAATATCCCCACATTACATATGGGAAAAGAGACAAGACCACACAAAGCTCAAGACAGAACTCGGGCAGACACCATATAAATAGTAAAGATAAATGGATGTTATAATTAAGAACTCTGAAGTCCTGTCTGCCTTTCTCCTGCTCTAACCACAAACTATTTATGCCTGCATTATTCTTCAATTTGTCAGAACTCTTCAGGATTCAGTGATAAAGTTTCTTGCCTGTGATAATAAGAGGTAACTAGAACCATTAGCCCTGCCACTTTATTCTAACAGACACCAACCTTTTCAAACAACCACTTCCTGAATATATCATTGAAAGACCTTTATGAATGGGTGGTGGACTTTGTTTAATAGGCCTTTTTTATCTTGCTAACTTTTGTGACTTATGATTGAATTATTATGAATACTTAAGTCAATCAAGTCTAAGCTGCCTGCAAGTGCAGTGTACGATACCCCAAGAAATTTCACGTGTACTATACATCTTAGTCAAGCTATTCTGGGCACTGAGAATGTTGGGACCACACAATAGCTGGTACTGAATACAAGAGCATTTTTTCTTTAAACACTAAGCTTCAGAAATAACATTTCTTCCACACAATAAGTTATATTAGAACCAGAAAAGCTCTTTAGAAACTCTACAGGAAAAGTTTAAGACTGGTGGATGTAACTCCAAAGATATTTTTGAAAATATTTTTTGGATATTTGAAAAGGCTTCGAACACTAATCTCCTCTTTTGCAAAGCCATCTCCATACCCTCCCAAGCAGCAGCAGCAACCACCACCACGAAAAGGTGGTAAAACTAAGGTAGACTACATCGAACTAATTAAGATGACAACCACTTTAAGGGATGCTGCATTTCCAACTGCCTCTGCCGATCTAAACAGCCATTTATGAAAAAATTGTATCTCAGGGAACAGCTAAAGCCAATAAAGGGAAAGAACAACAGTGCTGCACCTAAATTTTACCCTGGGGTAATTCTGCCTCCCCAAAATTAAAAATTTTGCGCACAATATTTTAAAATTCTGCACATTTTATTTGTCAAAATGACAATAGAATCACTCCAGTTTCAATTATTTTGGTAATTTCTTTCAAAATACCTGTCAGCAAAGTATGTCAACAATAAAGACAACAAAACAAGATTCTCCAGGAGCAGAGAGTTAAAGAAACCCCTATGACAACCTAGTTCTAGTTGGGAGGTTCTGGAGGGGGCTGCGTGGGCCCCCCCTTTGCCCAGCCATTTTAAGTATCTTAACTAATTTTTTTCAGGGGTCAGATCTAAAATGATGTGCTTCTGGTAAAATTACAGAATTTGTATACCAGTTAAAGGAATCATTACAGAGTCAAATTTGGAAGCTTATGTACTGTATTAAAAGATAGCAAGGTTGACGTTATCCCTGTCGGTTTTAAGTTTTCGAATAATTACTATAATAGTGTCAGATCTGCATCTCCCTCTTCCACTAATAATTTACCCAGTTATATTCCTCAGAGATGCCGTTAATAAAAGCTAGTCCATTGCTTGTTATCCCTATGGTAAAACACAGAGCGTACTAGTAAGTAGATGTCTTTCACATCCTCAAACTTTCTCCACTTGATATAAAATCATGTTAATGAACTAAATATTCCTCCCACCCTCTGGCAATGCACATTACAACCAGCCAAAAAAACCAAACACAAAAAAACAACTAAGCAGTTGCATCCAGAGTTAATGACAATGCTTTTCCATGGTTCTATGCTGAGGAGACACATCTGTGATGGCAGCATAATGTATTATCTCTGATCCTGCCAAGATGAGGTTTCTTGAAAAGCATCACAATAATACCCCCCACCCTCCTTTTTAGAGTATGTAATACCACACCCATACCATATTAAACCTATATTTATGGACATGATTAAATATGGAAGACCACACAGCATATAAACCTAAAGGTATTCTGGGTAGGCAAGTCCTGAAGTAGTTCCAGGATGCCAGAACTAAAATTAAGCCCATCAGCTATGTTTTCATTTGTGGATATAAGACTGCATACTCTTCCTCTGCTGTTCTCAAACTGGAATGCACTCATTCCTTCTAGAACTGCGCAGAATAAGCAAGTGGAAATATACTGCAACATACACATACTTCATAGAGGAGAACCCTAGATTCCTAAATATCTTATTGCAGGGTTGCCCAGCAGAATTACATTTTAGGTAAATTTTCAGAGATCAGGCATACAAGGAACATAGTTTGCCCCATCAAGCTGAAGTTAGTGTATAATTTCCTGTAAGCAAGGGACAAGGAGTCTACTTATTTGAGAACACTGAAAATCTTCCCAAAATGATCCTCCCACTGCAACATGTAGTGGTGAATAACTTAATTTTAGAAGAAGATGTTGTCAAAATAAAATGAAGCACAAGTAAGGCAGATTTAACCAAAGCTGCACAGGGAAAGATCAGTAGAAACATCACAGTATGATCAGATTTTAAGAAATAAGCCTTTATACCTTTTCCCCCCTGAATTATGGAAGTTAGTCTAAAAAGTACTGTATAATCAGCTCAGTTTGTTAACAGTGTACACCTCGGCAATCACAGAAGCATCCCATTCTAGTCTGGGACATTTACAGAAACAATACTAGAAGTACATTTTTAAAATGCCTTTTTGCAAAGGTAGCGGGCAGCTTATATAAATCCTCCTGTTTGGATTTGTCCAATAATTAATTTTCACTCTACATCTTTTCCCTCAGCCACTGCTCTCCTCTCCCCTCCCTTCCAACTGCTGGCGGTCATCTTGCTATCAACTTACTTACTTACTACCAGATCAGGCACACTGCTCTCTCAAGAACCGGAGCAAAAACTATCTGTGTGGGATTCTAGGGGATATTGCACCAAGTAATAGATCTTACAAACACTATAGCAGCCTAGCATCTCAAGTGCATAAAAACTAGGGGTCTTATCTGACCTATTACAATAAAAAAAAACCTCAGTGCTTCTCTCTCAGCCTGGTTTCTATCAACCAATAGCTCTAGAAGTGCGTATTGCCATAGTATCTAAGCACTGCATGCGGATTATAAAGGCGCAGTGGGAAAAAAGTCCAGAAGGGTAGTCAATGCTCAATCCAACAATGGAATGCTAATTTTGAACACAACAGATTTTCAAATTCTGTAGGGAATGTTATAGTGAGAATCTGCATCTTGAGTGACCAGAGGATAGTACGGGTACTTTCTGACCTCTTCTGGGAAGGGCATTTGAGAGCCTTGGGTCTCCTCTTGTAGATTTTGAGGAAGCAGGGAGCTAAAGTCTTCATCTGGGCTAAACAGTTTGCTGGCTAACTGCAGTTGCTGTAGTGCAGCAGTTCTCAAACTGTGGGTCAGCACCCCAAAGTGGGTTGTGACCCATTTTAATGGGGTCACCAGAACTGGCTCAGACTTGCTGGGGCCCGGGGCCAGTTCTCCAGAGGCTAGAATGCATCCCAAATCTTTGGCCAACCACCAAGGTCCCAATTTTCAAACACCAACCTCCACCTTCTGAGGCCCACAGGAAGTCAGCCCTGCTCCTGACGACCTTAGGAAATTCAGAGTAGATTTTCCACAGGATGGGGGAAGATCAAGAACCCAGAAGGGAAGAACCAACAACAAAACTGCTGGTCTTAAGAAGCTCTTTGATCTCTCACACCTTAGTAGGTTCACTGGGTACCACCACTGAACCTCCACAAGCCTTAGTAGGCTTGTTAATTCCCAAAACACGTCTGCTACATGCAGGTGGGTAGGGAGAGAAGGAGTCCATTAATGCTTTTTTTGTAGGAGTGGGTGGGAGGAGAGAGACCCCCAGGGAACCCTGATGAATATATTAAGGCTTACAAATGGGTCCTAAGAAACTTTCTGAGGCTGCCAGGAGGCTGAAAATCCTACCAAGGACTTGACTACAAGGGAGAATTTACCTCATAATTATACCACTACAGCTATGCAAGTATAACTCTCCATAGAGACATTCTTATTCCAGAACAAGAACATCCACACAGGGAGCTGTACTGGTATAGCTATAGTGGTATAAATACATCAGTATAATTTTGCCACTCAGTTTTCCCATGTAGAAAGAGCCCTAAAGCTCATGGAGGGGGGGCACCAGGGAGTAGATCACAGGGAGCCAGGAGGAAGTCTTCACCTCCCAGGAACCCCCTACACAGTGGGCCGAGAGCACTAGGACACAGGCCAGTTTTTCCCCAGGTCTGCTGAACCCCAAGCCTCCTGACAGTATTTTCCATCTACCCTTCTTCCTATGCCTCTACCATCAGCTATTAGAAGCTGAAAGAAAGCTTCTAGGTTCTATAGGTTCTATACACCTTCTAGGTTCTATAGAAGAAGATGCTAAGGGCCTACAGAGGTATAGAGAAGAGGGACTCCCTTTTTCAGGACCTTAAATGATCTGCAGCATCAGTCTCCTCAACAGGAGAGTGGACAGGTACCGCAATTAACAGGGAACTTTGTTGCCAGTTGATCAAGTGCATACTGATTCCTTTCCCTGCACCCACCCCCAGACTTCCTAAGGTCTGCTAGATAAAGATGCCCTTACTGCGAGCCTCCTACAGTTTGCAAGAATAATTCCTCTCCAACCAAACCTAGGAGCATTAAAAAATACTGAAGTAAATCCTTCCCCCCGCCCAAGACTGTGCAGTTAAGTCTGCAGGCACACAGTGATTTAACTGCATATCAACTTCTTTTTTTTAAAAAAAGAAGTGTTATTTAAAAAAAGTTAGAAACCCAGTGAATTCAAGGTTAAGGTTGCATTGTTTAAACAAGGCACATAAACTGCCTGAATCATGCCATAAGACAATCAAAAACTTTCTATTTTATTCATCCTTAGTAGTTTCATTTACATGGAGATACCCTAAATCTTAACTGGATAATGACAGAGTCTCACAGTGACGTCAATGTACAGGATTCAGCAAATACTATAGGTGAACATATGTAAGTTCAGACCAATGTGAGAACTGCAAAAATGCTTACATGTGGGACAGACAAAAGGGCATATTGTTAGTTATATATAGTCTCTACACTACATGTTATGATTTTATTGTATGAGTCACTCTTGATTTCCAATATTTCGGTTTACTATCATTTGATCTGTTCTTTGTTAAATAAACATATTTGCTTTCTATATAAACAAATCTAAGCACTGTGTGTTAAGCAAAGCTGTGTTCTAAGATGTAACTAGCAAGCTATAATCTGTAATAAGAAGAGGATCTGCTAATTGTGGGAGTGTCATGTGGTTAAGGGGCTTGACACTCAGGGGGATGGACAAAGAACTCAGGGGTTGGACTGTGCCTACTGCTAGCCAGCATGAGGGATCTGTGTAGGCTGCATGTGGACAGGGTGTGTGTTAGGGACCCAGGCAGGCACAGACAAGGCTTCTTCATGCTAAGAGCAGATGGTAGCGAGGTGCTCCACAGCCCTGGGAAGTGTCACAGAATCTCAATAATTGTGGCATTCTGTGACAGCATACTCCATAGACAGCACAACTTCTCCATGGACTGGAAAAGAGCGTCACAAATCTTATTAACTGTTAGACATGCACATCACCCAACACAGGTTGGTATAGTACTTCAGTTTTCTTTAGGCTAATTATGAAACTAAAACGATTGATTGCATGAGTTAAGTGATCAGTTATAAATTGAATGTCATGAATCAATCCTGACAAATACACCTTTTCTACAATAAATTTTTGTAGAACTTTCGAAACCGATCAAGCCAACTTTGACACCTGTCATAAATATAAACAATGCTCATTTTGGATTAAGTCCACAAGGAAATTTGATTTAAAAAAAAAAAAAAAGGTTGTAAAGCTCTTTAAGCACAGCCTGACTGTCATTTTCCGGTGACATCACTGCATATTTTCCCAGCCCAATATGAAAGGTACAGAAGTTGGGATCTGTTTTGCTAAAGCACTTACACTGAAAGGGTGCACATTCCCTATCAATGAATGGGAGAGGGAAGCATTGGCTTTAGCAGTGCTACTGTATCCCAGCCCTTTCCACCCTTAGCCATGAGTTAAAAATGAAGGATTAACTGAAAAATAAATGGCTATTTACTTACTGAAAACACCTCTAAAATAGGGGCTAGAATTGCCCTGGTCAGTTACATGAACACTCCCCAGACATCAGTGGCTACCTGTGTAAAATGCTCAAATATGACTATAGGTGAATGTTTTTTCCTAGCTGACCACTCATTCTTTTTTGCATGGATGAGTCAAGGAAACTATTCCTGAGATGATAAGTTAGCATCTTAGCTAACATTTTATTAAATACAAGTTTGCACCCAATGTAGACCGTGGCCAGCCAATGCATTTTAAAGGTGTTTGCAACAAGTGTATACACATTTTAAGTCATGCTTAAAAATACACCAACCAACACATTTTCAAACCATCTGTGTGACCCTGTCTTGACTAGGAAGTGTCTTACCTCTGCCCCTTCCTGTCCCTATTCCCCTCAGTGGAGTGTGATCTTCAAAGCCTTACAAAAAAAACAAGTCATCCCTCTCAAGCCCCAAAAGGAGGACATGAATGCAAAAAGATAATCTTGCTGTGTAAGGCTGCACAGTTAAAATAAAGCCAGAAATTCAGCTTAGGTTGCTACAGCAATGTTAAGTTGGCCATATATTTTATAGTAATGTTTAACATCCACTAAATTAAACTATACATTTAACCAGAAAAACAAAATCCACATGCGTTAACATATGCAGGAACAGGAGTACTTGTGGCACCTTAGAGACTAACACATTTATTTGAGCATAAGCTTTCATGGGCTACATCCCACTTCTTCGGATGTATAGAATGGAACATATATTGAGGAGATACACACACCATGAACAGGTGGGAATTGTCTTACTTAATTGGCTTCTCAGAGTTGGTAAGAGAAAAAAAACTTTTGAAGTGATAATCAAGATAGCCCAGTACAGACAGGTTGATAAGAAGTGTGAGTTTTTTTTCCCCTTACTTAATTGGTAAGACAACTCCCACCTGTTCATGCATCCGAAGAAGTGGGCTGTAGCCCACGAAAGCTTATGCTCTAATAAATTTGTTAGTCTTTAAGGTGCCACAAGTACTCCTGTTCTTTTTGCGGATACAGACTAACACAGCTGCTACTCTGAAACCTGTCAATATGCGGGAATGTTAAATTCCATTTCTTGATCTTGATTTTAACTGTGCAAAACTGCTGGTAAGCAATTTCCAGATCACAAGTGTTGGTTAAGTACGAGCTTTCCTGTGGTTTTGTTTGAACTCTGTCTTTTCCCAAGTAGTACAACCTTGAATCCCGGAAGTAAAGAGCACACCAGTTTAACCAATGGAAAGGAACGTACGCTGGCTCTATCCAGTATTTGAAGTTGCACTGTCTTAGTCAGAATCATAAATATAGTTACAATGTCTGTGCTAATACTTTCCTGTTAATATTCTCTCCATTGACCCTGCCTGCTTAGATGGCTCTGGGTTTTGGACTTTTTTGGTTTTGGTTTAATACAGGGGTTGGCAACCTTTCAGAAGTGGTGTGCCAAGTCTTCATTTATTCACTCTAATTTAAGGTTTCGCGTGCCAGTAATACATTTTAACGTTTTTAGAAGGTCTCTTTCTAGAAGTCTAACTAAACTATTGTTGTATGTAAAGTAAATAAGGTTTTTAAAATGTTTAAAAAGCTTAATTTAAAATTAAAATGCAGAGCCCCCCGGACCGGTGGCCAGGACTTGGGCAGTGTGAGTGCCACTGAAAATCAGCTCACGTGCCGCCTTTGGCATGCATGCCATAGGTTGCCTACCCCTGGTTTAATATATACTTTATTCCCTAGGAACTAAGGTTACTATTTGCGTAATAAAAATTCTACCAAGAAGTGTATGGTTATTAAACGCAATATTTCCAAAACTCACCGCTGAAGAGATTGCATTCGTCTCTCCTCTCGATCTCTGGCAAGCCTTTCTTCCTCTTCATCTGGTATACTAGAAAGATTGGGTGGCAGGGGGAGGGGGAGAGAAATAGAGAGTTTTTCTGTGCTTGAAAAAAAGCCTGTTGGTCATTTTTCAGAAAATGCTTTAATCGGCCCTGATTTACAGTCTTTACAGTTGTACTTGACTCTGTTACGTGGTTTAATTCACAACCGACAAATTGGTAGCATTTTCCCTTTACACTAGAAGTATTTTTGGTTTTGCAGTACTTGCACACTTTACCAACTAAATCTGTGTATACCATATACGAACTACAAAACATTTGAAGCCAATGCCAGTCAAAGGATATTTTATTTTTCTTTTAGTTATTCACCACTGACTTAATTTATCCCAACTCCTTTGAACATAAAAAAATAATAAATGTATGCTTTTGTCACATTTCTCCACATATTAATTATCTCCCAAAACTGAATGCATGATCTGGAGAGGTGTTAATCAGAAATATTGATAAGTCTCAACATGTGTTGGTTGAGCTCTTTGAGCTGTGGTCCAAGTGTAGTACCATATATGTGCACTTACATCAGCACTTAAGTGGCGCAACAGTGACATCCAGTGGCTAGAACAAGATAATCACAGCAAGTCACAACATATATGTGCCATACATACGTATGATACATACCTATGTTGCATCTATGATGTGCCATACATAGATCAGAAGGGGCAGTCTGAATTCAGCAGTTCATTAAAGGACACAATCAACTGTCAAGTCACATTTCCATATAGTTGTTTTAAAAACTTACTATTGTTACACGTATCATCCAAGAATACTAAAAGTGGAAATGTTTTAAAAGGTGTATGTTTTGGGTATATCTTACACAGCCAAAATAACCCCCCACAGCAGCAAGTCTCAGAGCATGGGTCAACTGACTTGGGCTCACAGGTCTTGCGCTACAGCTTGGGCTCTAAGCCTGAACGTCTGCACAGCTATTCTTAGCAATGTAGCGCAAGCCCAAGTCAGTTGACCAAGGCTCCGAGACTTGCTGCCTCAGCTTTTTTTTTTTTTTTTTATTTGCGCACCATGTAGGTGGATCCTTTTCCATGCAGTCAATTTTCATTTCCCCTATTTATGTGGGCCTCTCTCATAGAAAGAGGGGAGAGAAAAAAACAAAACAAGTATTTGTTTTTAATTGCAGAAGATTAAATTGGAGATAATCAATAAATTGACCTTTTGTGAACCTGACCATATTTCAGCATCTGTTTAAATATCCTCGGTCTTTGGAGTAACTTCAGAATGAACCTACTGTGGCTGAAATATGTGATACAACAGAAGCCTCTAAATCTTGCACAGCCTTTTGTAAAACTGGTTTATCAGAGAGGCTAGGAGGCACTACATAATAGTCCCAACTCATGTTTCTGTTCCAAAATATACAGACTCCCAAACAGCTATGACATCCCTCTCTAGAACTTGGAATGTACAGTATTTATTATGGGACAGCATTGGAATTTAAAAGTATTTTCCTGCTTCAAACCACTCTCAAGGGAAGTTCTCAATTAAGCTTATCATAGAAGTCAACTAAACTAGAAGTAACCATTATACTTTAGTATTTCAGCGGACTGACAAGTTCAGGAAGAAACAATATATTGGCATATGCCATTAATTTCATGAACCTTTAGCTCTGAAGAACATGGAAGCAGCAAAACGTCTGGTGCAAGATGCTAACAATGCTAGCCAACTGAAAAGATACTAGGAGAAGGCTTGGGAGTCTTGGAACCTGTGGCATGAATAGAGACAGAAGAGCCATTGGCACTAACGGTGCAGGGATTAATGTTCCTGAGTGCTCATTGGCTGAAGGTGATGGTGGTTGCTTCTCTCTCTTCTGGGGCAGTCAAGCTCCATAATACGAGATGTCTATGCTGCAGCCAAAAGTAAGGTTCCCAGGCTGGGTAGACAGACTTGTGCTCTCAGGGCTTGCATTACCACGCTAATGATAGCTGTGTGACAATGCTACACTGGTGGAGGCTTGGGCTAGCTTAGACCTAGCAGGTAGGGTGAACTTGAACTCAGATAAAAAGCAACAGAGGGTCCTGTGGCACCTTTGAGACTAACAGAAGTATTGGGAGCATAAGCTTTCTTCAGACTTGCATCTGAAGAAGTGAGGTTCGTACCCACGAAAGCTTATGCTCCCAATACTTCTGTTAGTCTCAAAAGTGCCACAGGACCCTCTATTGCTTTTTACAGATTCAGACTAACACGGCTACCCCTCTGATACTTGAACTCAGATGACTATTCTAAGCCTCCACTGATTCCACAACAGCCACAGTTATTTTTAGCCTGCTAGTGTGAGTCTGTCTATATGGGCTGGGAGGTTTGCTCTCAACTGTAGTGTAGACACCCATGGAAACCTCCTCAACATGCTTTTCTTGCCCTTGTTTTGGATCACAGCTGAGAGTGGTACTGACGACGCCTCAAAACAAAGTGCCACTTGAAATTGGTCCCATACTGATATCTTCATGTTCTAATGCAGGCTTCTTTGGTGCCAAGGGAAGCACTATAGAGGGGATTTCTGATCAGGACCAAGACTCTTCAGGACTGAAGAGATTCCATGTACCTGAGTAACAGTAGCTGTCTGTTTAGGAAGAGATGCATTCTTTGGCAGGGAAGCCCCCAGAATCAAGAAAGTCTCACACTGACAGGAACTTTATGAGAAACAGGACACAAATACTAAAAATGATTTTAGAACAAATGAAGTTCTGGCACTGCTAGACTCACAACTTGGAACCAATATTGTGTCTTCAGTTGGGCGGTCCCAGGGGCAGGGATAGTCCTTCCCTCAGTAGATGGTTGGACCACCTTTTCATGCTGTGGCTCTAGGGGAGTTGGTTGGGATGCAGTAGCTGGAGTGTTTGGGGAGTCAGAAGCTGGAGCTGGAGCATGTGGTGTTTCTGCCTTCGGAGCAGAGATAGGGTGGCGGCAACAGATTGGCAGAGTTGGACTCTTCCAGTTCGAGATGTCCTTTGCAGGTGACTTGCTGAGACTTACATTTCTTCTGTGTCTCAAAAGGCAGATTGCAGAAGGAAAAATCGAAAGGCGATCCGCTTGCTATGGATTCTCGAGATGTCTGCTGAGGCCGCCAATGTACTGGAATCCTCGGACCAGATAGCAGAAGGGGCAGAGGCGTGTGTCTGTAGGGAGGGGATACTGGAGATAGATGCAATCGTTCTCCTTTTCTTCTCCCTCTGTTAGATGGGCTTCAGCCATATAGGCGGATTCACTAGATGGTTCTCGTGGTTCTGGGAGAGTAGTATGATGTTATAACCTATCTGGCAGAGATTTCTTTTTCACAGGAGCCATCCTTAATGTGTTTGGCACTGAAATCAAGAGGTCTAACTCCACTCCTTAGGTGGAGGGGATGGATGAGACAGGCCAAGAAAGCTTACTCTGAGAAAGGCTCAGAGCCTCCGTTGCCTATCAGCATGGGCCTGATGTGTTGAAGACTTGCACAATGCAGCAGTTTGGGAAGATCCGTTTCCATCCAAAAGAACAAACAGGCACGTGTAGCCTTCTCTGGGAACACAGATGGGAATGACACAACTTAAACCTATATTTTTTATATCTTCCTTCTTGGTAGCTACAGATCAGTTCTATTTCATTGGCATAGGAACCAAAACTGAGAAAAGAACAGTGCAATGGCACAAATTGAGTAATATCTAAAAAAATTCTAAAGCAACTAACAATAAACAACAAACAAGAGGATAGGATATTTGGTGTACAGAACCTTGGAAATTCTTCCAGATATGGAGAGAAAGTCCCAATCCCTATAGCAATTGAGGAAATAAAGGACTAGAGCTGGTTTAGACTGCACTGCCTTTATAAGCTCACTCCAAATGTGCAGTGCCACAAGAGGACACCTGTGCTGCCCCAATGAACACACTTTTCCAGAAGGTGTCTCAGTTAGGATTATGCACTGCCATTTAAAAAAAACACTATTGCTGTCATCCCATATGCAAATCAAATAAGTTACTGCTTGATTATTGGATCCCTTTGAAGTATGATAAACAATTAAAGAATTAAACCTGTGGCAACAAGTGAACTTCAGAAACCCTCCAAGATCTTAGGAATGTTTAATTTTGTAAAACTTGGAACTTTTTTTAAACTAATTTAGGCATCCTCAAAGCCTTTGAGCAAAAAGGTATCTCTCTCTACTATGATCATGACATTTGTGTAAATTAAAGGAAAATAGCATCTCTGACAACTGATTCCTGAGAGAGTCTCCTGACTGCTAGCTGAAATACCCTGAAGCAGGCTCAGGTGCCTGGACACTAAACTATATTGAAATGTTGCTTGGTTAATACAGGATAGATGCTAGTTTTATTCCTCTTTCTGGCCCATTTTTGTTCAGGCATGAACTAGCGGTAGAAGAAACTCTTTGCTCTATTAGCTGTAAACTCAAATATTTAATTTGCCACTCATGAACTTTTCATGTGCACCTTTAAAAGGAAATGATTATTTGTAGAAACGGAAACAGAACAATTAATTTAGTTTCAAATGGAAATATTTAGTGCTACCAGTGTTAGTAATACTAGCAACTCGGTCATACTGCTTGTAGCTAAAATACTCTATCCTGTATTGTAAGTAGAGCTGCACTTATTCATAATGCTATCAGAGTTGAAACATTTATTTTATGGTACATGGTATTCACTAATGAACTTCACGCATTTCTATTTTAAATGTAATTATAAGATTATATTTTGGATTTAAATAATAAAATGTTTCATGATCTGCAAAACCTTTAATTTTTAATCAAAGACTGAACTGCATAAAAATATACATAACTTACACGAGCTTAAATTTCAAGACACTAACTGAATTTGATGAGCTTGTGGGCATATACCCCTCTAGTGGAATTATACGGTATGAGCATTTCACCATTCAGGATCAGTACAAATAAACTAAGTGGCTTCATTCATTCATTCAAAGCCAAGTGACCAAGGATGCCTATATGGCACATGAAAGGCCATTCAGACTCATTGCTTTTGAGCTCTTAATCCAGGACCTTCTCCAGCTTAGTTAGGCAGCTTGTCTCACACCAGGCCCTGCTACCACCACCATTAATCTTGGGGGCTTGATTTAGCTAAATAAAAAGGGTCCAAAAACCACACCACGCAACAGGGTAGACTGATTTAATCATGATCTAAATCACCAAGTGGAAACATCGATTTAAATTACTATTTTAATCAGCTTTTCCAGGTATACTCTAGTTATTTTCTAAAGAAAGATGCATTCTCATTGGTTGATATAACCATTAAAACATGTTGATTTACAACTCAATAGGGCTTTTACACTAGATTTGGTACATCTTTTTACTACCTAGGAGGGTACACTATAACCGCATACTTTTATTTAAGCAATTATATGGTTTAATATTTCCAGATTCTTATTAGCTGTACATTTTAGTATGTTAGAAAATGATGAGTGATATATTGCTTATTTACTAGATAACTTTTTGCTCATGATTTGTGTCAAACTGCATTAGAATAGTAACTGAATTTTAATTAAACACAAAACAGCATTTAAATTTTATTAAAACAAAAACAGCCTTAACTGTTTTGGATATACAAACGTCTCTTATCAAAACATGTTTCAAATTTACAACTAAATTATAGTATGTTTAGGCCTTAAGATAAATCTGAATTTAAGACAGGCTCATTTTAAACAGATTTTTTTAAAAGAACAAAAAAATCTCAATTTAAACAATCAGATTTTATTTTTATTTTTTAAAAATCATTGATTTTTATCTACCCTGGCAGGCAGCAGACTCAGGATGTGGTATTTGTTTATTTTTTAAAACTGAACTTTGTGCAGAAGATATCTGATCTCAGAAGACGTAATACAATCATTTAAAACATGTGAAATGAAGAAAACTAATTGATCTTGTAACCGCAGCCTGCCCTCAATGGATACTGTAGCTGCTACCATGAATCTGTTTCAGTGCAGAATGAATATTAACTCAAAGTGTAAATGTAGAGCTAATTTAATTTGCCATCTAACGTGCTTTGATTCCACTACCTACTCTAATAGTTACATGCCACATTTTGTATAATTAAATATTAAAGCTATGTAAAAAACAATTTATTTTACATCAATCTTCGGAAAAAATTCCTGTTAAGATGATTGCTAAGTTTTAAATACACCATACATACTCTACATGCGATTTTTAAAATACCTATAAAAATAAGTGTGTACACACTCTTTTCATTTTACGTTCTTACCAGGAAGATGTGATTAAAGAATACTAGAGTGGGGTAAATAAATATGTTTACATCTCTTAACCAAAAAATATACCAAATTTGTTTTACTTCCAAATTAAATTTCTAGTAAAACTATTGGAGATTATGTATCGTAGGACCAACAAAGCTAACAAAAGAAAAATATATTTACCCCGTAGAACGCCTTCTGCAGTAGCAGCAGTAACAGCAACAGACAGCAATGGACAGCAGGATGAGTCCTGCTATTACAGCTATGGCAATGATGAAGGCCTCAAAGTTCACTGTTAAATAAAAATAAAATAAATAAATAAAATTAAACAACTTTTAAGACTTGAGCAGTGGTCATTTGAATTTGTTTTCTCCCCGCTTCATCTGATGAACATTTTGTTCATTCTCAGTTTCATCTTTGGTTTCTTTATGCAGTACTCTTAAAGGAGTTTTAGTAGAATAGCTGCTAAAGCAACACCTTGTACAGTTTCACATAAGAACTCTGCCGCTGTCACTCACAGAAAAAAATATTTACCAGACTAATGAGATCAGGCTGCTTTTTAAACCCTTTGTTAGCTGTCCATTCTACTTTTAAACTGTCCATTCTACTCTTGTATATAAAAACACATCTTCATCTCAGATTTTGACATGGCAATGGACATTCTCTCCCAATTTTTCTTCATGCACTATGATTTTCTCAGTTACAGAGCTATAGGGTGTTTATGCATAACTGGGCAATTTACAACCAGTATACAGATGTCCCAGACATTTTCAGAGCATAGATTTTTTTTTATTAAGCTATGAACCATTAGGGTACGTCTACACTACCTGCCGGATCGGCGGGTAGTGATCGATCTATCGGGGATCGATTTATCGCATCTGGTGTAGACGCGATAAATCGATCCCTGATCGCTCTGCCGTCGACTCCAGAACTTCACCACAGCGAGAGGCGGAAGCGGAGTCGACGGGGGAGCGGCGGCAGTCGATGCAAGGACGCGAAGTAAGTGATTCTAAGTAGAGCTAAGATACATCGACTCCAGCTAGGCTATTCTCATAGCTGAAGTTGCGTATCTTAGATCAGTCCCTCTCCCCTAGTGTAGACCAGGCCTTAGAGTCAACAACATGCATGGTTAAATCCTGGCCTCATCCATCTGTTTTGAGTTTTGGCCAGGGAAGAGGTCATTAGAAGCTTTGATGAAAGCTGCTTCAATGGAATGCAAAAGACAAAAAATGGATTGGAGAGGATTAGGAATGGAATTGGAGGAGAGGAACTCTAGACAGTAGTTGTGGACTGTGCATTCAATGATCTTAGAGATGAAAGGGAGAACAGGTGTTAGAGAGGCAAGGATTTTTTTTTTTTTTTATTTAAACTCTCCCAGATCTCATCCCTTATTTTATCCCCTTTCCTCACCACAACTGCTTGCTGCAACAGATCTCAAATGCATCTCACAGATGTGTTCACTCTATTCCTTCACATCAAAGGCCAGAAGTTTACAATGATGGATTTGTTATTAGGGCATTAAATGACAAGGTTCTGTAACATCATTATGTAGAACCATGAAAATTTTTTCAAGACACTGCATTCTCAAATGTATTCCTTAGTTTGACATTCCACTGCAAGATTTAATCTGTGTTGTGGCACCTGTGAAAGGGATCTTAAAAAGGCAAGACTCCTGCTACAGAAAGTAGAGATTTTTAGTAACATAGGAATTTCCATATTGAATCAGACATTGTCACACCTTGTCTAATCCAGCACCAACAGTGGCCAGCACCAGATGCTTCAGAGGAAGGTTTAAGACCCCTGCAGTGGTAGATGTGGGGTAATATGCCCCCCATTAGATCTTATTCTGGTCTCTAACAATTAGAGATTTGCTTGCCCTGAAGCATGAGATTCAATAGCCTGTCAAAAAAATTTATAACTAATGACAACTCTGGATATACATATAAACATTCAATCCTTTCTGAATTTGCTAAATTCTTAGCCTCAGTGACTTTCTGTGGCAATGAGTTCCACAGTCTAATTACAAGTTGTGTGTAAATTATTTCCTTTTGTCGGTTTTGAATTTCTCATCTTCAATTTCATTAAATATCCTCTTTTTGAATTACGGCCAGGAGAAGTAAAGTTCCTGATCTCCCTACTTTATGCCATTCATAAAGCAAGGAAAGTGATCAGGAACTGTCAGCATGGATTCACCAAGGGCAAGTCATGCCTGACTAACCTAATTGCCTTCTATGATAAGATAACTGGCTCTGTGGATGAGGGGAAAGCAGTGGACGTGTTATTCCTTGACTTTAGCAAAGCCTTTGATACGGTCTCCCACAGTATTCTTGCCAGCAAGTTAAAGAAGTATGGGCTGGATGAATGGACTATAACGGGCGGGCAAACTTTTTGGCCTGAGGGCTGCATCGGGTTTTGGAAATTGTATCAGGGCCAGTTAGGGGAGGGGGCCGTGGCCTGGCCCCCACCCATCTGCCCCCCCCTTCCAGGATCCCTACCCCATCCAACCGCCCCTTCTCCCTGTCCCCTGACCGCCTCCGGAGCCCCTGCCCCTGACTGCCAGCTGCCCCATCCAACCCCTCCTCTCATTCCTGACTGCCACCCTGGGACCTCTGCCCCCATTCAACCCCACTGTTCCCTGCCCTCTGACTACCCCGACCCCTATCCACACCCCCGGCCCCGACCACCACTCCGAACTCCTCTGCCCTCTATACAAGCCCACCACTCCCTGCCCCTTTACCGCGTTGCCTGGAGCGCTGGTGGCACTACAGCCATGCCACCTGGCTGCAGTCAGCCAGGCCGTCGCCACGGCTCAGCACAGAGCACCAGGTCAGGCCGGGCTCTGCAGCTGCACTGCCCCAGAAACTCGCAGCCCCGCCGCCCAGAGCACTGCGCCCGCAGCAGAGTGGGGAAGGGGCCGGGGATAGCTTCCCGGGCCAGGAGCTCAGGGGCTGGGCAGGAGGGTCCCGCAGGCTGGATGTGGCCCGTGGGCCGTAGTTTGCCCACCTCTGGACCTTAAGGCGGATAGAAAGCTGGCTAGATCATCAGGCTCAATGGGTAGTGATCAATGGCTCCATGTCTAGTTGACAGCCGGTTTCAAATGGAGTGCCACAAGGGTCGGTTTTGTTCAGTATCTTCATTAATGATCTAGAGGATGGCGTGGATTGCACCCTCAGCAAGTTTGCAGATGACACTAAACTGGGAGGAGTGGTAGACACGCTGGAGGGTAGGGATAGGATACAGAGGGACCTAGACAAATTAGAGGATTGGGCCAAAAGAAATCTGATGAGGTTCAATAAGGACAAATGCAGAGTCCTGCATGTAGGATGGAAGAATCCCATGCACTGCTACAGACTAGGGACTGAGTGGCTAGGCAGCAGTTCTGCAGAAAAAGACCAGGGGTTACAGTGGACAAGAAGCTGGATATGATTCAAGAGTGTGCCCTTGTTACCAAGAAGGCTAACGGCATTTTGGGCTGTATAAGTCGGAGCATTGCCAGCAGATTGAGGGACGTGATCATTCCCATCTATTCAGAATTGGTGAGGCCTCATCCAGAGTACTGTGTCCAGTTTTGGGCCCCATACTACAAGAAGGATGTGGAAAAATTGGAGAGCCCAGCGGAGGGCAACAAAAATGATTAGGGGCTGGAGCACATGACTTATGAGGAGAGGATGAGCGAACTGGGAATATTTAGTCTGCAGAAGAGAAGAATGAGGGGGGGAATTTGATCACTGCTTTCAACTACCTGAAAGGGGATTCCACAGAGGATGGATCTAGACTGTTCTCAGTGGTACCAGATGATAGAACAAGGAGTAATGGTCTCAAGTTGCAGTGGGGAAGGTTTAGGTTGGATATCAGGAAAAACTTTTTCACTAGGAGAGTGGTGAAACACTGGAATGAGTTACTAGGCAGGTGGTGGAATCTCCTTTCTTAGAGGTTAAGGTCAGGCTTGACAAAGCCCTTGATGGGATGATTTAGTTGGGGAATTAAGTCCCGATTTGAGCAGGGGGTTGGACTAGATGGCCTCCTGAGGTCTCTTCCAACCCTGATATTCTATGATTCTATAAGATGAGTGTAAAAGGAACATCAATTGAATTTATACTTATTTTGCTGTGTGTGTATATATATGTATGTTAATATATATCTTTTGTCTGGTGAAAAAAGTTTCCTTGGAACCTAATCCCCCAATTTGCATTAATTTGTAAGGGGAAATTGGATTTGCTTAAAGTTGGATTTTTCAGGAACATAACTACAATGTTAAGCGAGGAGTTACTGTATATAGTGTATCCTCAGAGGAAAAAAAAAGCACCAACTCTGGTGTGCAGGCTATATTTACCTGTAAAGCAACATGTTTTAATGGCTATCAATCAATGAGAATCAGCCATTCCTTAGGAAAATAACTTAAAAAGTACAAATGCAAAACATAATTAAAATAGGTCAGGGGTGGGCAAACTTTTTGGCCTGAGGGTCACATCGGGGAATAGAAATTGTATGAAGGACCATGAATGCTCACAAAATTGGGGTTGGGATGTGGGAGGGGGTGTGGGATCTGCGATGGGGCTAGGGATGAGGAGTTCGGGGTGCAGGAGGATGCTCTGGGCTGGAATCGAGGGGTTTGGAGAGCAGGAGGGATATCAGGGATGGGGCAGGGGTTGGGGTATGGGGAGAGGCTCAGGGGTGCAGGCTCTGAGCAGCGCTTACCTCAAGTGGCTCCCGGAAACAGTGGCATGTCCCTTCTCTGGCTCCTACGCAGAGGCGCAGCCAGGCAGCTCTGCACGCTGCCCAATCCACAGACACCATCCCTGCAGCTCCCATTAGAGCACATAGGAGCCGGAGCGGGGCCATGCTGCGGCTTCCAGGAGCCGTGTGGTGCGGTCCCCACAGGGCCGGCTCTGGCTTTTTTGCCGCCCCAGGCAAAAAAGCCTCCCGCTGCCCCCCACCCGGGAGCACGGCAGGGGAGGGCGCCGCGCCCAGCTGCGGCCCCGCTCTCCCTGGCCGGCCGGAGCGCTGGGGGGAAGGTGGCGAGCCCGGCCGCGGCCCCGCTCTCCCTGGCCGGCCGGCATGCCGGGGGGAGGGCGGAGAGGCCGGCCAGAGCGCCAGGGGGAGGGCGGAGAGGCCGGCCGGGGCCCCACTCTCCCCGACCGGCCGGAGCGCCCCCCTCCAGGTGCCGCCCCAAGCACATGCTTGGTAGGCTGGTGCCTGGAGCCGGCCCTGAGCCCCCAACCCTGCGCCCCGGCTGGAACACTGGAGCGGAGCCAAACCGCGTGGTGCCGTCCCAGACCCAGCACCCCGGACGGAGTGGGGCTGCGCTGCGTTGTGCGGCTCGCGGGCCAGCTTAACGGCTGTAGTTTGCCCACCCCGTCTTAAATCAAGATTTCCTGCTTGCTGATTTAAAGCATGATTAAAATCTGATCTAAAAATCAAGCCACCCCGATGTCTCCTAAAGCACACAAGTGATTCTGGTTGGTCCATTTTGGTTGTGAATTCATGGCAGGGATCATCACTTCCTTTCTATTTGTATAGCACCAAGAACATCCTAACATACAGCTTCTCACAATGACAAGCCATAGGAGTCACAATCCTTACATTATTCAGACACAAAACTAATTTGTGAATTAAAGTTGCTAGACTGCATAATTTGTCAAAACAAACTGTAAAAAGTAAAGAAATAAGCAGTGATGCCATTCCACTCATCAGCTCCTCCCCCCTCCCCATTTTTGTTTTTAACCTCAGCTGCATCTCTTCAGCACCCACCGCCCACACACCTCCATCCTCAGCCTGAGCCACTCTCATATGCTCTTGAACTTTCCATCTGCATTTATTCCAGTGGAGGTACTGGTATAGTACCAGTTCTCTGCTGCCATCATAGTTGTCTGTGCATGCTGAGGAGGCAGCCAAGAGAGCAGCAACATGCTTCTACCATGCTGACTCCCTTCACCCAAGGTGAAGAAGGGCGCACACACATCATCCTACCTCCTGTAGAGTTGGAAGAACAACCCCTCTGAGTGTCAAGGTGCTGATGTGCTTACTAAGGCAGATTGCCCCTACTCTGTACCTGAAAAGGCTGCTCCTGAGGATCTCAGGCTGTGTACATTTGTGAATCCCACCTAAGATGATGCTCCTTGGGTGGAACATATTCTAAATCATAAATAGTACATGGTAGTCAACTTAATTCTGGAATAAAAATCAATATTAGCTTACTATAGTCTGAATTACAAGTAATTATATCTGTTTATTAAAATTACTATTAGTACCTACTCCAGCAAACACCCCATCGAGCACTGTAGAGTGGACACAGTGAAGATGATGGAAGAATACTTCTCACAGGATAGTCCATACACGTGTTGTTTGTATTACACCAAAGGCACTGCACAGGAGAGAAACGAAGACATATTACAACTACTGACCATCAGACAGCTATTTACAAACAAGGGCCCCAATACTACAGTCCATAGACAGAATTTCAAATTAAGTGAGTATAAATGCTGTGTCCTGTGATCTTGAAGAATGAAGCCCTATATGAATTATGGAAGCCCTGGTTGCAGTTCTATAGTTAGGGCTAAACTGAATTCATACTTAGAAAAAACTTTCAAATAATGGTGTTAAATATGAAAAAAAGTATATCCTCCCCATAATTGTAGCACTTACTCTTCAAGTACTGAATGATCTAATATTTAAGTAATTTGTCAATTTGAGTCAGAGTCGTAGAATTCAAGGCCAGAACAGATCACTAGAGCATCTAGTCTGACCTGCTGCAAATCACAGGCTAACACCACTACTCACACACTAAACCCAACAACAGAAAATGAGATCAAAGTAAATGAGACCCACAAGAGACTAGACTGGGGAGACTCATTCTTCCTAAAAGTGGTGGTGGGGAGCTGGGGGGGGGTGCTGTATGAGGCCTTGCCCCATAGCCAAGCCAGAGCCAGGCTGGGGAGCCGGGCCACTCCAGCTGGCTGGAGGGGGGCGCCTGAGAGCAGCCCCTGTCCTGTGTCTCTGCCCCCTTGGTCTCCCACCCAGGGCAAGTAGAGGGACCACAGTGCCCTACAGCTGCCCGCATGATACTTATCCCAACCTGCTCCGGCTTCCAACCTAGCTGGGGGCCAGGGCCTCAGGGGCCAAAGAGCCATAGCCGGGCTATGGTAAGAGCCATCTGGCAACAGTCCCCGGTCAAAGCATCCCTTCCACGCAGAGGTGCGCGTTTCCTATCGGGAGCGTGTGAGCCATTTACAGCCACTAGTGTGACCAAGGACAGCTACCGGTGAGCCTGGTGCCCGTCACAGTGGGCAGGGTTGGGGCAGTACAGCCATGCCAGAAGAGCTGCCCAGGCTAGGTGCTGGCTTGTGCGAGTGGCAGCCTGACATACTGCTGCTTTTGTCACTGAGATTCCTGGCCCAGTCGCTGGCTATGGCCCTGCTTGTCTTGCTCGTTGTCGCTGGAGCCCTGCTACTCAGCGGACATCCGCTTTATATCTGCAGACATCCACAGACAGAAATTTTGTATTCGCACAGGGTTCTACCCACAGTATTCCTGGCAACTTTTTCACTGCCACCCTGCACAATGGGTTCTTCTTTTCAATTCTCTAGATCTCTTTCCAATGGCACTAAATACTTCCCAAGTACACAAATTCTCTTATGATTCAGCTTCTCTCCTGAAACTTTATTCAAGAGCTCTTCTTCTACCTTCCCTACATGCACAACTTCAGTTTTTATTAACACCTTCAAACACAGATGCCCATTCTGATACCTTATTTACCAATTACTCTTTGCTGTCAGACAAAAGGGCCAGATCGTCAGCATGTGTTAGTTTTCTGTCTCCCCACGGGCTTTGTTCTCCTACTAATTAACTCCTTAACTAGGATGAAGAAAAGTGGACTCACTGACTCAATCCCATCACCTTGAAACTCTCCGAAATTCCATATATTGTTACCACCTGAGCTCTTGACCTTCAAGACAGCTCCATTATCTCTACTTCCTTAAGTCCCTCTCCCTTCAATATTCCAAAAACCAGCTTCTGCAGAACCAACTCATATGCTTTCTCAAGATCATTAGATACTGAATAGCAGTTATGCCCTCCATTTATCATTCTTTCAAATGTCTCACTGCAAATATTATTGGGTCTATAGTACTCCTTTCCTTTCTTAAAGCGATGTTGCACCTCTCCTATATATTCCTGCTATTATTTTTTAATTACAAATACCATTAAGCTCTAATCATAATTGTATGGTTATTGAATAGTGTTGCTACGGGGCACAGTTAAGATCGTTTGGGTGCCTTAACTGTGCATTTCAATACCTTAATGTGTTTAGATTTTTTTTAAATTTTACCTCAATTCTGAATTTTGTGGAATTGCTGTAATTCCAACATGGCTATAAAGTTTTTTCCTCTTAAAGTACTGATTTGTCCTCCGCCTTAATTCTACTTTAATTTTTATCTGAGAATATAATATTGACACTAATTCAGAATTCCTTCACCACACAAATGAATCAATGAAGAAATGTAGAATGGAGTTTTACTAGGAGCCCTTTCCAGATCACGTTTTAATAGGACCTACTCACTGCAGGAAGAGATTTCATCTAGAAACTATTAGTGATCCACTTGTACCACCAAGAAAATAGCTCTTAGAACCATGATCTATTTTGCAGAGTATGCTGTTTTGTTTCTCTTTACAGGAGTCATGTTAGAAAGCCACATGCAGAAGATAAAGTTCTGACATCAATGAGATAATCATTCTCTTGCAGGTGGGGGAAGAGCAATTCATTACTTGTAGCTTGTGGTGCATGTTGCTTTGGTTCAAATCTTTCTGAAAAGATGGGCACTTCACTTTACTAAGTATCAGAGGGGTAGCTGGACCCTCTGTTGCTTTTCACTTTACTAAGAACATCTAAACAAACAGAATGCTTTAATTTCCCCAAAATGAATATCTTTATAGGATCAATTTTATACAAAGATGTTAGATGGTGCTTGTTGGTGTTGGCTGAACTACTTCTTATAATATGCAAGATAAACTTTATGAATATATGAAGAATAGCCAGCCTAATATCTGCTTGACTGATAATTAGAGCCACTGCTAAACTGCTGCTGGCTGCAAGTAATAGTGTGGAAAGGTCAACTTTAGCACTTTCTGGAGACTGCCTATGTAACTGATAATGCATGCAGCCTCAAGGGCAGAAGATTTGGTACGAGATAGAATTTTCTTATTTTACCCTGCGATCTTTAGCAGATTTATTCTTGATATCAAAACAGGAAGTGCCTTACTACAGCTATTTTTTTTTTTAAAAGAAAGCTACAAGACAAGCAAATTTTACTAGTATTATGAAACACTTGTCTAACTTAGATTCTCAAATTCATGACAGTCTACAATTGAAAATATTTTGCTGTCTATTTAGGCAGAGATTATCATCATAGTTTGCACTGTATTTTGATATTATAGGACTCAAGTTTACATTGGAATCTGTTAGTACAGACTCTGGATCTTACATGATGTCTAAGTGAGCTTGTGGCATGAGGCAGTACTCATTATCAGGATAATATCTTATTAGACTCCTGACAGAATCCCCGGGTGCAGAATTTATATTTCCCACATATTTCTGTGCTCTCCACACAGAAAAATTCAAAAGAAATCAGGGGAGTGGGGGAAGAGAGAGAGAGAGAGAAGACACACCTCTTCCCAGGCAGCACGTCTATTCCAGCGAGCCCGAAGCAGCCTCAGAGATATAAATCACTGCAGGAGGAGGGGAGCTGGGCCTGCATGCCTGCTGGGGTGGGGGGGTGGGAGAGAAAGACCATCGCTGTCCCTCTCGCTTGTTACTGCGGGGGGAGGGGGGGCGGCGGCGGCGCTGTAGGTCTTTTTAATTATGCAGGAAGAAGGCTCTTTCCCAAGGCAGAAATGTGTAGTGATATTGTTAATGTTCCTATTGTTAGTTAACTGTTCCCGTTCTCAATCAATTCCCCAAGGAGCATAAAACCTATATAAGTTTTAAGGCCCCTACATTGCCAGAGTGATGTAAAGCCTTATAAATGACAGTAGGTGAATCAGCTAGGAAGATCTATGTGTTTTTGCACTTTTTTCCTGTGTCAAAGTGGCACAATGGGGTTAGATTACAGCTCAGGATTTATTTTACTTACCCATTAAAAAAAGAGACTTTGAGGGCAAATAAAACATTTACCAAGCAGTCAATAAAAGGTCAGAACAATCGGAAGCAAACACTTCCCAACACAAACACAGCCAGGTCCAGGACAATGATTAGCAAAACTGTATAACTTTCATGTGTGAAAGTCTGAGCAATTTGAAATGACATTCCAGTTTGGGTATTTTTGGCGCTGTCTGGCATTCTGTAATGTAATTTAAATGAAAATCCAGGATAATAACTGGAATGTAGGGTATTAATTACCAAGTATTTGTAACTTAAGTTTCGTGTGTTTAGGAAATGCTGAATAGTTATTGTAACTTTTTTCTGTATTGTAGTTTAAATAAATTACCAAAACAACTGAAACTGATATGATTATATTGCATTATTTTGACAAATAAAATATGTAGAATTTTGCAGAATTTTTAATTTTTTGATACAGAATCCCCCCTGGAGTACTATCAAAGTAGAACAATTCTTAGTCTCATGAATGCAACAAAATGCTGCTTCCGCGATCTTCTATAATTAGCGTTACAGCATGCATGGGACGAATCTCTGTCACTCATAAGTCACTGCCGTTTTAAAAAGCTGCGTGTAATTTATTAGTGTCAATTTGCTTTATTTTTAGTTTTTTCTATTTTTGATAGTATGTCTGAAATTGATTTTAGTAATAAACTTTAAGGACTAATTCTGGCCAAAACAAGGTATGAGGGGAATGGTAAAGAGCCAATTAAAAAAAAATCCAATTTTCTCAAATGTCTAGAAAAAAAATTAGGCTTTTTTAAAAACAGAGAAAGAGGCAATATATACACAACCAGGCGAAAGATTTTAATATGCAATGTTAAGTAGTCTTGTTTGTATTACGTCTCTTGTTTTGGAGCTTCTTGTTCCAGTCACCATCAAGGCACCATGCATGCGTACAAACAGGAAGAACAGAAGCCTCTTTTTGACTGTATTCAATGCCAGACATCCTACAGATGGTCTGTCAAGAGGTACAGTGTTCAGCAGATAACATAACTGGTAATGTTATAACGACAACAAAAAGAATGCCATTAAGCTCTCTTTTCAGAAGTCAATACAGAATGTTCAGTTACAAGATTTAAGGGCTCAGGCCATAATTTTTCAGATGTGGTACCTAAAATAAGGCATCTGAAGTCTACATTAGGCACCTAAATAAAAGTGGCCTGATTTCTAAAATGCAGAGTACTCACAATGGAAGCTGCAACTGTTCCAGAACCTCCGAAGAGGAGACCACTTTTATTTAGGTGCCAGAAGTTTGAACATTCTGACCTATATAGTAGGGATGGTAAAAAACTAAACCAAGCACTAAGTCAAGCTATATTAGGTCGACTCACACCCACCGCAGTAATTATTGGATGCACATCCACACTACACTCCTTGGATCGGTGGTGAGCATACTCACCAGGAGCACTTCCCCCGACCTAAGAGGGGCAGTGTGGGGAGCTGAGAGCCTGGTCTCTCAGCTCCCTGCCAAGAGCCTGGCTGCTCCACAGGCTCCGGGCGGGCTGGGCTCCTCCCTCACCACGCTCCTCATTCCCTGCCAGCAGAAGCCACTCTGGGCTTCTCGCCCCAGGAGAGCGGGGTCCAGCTGCCTTGGCTTCTTGGCGCGCCCCTAACCTGCTCCCTGCCAGGCTACTGGCTGGGTGTGGGGGTCCCTGCCACCAGGCTTCTCACCCCAGCTCCAAGCCAGGAGCAGGGTCCAGCCACCCAGCTCTCCAGGGAAGCAGAGGGCAGCTGCCAGGCATTGTCAATTTCACAGCTCCTGTTGTGAAACTGACAAGACAGCCAATGTACCAGATGACCACACAGACACTGCATCACCCTAACAGCACCAACATAAGCCTTATACCTCTTGTGAAGGTGGAGTTATTATGTCAGTGTAGTAGGGCACTTACATTGGTGGGAGGAAGGCTGTAATGTAGACACTGATAATTACTGTGTAGTGAAGCCCAGCCCTAAGATTTAGTAGAAATTTTTATCGTCTATTCCCCAAATGCTTATTTTCATTTTCTGCTGTCATCTATTTTACTACCAAAATGAGCAGGTGGGTATTTTTCTACTTCAACAATTAAAAAAAAATCATTTCCAGTGATCTAATGCCTTTACATTACATACATAGATGCTAATGGTTTAGTTCTTCCTGCCTTTTATATTATTTTTATGTGAATCGGCTCAGTCAAGTCTAACCTCATCTCTCCAAGGTCAGCCCTGATGATATTAAGGCAGTCTCACTGCATCATCCATCATTCTGTCATCAAAGGAAGTATATACACTGTCAATAGTTTGATAGATTTTGAAGATAACATATCTACATTTCTCTTGGTATCTTCAGCACACCCCTGTGGATTTATTTTCTTCTCAGTGCACCTGAGTAGTTCTCACTTGTGTTAATGGAAAGTGCGTATGGGGGTGTGTGTGTGTAATACACCTATTAACATGCCAACATTTTAGTACTTACAAGTAGCATCTATTCAAAGAGAAAATGCTAAAAAAGCTTCCTATACATAGCCAAGTCAGTGATAAGTGAATTCATCAATAGTTACAAGCTCATCCAGATGACTCACATTTACCTTCTCCTGTCTTCTACTTCAAAGATGATGAGCACCCTTCTTTATTGCTTTGCTAGTCTCATGTTGAGCTAGTGGAGGGCTAACAGCACACACAGTGAGCAACTATCCCAGTACAGAGAGAATCAGCATATTTCATCTTATTGTTTTAAAATCTGCTGTCACAAGGCTAATCGGTACTAAATGAAATGACCCATTACAACAAAGTAACATATGTGGGAGAACAAAACTATTTTTTTCTTAGTGAAAAAATGTTTTACAATAATTTCTACTTTTTCATTAGCTGGATGAACAAGTAATGCTTTACATGATGCTGGCAAATCAAATCAAGTGCCAACTCTGGACAAAGCTCAAAGCTTTAGCTAAGAACTGACACTCATAGCTGGCAATCAAACCAGCTCACCTATATGTTAGTATTGTTCAAAATAAGTATTAGTCTTATAATAATAATTAGTGTTTAGGCTCTATAAAATGCTTGTAAGTTACTGCATGCAGTAATCTCACTTGCAATGTCTGTTTTCCCTGTTATAAGGAAATATGTTAACTTTGCTTTATAACTTTGAAAACGTTTGCTCTGGGCTTGTGAACCCAGGCATGGGAATCATTCCCCCACCCATTCAGGAAACTTATCCAGATTAAACAGGCCATTAAGGAACGTTGCAACACAAAGAATAGGTGAATGGCCTTATTGAATCTTGGAAATGCAACTTGCAAGGGAGCTCATTTCCTATACTGGAAGACTAAATGTAAAAGATAAAAGAGGGTCACAAGAGAATTTTCATGTCTTTGCTGTTTGCATTCTCACAGGGCCAGAGACTCTAAACTGAACCAAGAGATCCTCCAGGGTTATCCCTGGATTTGCGGAAACACATTGTGAATTGACAGATCACTACAACTCTCACTTTTAGGATTCAGATTGCAACTCATTTGTGTATACAGTAACTCCTCACTTAATGTCCTCCCGCTTAACGTTGTTTTGAAGTTACGTCGCTGCTCTATTAGGGAAACATACTGGTTTTTACAAGGGAGCATTGCACAGGTTCCTCTTCTCTACCTCCTCCCCCACCCTTCCAGTGTTTTCCCCGCCTCCGCTTAGGAATTTCTGGAAGGGAGCGAGCGGGGAAACTACCCCTCCCCCTGTCCAAGCAGGCAGGGCCACCCAGAATGCAGGGGCTTTAGGGGCTGCAGGGCCCTGGGCTAAGGGGGCCCCGGCCTGCAGCCCTAAAGCCCCTTTCGGAATGAGGTCATGTGAGCACGTGCCGGAGGACTCAGGAGGAGCAGGGGAAGCCGCGCAGTCAGCGTCCAGAGAGAAGTGGCGCTTTCCCCTTCAAAGCCGGCTGGAGAGAAGCACCCCACCCTGAGCGCCCTCCCACACCCTAACTCCCTCCCAGACCCCGCACCCTCAGCCCTGAGCCCCAGGGGTAAGCCAGGGGCACCTCCTCACCACAGTACAGTTCAGTACTGTACAGTATATAATGCCTTTTGTCTGCCCCCAAAAAATTTCCTTGGAATCTAACCTCCCGCATTTACATTAAATCGTATGGGAAAATTGGATTCGTTTAACATCGTTTCACTTAAAGTTGCATTTTTCAGGAACATAACTACAACATTAAGTGAGGAGTTACTGTATGTTTGTTTGCTTTAACCTGTAAATAACTTTTTCCTAGTTAATAAATCTTTAGATAGTTTATTACAGGACTGGCTACAGGCAGTGTCTTTGGTGTAAGATCTAGGGTACCAAGTAATCTGGAGTAAATAACTGGTCTCTTGGGACTGGAAGCAACCTGAATATTTTGTGATATATTAAGTGACCACTTATCACTAAGTCCAGCTTGCCTGGGTGGCAAGATAGACTGGAGAGCCTAAGGGGACTGTCTGACTCTACAATAAGACCGATATAGTGATCCAGGAGTTCGCAATTGTTCCTGTGTTGGTAAAAGCTAATTATAAAACATATCACCAGTTTGGGGTGTCTGCACTGCTTTTGACAGTCTGCTCCAAGGTAGGCACACAGCCATGAACCACTCCAGACAGCATGACTCTTTCTAATGACTTACACTGTTTTGCTATCTCCTTCCCCACTCTCCTCTGAGTCTGTGAAGCACAGCTAAGGAGTTAGCTGTAGTAAGACATTTCAACATCATCTCATTAAACGTAAGCATCACCAGATTCTCTGACCCCAAAATAGTAAAAAGATGACAAAACTTACTGAAACATTTTTTAGACAGTCTTCACAGGACTTGAAGGAGAAATTAGAGCATGCTAGAAAAAAAGAAAATCAAAGTTATAAACTTTTTTTTAATCAATAGTGTCAAATAATATAACTTTTTAATCACAGCATGTATACACAAAAACGTAATCTCATCTACAAAATACATGCAAAGAAGGAATGGTGAGTTCGCATCTTTATTTTAAATCAAAGCTTTCATTTCCACTAGTATTTTAACAAGTAAAACGACACTGAACACTCAATTTCACCTCCACACTGTTTAGGAAAAAAGTTATGCCCATGCCTGGCTCCAATTTGCAAAAGGAAGATCAGCGAAAGAGGACTGTTCTCTCTAAGATGATTACGAAAGACTTAACCCGTGACCCATGAGTTTTGAGCCTGCCTACATCTTTGCTGAAATTCTAAATCTCTTGCAGTTCAATTTGAAGGAAACTCTGAGCTCTGCAGCTTTGGAAGCAGAAGCCAAGCAATGCCTAATCCAGATTTAGTACCAAATTTTCCTCCTTTCCATAAAAAGTCTCAAGAAAAAGGTTTCAAAAATAAAGCCTCATGACAGGCATGTTCTCATTCTAAGAGGAAAAAACTTTCTGAAGACAGGAGACCAAATTACTTAGCAAAAAGCTCAACAAGAACTGTTAAGGGATGTTTTAAAAGCCACATGCTATAGGAAGAGTTAATCTAGATTTTAGTTAGGTTTTACAATGAAAAAAGTATCTTCAAGCACAGAAAACCCATTGTTGTTCATATTGCCTGAGGATGATTACAGTCATAACTAGTAGCTATTTCTCAGCGGCAGGTAACAGGATGCAACTTGTTTTAATCATTACAGAAAAAGTTTAGAGGTTAATGTTTGTGAAAAGCCATCCTGACAGCCCTGGAGTCTGGTCCTTCATCCACAGCACAGATAGAATAGCTTCTTCTCACCGGCCCAATGAGGTGCCTCAGTCCTGACCTAAATGGACCACGTTTATAGTTCAGTCTACTTGCCCAACCAATCCTTGATTTTCTAGCTACTCTGCCAAAAGGCATTCCAATTGTAATTTTTTGTGTGCGGATACCTATCCACTAGAAACTGGCATGGTAACATATAGCAAGTCATCAGATGGTAATAACTTAGTCAGGTATGTAGTTCTACTTTTACACAGCCATCCATTAGTCATAAATAGATACGAAATTTTTTAAGTCTACAAAAATTGTCAAAAAGCTTACTTAATGTTTTTTTCCAAAACATCTAGAAGATATTTAAACTACTACATTTCATAATCCATTGTCCTGCTGCTTTGACATTAATTCTTAGCATATAACAAATTTGTGATTTACTAGCATATTCAGATTAATACATTAAGTAAATAAATTTAACCCCTCTCTCCCTCGCCCCCCGATTAGTTCACATTGTATCAAGTAGCCAATTCAATGAAGAAACTCAAATTCTAATAGGTTTCAGAGTAGCAGCCGTGTTAGTCTGTATCCGCAAAAAGAACAGGAGTACTTGTGGCACTAACAAATTTAGAGACTAACAAATTTATTAGAGCATAAACTTTCATGGGCTACAGCCCACTTCTTCGGATGGCCAGTACACCAACCTCAAGCAAAAAATAGAAATAAAAATTTAGAAAAATTCATAAAGCCTATAGCAAATATTCCTTAACTCTGTAAATTTAAGTTTTCAGTAATGTTATGCCACATGGGCAAAAAAACACTCACAATGATCAGAGCTAGAAAACAAGTTTCTAAATGAAGTTCAGGAAATTGGTTCATTCAGTGCACTGGTATTGTCAGAAAGGTATGGGAATAGCAGGGATTTTTAAATTTTCTTTTAAATGGATGACCTTCTATAATGGAAGTCATTCAAAGTACAAAGGAAGCAAAACCCCACAAAAACTACATCAAGAAAGTAAATAGGGTGCAGGACCAGTTCAACTCAGTGAACTTTCACAGGCTCTCGAGAAGATTTGGCAGATAACCTAAAACCTTGCATGCTCTTTAAAGGATTGGGGCCTGAATAACAGAACCAATGATTTCTTTAGATTTATAAAAATAAACAGCACAATTATAAAAGCTCTAAATGCCAAATATTAAAAATTCCACAATCAGAATATACTCCTCTTACAAAGTAGCAGTTCACAATTTATAAACACTCCACTTCACCAGATGCCCTATTCTGTACGATCAAAATTACCACAGGAAAAAAATGACGACATTTTAAAATATTTTATTGATTGTTGTTACAACACCTAAGATTACTATAAGTGAAAAATTGGAGAAATATATTTTCTAATTTTCATTTTGTTTTACTCTGTGCACTTTACAGCACAGCTTACAGCAGTTTTCACTATTTGCTTTGCAGTCAGGTACAGCTTTCCCTTCCCTGTTTGTGTTGGTCTTTCAAACAGCAACATGGGAGAGAGAACAAAACATTTTTAAATATAGGAAAATGCAATCAAAACCAAATATTGGTAGGCAGATTCAGAAGCCAGTCTAGTACTTGGAAGCTACTTTCAAGTCTTTTTAACACAACTGGATTTCAAGTCGACAATGTATCCAAAAAATTTCAAGATTCGAAGGCTTTATCTTTACTAGGAAAAAGAGGTATATTTTTAACACCCATTAAAAATCAAAACTTGCCTTTTCTACACAGTTTTTGTATTGGGTTGGCTATTTCAGGTAGGGTTGTGATTTTTTTTAACCCTAATAGTTATATCAGTACAACCTTGCATGGAAACAGTTGCATCAGTATAAAGGTGCCTGATAAGTAGTGGTAAATAATGAAGACATCAAGTCCTTGATTCAGAATGATCTCGATCGCTTGATAAATTGGGTGCAAGCAAACAATATGCATTTTAATATGGCTAAATGTAGATTTATACATGTACAAAGAATGTAGTCCACACTTACAGAAAGGGGGGCTCTATCCTGGGAAGAAGTGACTGAAAAAGATTCAAAGGTTGTGGTGGATAATCAGCTGAACATGAGCTCCCATTGTGCTGCTGTGGCCAAGTGAGTTAACGTGACCCAGGGATGCATAAACAGGGGACTCTTGAGAGGAGTAGAGAGGATAGTTGGTACAATGTGATCGCTGCTGGAATATTGTGTCTAATTATGGTGCCCACAGTTCAGGAAGGATGTTGATAAATTGGAGAGGGTTCAGAGAAGAACCATGACAATGATGGAGGGATTAGAAAAAATGCCTTGTAGTCAGAGACTCAAAGAACTCACTATTTATTTTAACTAAGAGAAGTGACTTGATTACAATCTATAAGTATCTACACGGGGAACAATTATTTAATACTGTCCTCTTCAATCTAGCAGAGAAACAAATAACAAAGGAAATTGAAACTAGACAAATTCAGCCGCGAAATAATTTTTTAACAGTGTGAGAAATTAACCCTGGGACAATTTACCATGGGTCATGGTGGATTCTCCATCATTGACAATTTTAAAACCAAAACAGGCTGTTTTTCCTAAAAAATATGCCCTAGGAATTATTTTAGAGGAGTTCTACAGCCTGTTATACCAGAGTTGAGACTTGATGAGCACAATGAACCCTTCTGGCCTTGGAATCTATGAATCTCATACAGGATTAAGCTACCATGATATTTAGCATCCTTATACCACTATAACTGCATCCACACTAGTGAGTTCTACCACTTTAACTATACCAACACAGTTAAACCCTTCCAGTTCTATGAGATGATAGAGAGATCTCTCTCTCTCTCTAAAAGTTGACATGAGTTAGGTCAACCTACAGCCACCACAGTAATTGCTGCAGCCGTTTATGTTCACACTACACCCCCTCTGTCAGTGGTGCCAAGTAGCAGACGGGTAGCCATGTTAGTCTGTATCCACAAAAACAATGAGAAGTCCAGTGGCACCTTAAAGACTAACAGATTTATTTGGGCATAAGCGCTCATGGCTAAAAACCCACTTCTTAAGATGCATCTGCACTGATTAGTACGCATCCTAACCAGGAGTGCTTCCACCAATTTAACTGTGGCAGTTACTGACAGATGGAGTCCTCCCACCTCTGGCCCTGTCAGTCCTGCACTGAGCTCACAGCTGGAGATGTCCCCCCACTCCTCCTCCAAGGGGAGGACAGTCCAAGCCAGGGCAGATTGCATCCATATAAATTTCTAGAGCAGAGCTCAGACTGTCAGCCCTGGAGGAGCTCCAGCTGTGAGTTAATTTAGGTCAATTTAATTTTCTAGTGTAGACAAGGTGTGAAGATAATCTGAAACCCTGGCCTGGCAGTTACTGCAGAAAGAGTTAAAGAAAGCCCTAGGACAACCCAGTTCCTGTTTCTCTGTTATGCTTTTGTCAAGTGCCTCACTCTGGGTGAGTCACAGCAGGCCCGTCTTGGGGAAAAACTCTGCCCCTAGGGAGTTTTAGGGCAGGTCTACACATACACTAGAAATGTGCACGAGTGCAATCGAGTCTCCCCTGCCTGTGCAGCGCACCAGGCGGACTGGAGAACGGCCTGCTACTGAGAGCGGGGAAACTCGGCCGGCCCTACGCGCACCAAGGCATGTGGGGTGGAGCAACCTGTGCCCCCCCAGAGCCCAACCGCGCGGCGCCCCCCGGTCCAAACGCCCCCACAGCCCCAGAGCCGGGCCGCCCCCACAGCCCCAGACGCTCGCAGCCCCCAGAGCCTAACTGCGGGGCGCCCCCTGGTATCCCCCACGCCCCTAAAGGCGGGGCGCCCCCCTCCCCCGAGCCCCGCTCCGCGCAGCTCCCTTGCTGTCCCGCCCGTCCTCACCCGGCACAGTCGGGTCTCCGGGGCCCGTTCCCGACCCCGGGCGGATGAGGGTCAGGCCGGGCAGCCAGAGCGCGCAGAGCCGCATAGCGTCCATCGCTGCCGGACCGGGCACTCTGCTGACTACGGGCCCGCGGCCCACACGCCGCCTCCTTTCAGGGCGTGCCGGGAACCGCAGCCCCGCCCGCCGCCTCCCGCGCAGGCGCAATGCCAGCCGCGGAGCCGGGCCATGCCGGGTCCAGCGGCCTCTAGCGGCGGCCCGCGGCTCTGCTGCTTTCGCCACCCGTCAGTTCCCCGGGGGACTGCTAGGCTAGAACCCGGGGCTCGCCTGGCTGATGCCCGCCCGTGCGACCCCGGCTGCTCCAAAACGCATTGCAGGCTGGCCCCCGTGGGACTGTCTGGGAAGCAGCGGAGCTCCACTCTGTCCTCTTTTCCCTGCCCTGTGGTGTGTCTTCCCCTGATGTCATTCCCTCCCCTAGGATGGCTCAGTCTGTCTTGCCATCCTCTTTGCCCTGTAGTCCCCTCTTCTTCTCCTCCTTGCCCTTCATGGTGTGACCTCTCCTGGCCCCCTTGGGCTTCTCTTTGCTTAAACAGTTAGCTGGAGTTACTACACAAGATACTGCACTGGTGCTAACCTAGCTCCAGTGAGAGTGAACACACACTTCAGAACAGCTCTGGACAGGGCCGGCTTTAGGAAGTGCGGGGACCCAATTCGAACATTTTTGGTGGGGCCCCAGCAGGGATAACTAAAAAAAAAAAAAACCATAAAAAAAAGCCTTTCATTTCTTAGCAACCGGTTCCCTATAAAAAGTTCTGATTTAAGGGATGTGCCACAGTATGTGTTCTTTGTACCAATAGGGTTACCATACGTCCATATTTTCCCGGACAGCGATTTAAGAACCAAAAATCTGACATCTCTGGAAAAATACGGATGTATGTTAACCCTACCTAAAATTCTTTTTTAAAAAGATGGGCCTGAACTAGAAATGAGCTCCGTTTCACTTGTGGGTTCCCACCACTCCCTGGGGGTGTGCTAGGATGACCAGATGTCCCGATTTTATAAGGACAGTCCCAATTTTGGGGTCTTTTTCTTATATAGACTCCTATTATCCCGCACCCCGTGTCCCGATTTTTCACATTTGCTGTCTGGTCACCCTAGGGTGTGCACATGTGTGGGTCCCAGCTGCTCCCTGCCCCCCTCATTGAAGCAGGTGTGCAGAGTTACTGCCCTGGGAACTGCAGGGCACCAGTGGACATGGGGCTGGCTGGAGGCAGGGCAGGGGCTGACTGGAGGTAGGGTCTGGCTGCAGGCAGGGCAAGGGGTGCGGGGCTGGCTGGAGACAGGGGTGTGTGGGGTGGGCAGCGGTCTGGCTGGCTTCAGGCAGGGCCACAAGGGGGTACAGCATGGTTTGGCAGGGCTGGAGACAGAGGAGTGCAGGACTGGCTGGCTTCAGGCAGGGGGGTGCGGCAGGCAGGGGGGTTGGCTGGAGACAGGGCAGGGGATTCAGGGCTGGCTGCAGGCAGGGCAGGGGGTGCAGGGCTGGTGTGGGCAGGGCAGGGGGTGCAAGGCTGGTGCGGGCAGGGGTGTGTGGGGGGCTGTCTGGCTTCGGGCAAGACCACAGGGGTGTGTGGCAGGGGTTGGCTGGAGACAGGGCAGGGGGTGCGGGGCTGGTGTGGGCAGGACAGGGGGTGCAGGGATGGTGCGGGCAGGGGGTGCGGCAGGGGCTGGCTGCGGGCAGGGCAGGGGGTGCGGGGCTGGCTGGAGACAGGGCAGGGGGTGCGGGGCTGGCTGCAGGCAGGACAGGGGGTGCAGGGCTGGCTGCAGGCAGGGGTGCAGCAGGGGCTGGCTGCGGGCAGGGAGTACGGGGGCAGGGTAAGTGTACGGTAAGTGCCCCCTCCTCCTCCCTCCCCCACCGGGGTAGCAGCAGCAGCCCGGGGCTCGGGGATATTTAAAGGGCCCGGGGCTCCCCTGCTTCCACCCCCCCGGCCCTGTAAATAGCTGCCGGAGCCCTGGGGAAGCGGCAGGGCTCTGGGGGCTATTTAAAGGACGAGACAGCAGAGGCAGCTGGAGCCCCCCTGCTACCCCAGGGCTCTGGGGGCTATTTAAAGGGCCAGGGGCTCCCCTGCTTCTACCGCCCCGGCCCTTTAAATAGCTGAGGGAGCCCTGGGGAAACGGCGGGACTCCTGCGGCTATTTAAAGGACCAGGGCAGCAGAGGCAGCTGGAACCTTGGCCCTTTAAATAGCCCCTAGAGCCCCCTGCCATCTACTGTCCCAGCCCTTTAAATAGCCACGGGAGCCGTGGGGAAGCGGCTCCCCTGCTGGGAGCCCCAAGCCCTTTAAATTGCCCCCTGGGGAATCCAGGCCACCCTGGTACGGTGCACTGGCTCTTGCCGGTACGCTGTACCAGGGCTTGGGTGCGGGGCCCTCTTAGGGGCGGGGCCCAATTCAGGGAAATCTGTGGAATCGGCCTAAAGCCGGCCCTGGCCCTGGAGTTACACAGAATGACTAGCTTAGCAGAGTGATCACATTAGCTGCTGATTTGTTGTAACTGGAACTATTGCACCCCCACTACATTACTAACTCTAGCATCGGCATCCATTGGTAACCTGTTCCAAAGGTTAATTACCTTCACGGGAGCACCTTATTCCAATCTGAGTTTTTTTAACGTAAACCCCTGTCATTGGATATTGTTGTTCCTTTTCCCCTAGTTAGAACCTCTTAATATCAGACATGTTTTCTTTGTGTACAGTGTGTAACCTGGAGGGTTCTTAGTCTTATTTGACAAGCTAAATAGATATCATATACTACATAATGAGAGTAAATTTAAAAAAATCTTAAGTCTATATTCTTTTTAAAAACGTATTTGAATATCTAAAAATTAGCCGAAATCATTACATGAAAAACTGTTTCTAAGGGTATGTCTACACTATGAAATTAGGATGATTTAATAGAAGTCGATTTTTTAGAAATAGATTTGATACAGTCGATTGTGTGTGTCCCCACAAAGCGCATTAAGTTGGAGGTGTGCGTCCACAGTACCAAGGCTAGCGTAGACTTCCGGAGCGTTGCACTGTGGTAGCTATCCCACAGTTCCCGCAGTCTCCGCGACCCATTGGAATTCTGGATTGAGCTCCCAATGCATGATGGGGCAAAAACATTGTCGCGGGTGGTTCTGGGTACATGTCGTCAGGCCCCCCTCCCTCTGTGAAAGCAATGGCAAAAAATGGTTTCTCGCCTTTTTTCCTGGGTTACCAGTGCAGACAACATACCACAGCGAGCATGGAGCCCGCTCAGCTCACTATCACCGTATGTCTCCTGGGTACTGCTGGCAGACGCGGTACTGCAGTGCTACACAGCAGCATCCCTTTGCCTTGCCTTGCGGATGGCAGACGGTACAATACGACTGCTAGCCATCGTCATCATCGTCCCGTGGGTGCTCCTGGCCGACCTCGGTTAGGTCGGTCAAGGGCACCCGGACAAAAATGGGAATGACTCCAGGTCATTCTCTTATTTAAGTTTCGTCTAATGGAGATTCAATCCTGTCTGGAATATCATGCCAGCTGGAGGCTTCTGCCTCAGGCTGCTCTCCCAGTCGGCAGCACCGCACGGTTGCACCTACCCCAGCCTATGCCTTGCTCCCTTGGCTCATGAAGCCTGGACAGTAGTAAGGAGCAGTTCAACTATAGGCTGAGCAAGTGCAGAATGGTGGTAGAATGTGCCTTTGGATGTTTAAAAGCTCACTGGCGCAGTTTACTGACCTGGTTAGCGAAACCAATATTCCCATCACTATTACTGCTTGCTGTGTGCTCCACAATATCTGTGAGAGTAAGGGGGAGACGTTTATGGCGGGGTGGGAGGTTGAGGCAAATTGCCTGGCCGCTGATTACACGCAGCCAGACACCAGGGTGGTTAAAAGCGCACAGCAGGGCGCGCTGTGCATCAAAGAAGCTTTGAAAACTAGTTTCATGACTGGCCAGGCTACGATGTGAAAGTTCTGTTTGTTTCTCCTTGATGAAAACCTGCCCCCTTGGTTCACTCTACTTCCTTGTAAGCCAACCGCCCTCCCCTCCCCCCTTTGATCTCCACTTGCAGAGGCAACACGAGTGGGGTAGTTGTAGGGGCACTCCCTAGAATGGCATGCAGTTCATCATAGAAGTGGCATGTCTGGGGCTCTGACCTGGAGCAGCCGTTTGTCTCTCTGGTTCTTTGGTAGGCTTCACTGCTGCAGGTCCCTGTTATAACCTGTGTCCTTCATGCCCTTGGAGATTTTTTCAAATATTCCGGCATTTCATCTTTTGGAATGGAGTTCGGATAGCACAGATTCATCTCCCCATACAGCGATCAGATATGGTCCATGCTGGAGCTCTTTTGCGATTCTGGGACTCCATGGTCACCTGTGCTGATCAGCTCGCTATGCTGGCCAAACAGGAAATGAAATTCAAAAGTTCGCTGGGCTTTTCCTGTCTATCTGGCCAGTTCATCTGAGTTGAGAGTGCAGTCCAGAGTGGTCATAATGGAGCATTCTGGGATAGCTCCCGGAGGCCAATACCGTCGAATTGCATCCACCCTACCTCAAATTTGACCCAGCAGGGTCGATTTCAGCGCTAATCCCCTCGTCGGGGAGGAGTACAGAAATTGATTTTAAGAGCCCTTTAAATCGACAAAAATGGCTTCGTCGTGTGGATGGGTGCAGGGTTAAATCGATCTAATGCTGCTAAATTCGACCTAAACTCGTAGTGTAGACCAGGGCTATGGCACTTCAGTTGTGTTGAGGGAATAAATCAAAGTGCTTCCTATATAACTGTATCAACTAAATCAGCTAAGGAAGTCCAGAGGCCTAAATATCTTAATAGAAGGAACCTGTTAAATTGACTAGAGATGTTAATTACCCTTGTAAGTGGCCAAACTTGTAGGAAGGTTCCTTTAGGAAAATAAAATACAAGTAACTTTTCGAAGGTGGGTTAGCAAACACATGTTACAAATCTTTTTGGGAGGGAGAGGCTCATTTGAGTTGCTTGGTTTGCTGGTAGTGGGCAATAGTGAATTGTATTTCTGCATTTCAATTATTTTTGGGTATTTTGCTATATTTTTGAGATAGTGAAAGACATACGTGAGTATCGGAGCTCTTTTAGTAGGTATAGTCATCCAAGCTTCTTGATCTTGAAATAATCTGGCCAATGGAAGGAAATATAGACAGCAGTCTACTTTACTTCACTGTTGTTGGATTTTTTTGCTTTCTATAGTGGAATATTGATTTTTACACAAGCAATGTTTCGTTGGTATAAAGTAGGTTAGCCTTGTGACCTTGTGCACCAGAGTGAGTGTCTAGAGGTTGAGTTTGAAGAGTGAAAAGGGATGTAGAGTAAGAGCAGATCTGCAGCGAATGGAGAGGAAGATGAATTTGACTGCAGTATATGGAAAAAGTAATGGTAGAATGGTAATGAGGGAAAACAAAATATAGTGAAATAGGATTTTTTTTCTTAAGGAGGTGTGTGTGTGTGTGGGGGGGAGGGTATACTAACTATACAAGTTATCTGTTTCTTCACTCCCAGGATTGGAGAGTATCTCTTCGTAGAATCTAGGAATAGAGAAAACCTGCTTAAATGTGATTAATTGCCAATGAGCCCTCTGCACCTGGGACCTAGGAAAGAGTGGGATTTGTGTGTCTTGGGACGAACTTGTGGTATGAAAAGTTTAGGTCATCTTTTGCCATCTTCCCTCTTAGGTAGGCTGGGCAGATTTGGAAGACTGACATTTATACAAGATTTGGCTTGGTTATCCATTGCCCGATTATTTCATGAAAGTTCAGTGAGGTTTAGACTATGGTGACATGTGGTGGTAGTTCTGTTGAGCCTACATACTTGAGCAATACCCAGTAAGGTGGTTAGAATAAGCATTGTAAGCGTAATATTTACCTGGCCTGAAAACTTGATAAACGACCATAGACAAAAGATAGGGTTGCAGTTAGATCTGTATCAAACCCACCTTTCTAAACATAGATAAAGAATCTCATTCTGAAAGCCTGATTTTGTTTTGTCTCAGCTTGCTGAAATTGGGCCTATAGGATAATAGATCATAAGAGAGAAGGACCATCACAGACTGGTCTGACAAAGAAAATGAGAGGAGAAAATGGTCTTAGGCAGGTTAAAACACAACTAGAAAACAAGCAACTTGGAATAATGCAAAATAATGCATCTGGAAGAAAACATTATATGCACTTTCTTTAGGAATGAGAAACCTGATAATAGTGAGAGAGACTGATCAAAGATATTGGATAGCAACATACAATACAGCAGTGAAAGAGGCCCATGTGAAGTGCTTATATTACACAGCAAGGAAACAGTAGTCTCTAGGTTAAACTAGCAGAAGTCAGAAGGGATGTGCAACTTGTGCATTCCAGTAGAGTCACCCTCAGGGTACTCCTTTCTTCTGGTGTGGGTGGGTGGGAGGGAAGGGGCAGGGAGTCCTCATTTTCTCAAGTGACCTCTTCAATTTCTGCCAGTCTGCATCACTCGAACTTCAACCCAATGCCCTGTGAAGGACCAACTAGCTTAAGTGTAAAGCACCACTTTTACTTGAGCTAGAGATTTTTGTGTGTGGACAGAAGTCGAGCTAGGAGTAACACTAAGGCCTTGTCTACACTGCCACTTTACAGCGCTGAAACTTTCCCGCTCAGGGGTGTGAAAAAACACCCCCCTGAGCCATGCAAGTTTAAAGTGGCAACATAGACAGTGCACCAGCGCTGGGAGCTACTCCCCTTGTGAGGGTGGGGTTTTTTAGCTCTCTCTCAGCGCCGGTGCCGCGATCACACAGCCACGTTAAAGCACTGCCATGGCAGTGAAGACATACCCTAATTGGGCTGGAAAGACACATCCTTTGTTGGACTGGAGAAAGGGTCTGAGGGTGCTCCCATTGCAAAAGGCTGGTTTGTGAGGCTGCCTACTTAGCTGTCCCTCTCATCCATTTCTCTGCAGGGAAGCACTCCCAGTTTGCAGGCCATCAGAGTATTGAAGGCAACAGAGATTGGCAGCAGCTGCCTCTAAAGCTTCCCAGCTTTTACCAATCCGAAATCCCAGCTACCCTGGGGGACATGACCAGAAACCAATGATTGTGCTGGGTTTTTTTTTTGGCAAATATGACTCAACTTGGGTGCAACTAAGGACAGGTTCATCAGAACATACAGAATGTTACAAAGTTTTGTCATCAGAGCCAGTTTTGGGGATGTATGGAACTTGTAGCTAATTGGCTCCCACGTTTTAGAAGACAACCCTAAAAATAACATGAGACAGTTGCCTGAGTGCATTAGCTGGCACTCTGACTATTCTTAGGCAGAATTAAAGAGTGAAGATTAGGCTTTGTCTATGTTGGCATTTCATCGGCAAAACTTTTGTCGTTCATGGGTGTTAAAAAAACCACACTTCCGAATGACAAAAGTTTTACCGACGAAAAGTGCCGGTGTGAACAGAAAGAGCTCTCCTGCCGACAAACCTGCTGCTGCTGGGGGATGGGGGGGGGGGAGGAGGAGAGGAGTTTTTTGTCGGCAGGAGAGCTCTCTACTAGTCAACTCTGGTAAAACACCCAGCAGCTAGGCCTTCTGGCTTTTCAGACTAACACTTGGACAGGGGCGGGGGCAGTAGGGAAGAGAAGGCAAGGGAAGGAGTGTTGCCAATTTTTGTAATTTTATATGGAGTCTTGTAATATTTGGTACTTTTCTTAAAACCCCAACTGCTGGAATCAAGTGATTACATGAGAACCCCAGCTTTCATTTAAATAAAAAAAATTCTAGTTGTCATGGTTGTGGAGAAAAGCTTGAATACATGAAGCAAGTGCACCCCAAAGCTCAGAAACCAGAAGACAAATAAAAAGGACCCAAGACTTTTAAAAACAAAAATCTTGTGTTTTTTGCGGTCTAACTCATGAATTTTGAACGCTCAAGTTGGCACAATATTATTATTGTAGACCCCATTGTGGTAGGCACTTTACAAACACAGAACAAAGAGAGATTTGCTGTCAACACTGCCACAGCTACATGGAAGGGTGGGTGAGGAGAAAGAGAAGATGTACAAGTTCACCTTCTTTATCGCGAGGAATGAAATGGAAGAAATAGGTTGTGAGAAAGGAGAGGAAAGACGTAGGCCCAGGTCCTCAAAGGTGTTTAGGCCACAGAGACTGAGATTGGAAATGAGCAGGAATAACTTTGCTAGACTTTAAAAAAACTAAAGTCCACTATGTGTCACATGTTGCTTTGGTTAGAAGTAAAGCACAAGGTTTTACAAATTCTGTACAAATGAATCTGAAACTCTTGAATCACTTGGAACATGTTCTTGGAAATTTCTCAAAACTTGCATCCAGTAGCTAGAGTTTCCATTACATGTATTGAATTATGTCTGAAGCAGAACAGGAGTCATCTAGCTAATTCTTACATGTTGCGTTTCTGATTACAACTTGATTACAATTCTTTCTCCTGAATTGCTTCTAGCACATTAGTCCTCAAGAAAATGGCTTTCAAATGGGGCAACAAGTTATGACAGAGGCAGAAAACTTGAAAAAGAATTGCTTGAAAGTTATATGGAAATATTGTAATAATTTGGCTCTTCTAATCTATTATTTATTCCACTGGGAGACAAAACGTAAATATAATTTATGAACAGCTACTGTAATTCTGTTACAATAGCCATCGCTATAATAATGAATCATCTTTTATTTTCTGATTGGGTAACGACTCCCTCTAACGTTATAAATCCTGGGTAAAATGGAATGAAGAGATATGATCCCTTCCCACAAAACATGATTTGGAACCAGCAAAAGGTTGAAGAAGAGGATAAGCTGAATACCAAACAACCCTCTCCTGCCAAAAAAAATTTTCATCAGAAAATGTTCAGGTTTTTAAACAGATCTAGTTCAGTATCTCTCATAATTTCCTTGTTAAATACAAGTAATTACAAGTAATATGATTTTTATAATAATCAGCCCTGTAAACTCAGCCTGTGCTCCGAGAGTTAAGGGGAAGTTTTTCCATTTTTCTGCTTTACCACCAGTAATAAAGTTCTAAAGGTCAAGTTATGTCCTCAGTTATGCAGCCTTGTTATTTTCAAATTGATGCCCTTAGTGATAGTGTGTAACCTCATCACTTTCAGTGGGTTTCCTCTGGTGTAACTGATTGGAACTTTAGTAAACAATTCAGTTAATAACACATTAACTTGATTAGAATCCAGGTTACTCTTCTTTGTGTCTTTGTTGTTGTTACTATACTGGTTCTGCAGGGCTCACAGGACTGTGTGGTGGTTTTTTTTTTGTTACTGTGTCAATTCACCAAGAAACTTGAGTTTGTGCCTAACTTAAGCCTATGATTAGTCTCACTGAAATCAATAAGTCTACTCACATGCTTAAGTATCTTGCTGAATTGGGGCCTTTGGTCAGCAGATATGACTGCATACACACAAGGAACAGATCTGCTGAGTAAGAAGATGCAGTTTTAACGTGGTAATTTTTAACAGTGGACCTTACAACATCCCTGTGTGACTGAGAAGAACTAATAACCTCACTTTTATAGTTAGGTCACCCTTTGGAAATGCATTTTCCTGAGGGTAACCCCTAGATAAAGTTAATTCTGTCTGTGAGGACAGAGACAAAGAGTCTGGTGGTGAAAAAGATTCCATGCTGTTGTTTCCTAGATGCAGATCTGTTTGTTCCTGCCCCCCTTCTTTACCAAATCACTTGATAGGTGATTGCCCACCAACTTTGAGAAACAGGTTTACCCAACTCCCCAGGCTTGTCTGGTAAGCACACTTCTGTCGTGATTTCAGTATATTCATAACTTTACATATAAAGTTGCTACATACATTTCATCATGATATTATTGATATTATTGACCAGTGAGTTATTAATTTTCAAATGATCCCTCACAAGGCATGTTTTGTACCAAGATTATTACAACAGTGTGTAGGGTGTGAATACAGAGGTCCATACCAGCATAGTGGTCATCTGGATATTCTGAACGATACACTAATCCCCAGTCTTGCAAAGGTTTACATCTGGGAGCAGTCCAATTGAGTATGTGTTTGCAGGATCAGGATATTGGAGTGTAATGAGGAGTTTAATATAAGTAATCTTATTATAGGACTTACAATTTTCCTATAAACTTACTGTGACAAATTCATCCCTGCTATAATCACTGAAGTTAAACAAGAGATGAATTTGCCCCATTATATTTACAACAGGTTAGTTAGAATCTGTTGAGTAAATATGATTTTTAAAATTAAATATTTATACAGTGATCCTGGAGCCATATAGGCAGATAAAAATAATGCATTTTTTTGCCTCATCAGCAAGAGGGTGTGCTCCACCTGCTGGGGAACACTTTTGACCGCTAGCTGTTATAACTCCTGTCACACGTACAAGGCATGGTAAGAATTTTCTACAGGATCTAAAGAAAGTGCTTAGTAGTGAAATAAAAGGTGCAAGTCAGTTTCAACTGCCAAGTGCATTGTTCAACAGAATGGTTCATTGTATTGAATTTCACCTCTCAATTACATTACAGTATATTGTGGTGAGATTTATGGTTATGATAACGTAACTTAAAATGACAAGCCAAGTGCTTTAAAACTCATGTTTCAGTTAAAATTGGCAGCATATAAATAGCTGCTACTATTTAGTCCTCTCTAATATTTCAAATACAGGACGATAATGGATTTTCTGATATGGTATATGCTGAGTGGATAAATGCTAGACAGGGCTCAGTGATTCTTGTTGAAAATTTTTTAACTTGCCCAGACAGTGTGTCTAATTATTAAATGCTGATTTTAAGGCTTCCAGATCCCTGGATGAAAGGTTGGGTTTGTTCTTTTGCTGAACAGTTTTGTAACAGGAAACCTGGCTGCATTACTTTTATCCAGCCAAGAAACAGTATTTATCTGCCATTTTATACAGCATAGTTCCATACACATACACAGATCATAGCAGAAAAATCATTAGCATTGTTTTCTTGTGTGCAAAACAAATTTCATGATTTTATATAGGAACATGGGATTAATCATCACAGAGACCATCACTCGACTATTTAATCTAGAGTCCTGACCATGGTAGTAGCCTATATCACACATTTCTGCAGAAGTTAAAAAAAGAAAGAAATGTTTTTGTGTATGATCGTGATACTAGCTCTCAGCTTTACAATCCTACCAGACTTGCCTGAAACGGAAAGCTACTGTCCTGAGAAGGAACAGCATTACAACTGCTCCTGTGGCATTCCACACTGCCATTCAGTATTTGGGGCATGATTCTGCAATGATAGGACTTTCGGAATTTAGAGATGCCATTTGGATACCTGTGCCAGGCAGACAATATCAGTAAAATTTAGCTATGTACCTTATATTTGTAAGACTCATAGACTGTAAGGTCAGAAGGAGCCATGATGATCATCTAAGTCTGACCTCCTGCACATTGCAGGCCACAGAACCTCACCCACCCACTCCTGCAATAGACACATAACCTTTGGCTGAGTTATTGAACTCCTCAAATTATGATTTAAAGACTTCAAGTTACAGAGAATCCACCATTTACACTAGTTTAAACCTGCAAGTGACCAGTGCCCTATGCTATAGAGGAAGGTGAAACCCCACAGCGTCTCTGCCAATCTGACCCCAGGGAAAATTCTTTCTTGACCCCAAATATGGTGATCAGTTAGACCAGGGGTCGGCAACTTTTCAGAAGTGGTGTGCCGAGTCTTCATTTATTCACTCTAATTTAAGGTTTCTTTAGAAGGTCTCTTTCTATAAGTCTATAATATATAACTAAACTATTGTTGTATGTAAAGTAAATAAGGTTTTTTAAATGTTTAAGAAGCTTCATTTAAAATTAAATTAAAATGCAGAACCCCCGGACCGGTGGCCAGGACCCGGGCAGTGTGAGTGCCACTGAAAATCAGCTCGTGTGCCGCCTTTGGCACGCGTGCCATAGGTTGCCTACCCCTGAGTTAGACCATTAGCATGTGGGAAAGACCCACTAGCCAGACACCCGGGAAAGAATTAGCTGTAATAACTCAGAACCCTCCCCATTTAGTGTCCCTCACAAGCCATTGGAGATATTTGCTACTAGCAGTTGCAGATCAGCTACGTGCCATTGAAGGCAGTCTCATCATACCATCCCCTCCATAAACTTATCAAGCTCAGTCTTGAAACCACTTAGGTTATTTTGCCCCCACTGCAAAAGCGGGGCAAGGAAGCCAACTGATTCTCTAGACTCCCCGTTTTCTTGGACCACCCTTGGGAGCACATAGTACTAATGAATACAACATTGGGCACACTGTGGAACACACATTTGCAGGAGCTGTGATTACAGGGGCCAACAAGAGCCATTGCCATCTTGTGCAAGTTAAGAAAGCTGACCCTGGCTCCTTCCAGAGATGTAAAAGTGGAAGAGAATGGGGAGGACAAACCTTGACCCCGGTGAAAGTATTCAAAGGGAACACCCTGAGTTGAAACTTGCAGTTTATCCCTAGATGGAGAGAATGAGGCATTACTCCTCTGATAAGAAGTCACTTATTAGATTGGAATGGGAATGAGTGCGAGGGAAGAATATCTGTATGAAAGAAAATGGGAAAGTAGGTGAGAATACATTCGTGTCTCCCTTCTGTAGGATAAAGTGATATTGAAACTAAATCTCCTGTTAAATAGCTTCAAGGGTCACATGGTAGGATAGACGATGGAGGCCAGGGAGGAAAATATGGAGGGTGAACTGAAAATAGCAACAACAACAAAAGGTTCAATGGGCCCAAGCAAAGATTAGTGGACAAAGAAACAACAGCAGCAATCTTGTTTTACCACAAACTCTAAGTGATAACTCAAAATTAGCCAATCTGGGGGGGGCCTCAGGTCAAATACCAACTCCTTGAATAAGAGAGAGAAAAGAGCTATAGTGGTTTGGACACAGATAACACTAGCAGCAAAAAAACTACCTGAAACCTTACATGGAAGTTTAATTGCTCAAGAAGAAACGCAGAGTCCTTCCATACTGTTTACTTTTATTTTGTGAAGAGAAAAATATAAACTCAGTAATAAACAAATGCTCTCTGTCGCTACAGCAGAGGGTTACAAAGAGTAAAACCAAATACAAGGAACTAGAACACGCAACTCTGGAAGTAGTGTTTGCACCACCAGCACAGAAGGAGTGAAAAGTGTCTTTGGCAGCCCCTGAAAACACGAAACATCTCACACCAGCTTATGATAATATCAAAGCAGACCCAGTAATACTTGGTGGTATCTGTGACAGGCAGCACGCAAACTTTTGGGGATCCTCATGCCTCTGATGCACCCCAAATCCCAGTTTCCCTAATAAAGTGAAGATATTGCTGAGATATTGTTAATATCTGGTAACAAATCCAGGCATTGGAGAGATGTGCGGAAGGTAAGACCCAGGAGACTTCCTTGCATAGCACAGAAAAGTTGTGAGAGAAAAAATTAGAATTCTGTTGGGAATGTGAGTCACTATATAACAAAGGCAGCTATGCCGCAGTATTGCTAACACAGGCCCTTAGAATGAGAAGGCAGTCTCTAGGGAAACAAGCTGTCAAAAGGAAGCTCAGGGAATCTACATGGGTGACCTGTGAACTAATCCTGGGGCTGCAGGTTTTACTTAGTAGGTTATAGATGGTTTGGTATGTTTATCCAGCCAGCTCAGAGGCATTTTGCATCAGACTATCTTTGTTCTGATGTTATCTACAGCCTAATAAATGAGACCTCTCTGAGCTGTTTTACTTTTGAATTAAGGCAAAAAGCCCCTGGCGGTTAGTGGTAGGAACTGAGGCCCAGCTACATCTGGCACAAGAAATGGGATTTTGACCTCATTTGTGTGACAACCATGAGGAGGTCTAGTCCCTGGCAGATATTAGTTTGATCAATGCTCAGACTAGCAGCTCTTAGGGGAACCACCAGACGATGCAGCACCGAGCCCTCAATACAATCATAGTCCTTAGCAGATTTGTCTTGTAGGACATGATAGGCAGATTATGCTTCAGACATAGGATTATTGGTTCTCCTGTGTTCCACATCTCGTTAACCCAGTAGGTTACTATGGTGTTTTGTTATACTGCAGGGGCCACCTTGGCTGTCAGTAATTGGGACTAATGTGCCAGAAGGAATTACAAAATTGATGGCCTAACAGTAACTGATGCAAGAGTAGCTACAATCCCAGCTAGCTGCTCAAGTGCAGCTACCAGCCTAACTGGCAGGCTAGGAATAACAGCAACCCCAGACACTCTGGGTGCCCAAGCTTGCGATCTCCTGCTCAATTTGCAGCACCAGCCATTAATTCCAGTTTCCCAGTCACCACCATGGGCCCCGGGCTGCAAGCGAGAGGCCACAGGCTCAACAAGTGGCCCTGCTCGCACTGGAAGCTGTGAAAAATCAGAGATAGCTGCTAGAAGATGGGGAGCTACCACCAGAAAGAAAAGGTCAGGGAGAGCTGGTGACAGCCCCCCACAAGCTCCAGGCAGGACGGAAAGGTGAGGAATTAATCTGATGACTGGTCCTTTTTTCTTAAACTGATCCCTGTGTATTACACATCTGAATCAATCAGAACAAGCAACCCCAGAAAGCACCATGATTGTGTACAGCCACATTTATCTCCAGTAAAGCTGTGGCAAAAAGTCCTGCTACGGAGACCATTCCAATGAGGAAATCTTCCTGGTATCCCAAGTCAGTTGTCTCCCACATATTATTTCTTTTAGTCTAATTTTCTGTTTAAAATCATGGGGAAATATTAATAAATATCAAACTTTTGGATTGTGACAGAGCCAACAATAGGCAGAAGGAATTAATAAAAGGTTAAAACTGGCAGAATTTTTTTTGGACAGAATTACAAAATTAGGGGATCTGCGGAATACATTAGATGTAATACATTTGGAGTCGATGAAAGAAGTTCAAAGATTTTCTGACAAAGTCAATGACCAATGGAAGATCACGTAAATAGGTTTTGTATTTTAACGTGTATGGTGCAATTTTAATTTTTTTCTATATAAAAAAAAATCTAAAAATAAACCACATCTGTATGTAAACACATTTTATTAAAAATACATATTTTCTGTTTTACATAAAAAGAACCCCCACCATAATTAAACATTACTGAAAGTCAAACTGGAATTCTACTTGGAAAAATACAAGATTTTCATAAACAAAGAGAGATACAGCACAGCACTCAAAATCATTTTCACTTGGGACATATTTTGCAACTCACATTAACACTCCTTAGTAGATAACCGTGCAGTGCATTTATGAACTATACACGATGCAACATAATATCTTTAACAGAGATGGCCTGAATTGAAACCCAGAAACTTTGGGATCCACAAGCATCACAGCTCAGGCCCATCTCAGAGTTTCAGAAAGGTACAATTTTCAGAGCAAGGTTTTATCAGCTTAACAGCAATTTATGTTAATAAGGCCTAAATAGTGCAGAAAATCAGTCAAAATGCAAAACAGCTGCCAAAAAAATCAGAAAATCCACCAATTTAAAAAGATACCTATATGGAACACATCACCAGATGCATTTGCTTTCAATTGAAAATCCTCTTTACAGAATAAGAGCCCAGAGTCTTATAAGGTGCTGATCGTGTAGAGAAGCTGAGCACCCCCAATTCCTTGTCAAGTCAATGGGAGTTGCAGGCACTGAGCATCGCTCTAGAGTGCTCGGCACCTTGCAGGTTCAGTCTCTAGAGGCAGAAGAGACACTGGCCATGGCTCAGGAATGTTTAATGGCAAACTCAAATCATTCAGAATAAGGCATGGGGGTGGGCCTCCAGTCAGTGTTTCCTTTGCTATAGTGACCCGGACTAAGCAGGTAGCAGCATGCATAGCAGAAACAAATATTACAATTATCTGTAGCAGGACAAGGAAAATGACCTTAAAGCATAGTTCCTCTCTGAAAAATAACTGTATAGGAATGGCCCCATAGAGTTCATGTGTATTATGACGCCATATAAAATGTTCTCTGGTTGAAAGTAAGACCATATCTTTTCTAACTCCCTGCTCTGCAAACTTAGTCTGGGGTCTAAATAAGGTCGAGGCATTCCTTTTCAACACACTAACAACAGAAATAAAGATCCTGGGAGGGCATCAGTTGCCCTGTGGAATATTTATTACTAGTGCTAATACATGGAGAAGGAAAGATCCCAGCTTGACTCTCAGATCCCAGCTTATGTTTACAGGGCAAGGAATTAGAAACAATTTTTTTTTCATTTTTAAATTGCGAACGGAGCAAATTTGCTATGGAGTAAATGAGACACAAATACACAAACTCCACAGTGCCACTAACACAAAGTCACTTTTCAGACTGGAACCACATTTCAAACATGAAAAGATTTGAACATATCAGAAACACAGTGAGTCAGAAATGTCTGTACTGAGAATATTACACTTCAGTGTAAGGCCAGGATTTTCAGATGTGACTAGTAATTTTCAGTACCCAACCTGAGAAACCTTGATTTTTCAGAGGCTGTGTGCTAGCACTTTATGAAAAATCAGGGTCCTTTAATGTATCTCAAATTAGGGTTTATAATCACTTAAACTTTGAAAAATCTTAGCTTATATGTCTACTTATGAAGCTTACAGATGACTAGGGACCTCATTTTAGGGGGATGGAAACTTCTCTTCAAAGGGAGCCTAGAAACCAACTTGGGTCAAAAAAACAACAACAATTGAATAGGGGAGAGATATTGAAGCCAAGGGTTGGAAAGGTGAAATCCTTATCTATAAATAAATAAAATATAGCCTGAAAAGCCTGACAACCACTGTTTAAAAAAAAAAAAAAACTTTCCATTAATATCACCTTTGAAAATACATAAGCTTGTTTTCATTAATATATACATTAAGACATCCAGAATGATGAATCTTTCCCCATGTGGTTACAATCTGCTTCCCAGAGGGGCATGTTGATAGCCTGTTTATAATACAGCAAATAGTGTTCAATATTCTGTAAAGTTGTTCAAGGTTTATGCAATACATTTGAAATCTGGAGGACATTCTGCTCCAGAACAGAATAATGCTAAAGCAGTTTTCATTTTAGGCTTGTACTACTCGATGACGACGCCCCTTAAAATACAATATTCAAGTTTTAAACCAAAATGTTTGAATTACAAGTGGTATTTTTAAATAAATCATAAAATGGAAAAATCTGATGAGAGTCATAATTTATCAAAATCCACTGAATGGAATGAAAATGCACTGAAGAAGAGCAGGGAAAAAATCCCAACCTCTGAGATTTAGCCTAGGCCATTGCAATAGGACTGAGAACTATTAGTTGAACTGTTTTTTTTTTTTTTTTTTAAATCTCTGATTTTTACTTTGAGATTAAAGGGTAATTTGACACTAATGCTGCATTTGAAGTTCATAAGCAGATGGGTTTTGTTTATGCACAGTGGAAAACAAAGAACATGGTAACAAGACTTAATTAGTTTGTCAAATACTGTTTTCAGAGATCACATCCCAAAATACATGCAAGGCTTTGTAGCCCATTTCCTACTCATCCTCCTGCTCCAACTGGCAGATCACATTCTTCAGAGTGTGCCATCCTGCAATGGGAACCCCACAAAAAGCCCCATTGTCTTTAGTAGGGCAATGCACAGTGGAATGGGTCTACCTATATAATTCTTATTGCAGGATCGGGACCTAGGAATACCTCATCAAATCAGTAAAGAAGTTCAAAACACCTTTGGTCTGAATAAGCAGGAGGAGGAGTGGATGTGCCAGAAGGTCTCTGTAAAAATTATTTTTGATCAATGGCATGTCATTACAGCATTAGCAGCAGTCAATATTTTCTAGGAGTAAATTCAAAGAAGAGATCGGTCAGAAATACATTAAAAAGTAACAGACTTAAAAATATTGTGGACCCAATTCTCTATGGTCTTCAACCTTGTACAGTCTGATTTGGGAATATATTACATCCACTTTGCACAGGTGTAAATGATTAAACATGAGGCAAAGCAGCAGAGAATCAGGCCTTCAATTTCCAAGGTTTGAGCCAGAATAAACATTTGGCTTTCGAAACACGTTTTGTTTTCTTTAAGAAGCATGTGTTACAACAGGAATGTCAATTTCAATGGCAGAGAGCCGAGATCGTGCAGAATAGGGCTGGGAGGCATAGCTATGCATGCTCGAGGCATGGGAATAGAGAGGCTGCCAGAATGGGGACGGTAAGGTTTTGCATGCACAATACCACAGAAATAACAGAACTGAAGTGAAAAACAGGCCTCCTGCACTGGCAATGGTAATATACACTGAAATATCAAAGGTAAAAACTGGCTCATATTTTTTGTTCAGGTAGTTATTATAAAAAATTACCCAGATTGATGGTGTGAGACAAATGGCACATGCAAGTAGAAACAACAGACCAGCCACAAGGTGGCAGCCTGGACTATTTACAAGACATTTAGCAAGTTTGATGTTTGGTACATTTGACACAAAGGCCGTGTTACACATGCCGATCAAACACAGCAGCAGAGCGGAGACAGCAGTTAGCATACTACAGGGGAGCGCAAATTGGAGAACCCGTAAATCCAGCTGATCGACTGCTGTGTACCACTCTGTGTCATATATCACACAGTCTCTGCTTCCATCAAAGCGCGCACACTTAATCCAGAGTCCAGTGTAAACGGTCAGATTCTTTTCATTTTTGTTGAATGTGTGCAGCCTCATCAGTCTCCAGTTAGGAAGTAAAACTGCAGCAAAAAGTCCTGCTACCGAGGCTGTTCCACTGAGGAAGGCCAGTACTGTCGCTGCATGAACATCCCGGCAGCCCATGTTGGCCCACAGAAAACACTCCCTGTGATGAAAAGAGATGGGTTTAGAAGGGAAGAGTCTTAAAAGGAACATTTTAACATAGCAGAAGAGCAAACTTCAGGACCTGCTTCTCCACAGCCATGCACCATGTGGAATCTTTTACACTAGTGTAAAATGAGTGCGAAGTGGGTGTAAAACACTGCCATTTGGGTTCAGTAGCTTTTTACACACATTTTGCACAGGCCTAAGCATTGACACAAAGCGCAAGGCAATGGAGAGTCAGCCTTTGATAAATTACTGTCAGTAACTGTCAAGCATTAAGAACAAACAATTAACAGCCCCACCGATCAGCCTTCCCTCCCTCCCCATCAGTTGTTTCATGGCGTGCAGGAGGCTCTGGAGTGGAGGGGGAGGAGCGAGGGCACGGCAGGCTCAGGAAAGGGGGTGGGAAGGGGAGGAGTGGGGGCAGTGAGCACCCCCCCAGCATTCTGGAAAGTTGGCGCCTGTAGCTCCAGCCCCGGAGTTGGCGCCTATGCAAGGAGCCGCATATTAACTTCTGAAGAGCCACATGTGGCTCTGGAGCCACAGGTTGGCCACCCCTGATCCAAACTTACCTTTTTTTTTAAAAAGTGAGGTTTTGAACACACACAAGATACAATTACTTGTTACCTTCCTACCACATATTTGAGGCAGATACAAACAAATTAACCAGATGCAAAAAAAAGTGAGTCTTTTGTCTGTGGTATTTTTGTTTTATAGTAAAGTACAAAAAAAGCAATTAGACTTGCTTGTTAAAAAGTTATATATGTCAGTTCTCTCTGTACTGAACTCCCAGCACACAGGGTCCTAGAACCTGGGCTCCAGACTGAGCCCAGAAGTCTACACAGCACTGAAACAGCCCAACAGCCTGAGCCCCGCATGCCCGAATCAGCTGACACAGGCCAGCCACGGGTGTCTAGTTGTTGTGTAGACATACCCTCACTTACCACAAAGGCACCATTTATACACTGCACACCTAGCTGAGGGTAGGCCACACCCTCCTCATCTTACTCAGAGGAGCACTCTGATGGGAGTTAACGGGACTATCCCATGAGTAAAACAGCTCAAAGGTGCCCCTTTCTCTGTACCACAGTTTACTTAACATACGCCTCAATCTAAATGTTTCGAGCCGCATCAGTGCATATAAGAGGCCAAGAAATAATAGATACATTTACGCCTCTAAATTTGGGAGGTAATTTTAGCTTTACTATGAGATCAAATGTTGTGTCTTGCAGCTTAGACACTAGTGGAAAAACAGACAAGCTTGAGAAGGGCATATCTGTCAGGCAGCTATGATAAGACACAAGTCCCCTGGTGGGACAGCATTCTCAGCAGTGGGGCCACTGGCTATGGAACTCCCTGCCAGAAGAGATCAGAACAAGCTCAAGATTTATCAGAGGTCAACTGCTAACCCACTTTGTCCACAGATCTCTTTGCAATAACCGAAACTATAAAAGCAGTTAAGGGTCTTGGGAAGCAGGGAAAGAAAACATATGAGGACAGAGAGGTCAGGTCACCTCTCAGCATCCTCAGATACCTGAGGATCCAAGGGAAACATACAGGTATCTAGTTTTTCCATAGAATACTGGTAGATGTAATTATGCCAGTGACTCTGTGCCCAGTTCTAGTGAGGGTTAGGACCGCATGGGTAACTCTGTCTGCTGTACCAGATACATGGACAGAGGACATCAGTCTTCAGTCTGTTTTTGGCTGCCTCTAGACCATACTACAAGATCTATTTATATTGGCTGGCCTATTGCTGTTTTGTGAGTGCCATCTCCTTTTTTTTTTTTTGCACACCAGCTATCCCTTTCTAGCCAACCGTATCTGATTGGTCCTGCTTTGAGCAGGGGGCTGGACTAGATGACCTCCTGAGTTCCCTTCCAACCCTGACATTCTATGATACTTCCTACACCAGTGGGGCCTTAGATCAGCTTAAGACACCCGTGGCTGGCCTGTGCCAGCTGACTCACACTCAGGCTGTGGGGCTGTTTCACTGCTGTGTAGACTTCTGGGCTCAGTCTGGAGCCCGGGCTCTAGGACCCTGCGAGGTGGGAGTGCAGTTCAGAGAGAATTGACATATTTTGTGGTATGGTTTTCCTGGTGGTGATTGGATTTGTCTTGCTCCAGACTTGCTTTAATATTGTATGGGTGTGTATTTGGGCTGGATTTCTTTTAGATTCATTTTATAGCCTAGTTTTACATGGTGTTTACATGTTTTCTGTGTGCATTTTAAATATTTGTATTTGATAAGTGCATATCCAAATCCAAAGGAACTCAGAGACGAGGAACAAAGGGAGAGAGGGTAGATCTGGTCCTATTGTGAGCTCATGAAGGAGAAACAGAGACATTGTAGGGTTTATTTGGATAGCTGGGTACATTTTCCTAATCGCAAAAGAGCTGGCATTGTGAGGGAATGGTATAGCCATACAATCCAGCACAGTACAGTGCTCCTTCTCTCCTCTCCAGATTCATAAACCATCACTTCAGCCAATCCAGTATGTTTAAATGAAGAGAGAGCATTTGCTATGCTGTCAACGCTGGGGATTAGTAGAAATGCAGATGGTAAACAGGATACAAGTGCTATAACATGAAGCAGATCATTTTGAAATTGTGTTTCAAACACAACATCTTCCTGGTGTGCAAGAATTAGGAATAGACAAATGATTCAAGGCTCCTGAGAAATGTTTTGAGAAACAGCTAACAACCTCTTTGAAGGATACGTGCTTCATATGCTACTTTAGTAGAAATTGCAGCTACTTGTGGACATTACAGAGAACACACCTTCTGTAGTAAACAACCTCTTATACATTCATGTTTCTATTCATATGCTAATGATGATGTTAAAGGAAACAGTGGCCCAGTAGTTATTTCCAAATCTGTTGTGGCCATGATGACACAACACACAAACAGTAAAGGTTCTGTAAGGACCTATTTTGCCTGTAAACCAGCATTCAGGTGATGAATGCTATATGCCATGGGGATGGACTCTAGGAAAAGCCATCAGCTAGACTAGATAGATGCCAAGGGTGACAAATTCTGATGTAGCTACAAAATATCTTTCCTATTGTTATTGCAGGTGGTGGAAAAAAGGAACAGGAGGAGTTTGGCAGCTGAAGGAGGGGCTAGACAGGGAATAGGTTCGGAAACATGGGATATTATGGCATCAGACATAAGTGACTAACTGGCTGCCCATGTCATCATGGGAGTGGTGTAGGGAGAGAAGTACTTGTAAACTCTCTCCCAATTACCCCACGGCCATCCACTGATATATCCTTCAGGCCTCCCTGCCTAATCCTCATTGTAAAACCTTCCCTACACAGGAGTTGATCCAGCTCCCACTGCAATCAATGGAAAACTTCGATTGACTTCAGTGAGAGCTGGGACAGGCCCTTAGAGATTAAACACAGGGAGCAGCTTCACCTGGCTGGGTCCTAGCACTGCCTAGTTTGACACATAGTGGAGTTGGAGGCTCTCCAAATCCCAGAGAACAGAGAGCACCGAGCAGTATCCTCATTGTCCATTAGAGCAGAAAAAAGACAAAGACTGACCAGTCTTTTGGATGAGATGTAAAACTGAGGACCTGACCATTTGTTGTAATTTAGGCTCCCCTACCACATGTGCAAGGTTGTTAGCTAAAATATGCTGACCAATTTTTCAATTTAGGTAACTACACTTTAGCTTTTTGTGATTTCAACTGAATACAGTACTTTCCCTCCCACCTTCCTGTTCTAAGTTCTAGTGTTGTGGTGCACTGCTAAAAACGAGCTTTGGGTTCCATGGAGCTATACAAGTTCTCTTTACTAAGTGGGCACCGAGTGTCAACCGTCCTCTCCATCTCTGTGAGTGGTCCTTCTTGTACTGTGTGCAGAAGCTGAAACTTGCCATTCTGTTCTTCAGAGTCTGATCCTGCATTCCTCACAACAGTATCTGAGCATCTGTCAGCAATGCAATGTGCAACATGACTAGCATCTGTCACGTGCTACAGTTCCGCAGTTAGGGAGAGGTCTCCAGGATTCTCAATCTGCAACTTCTCACCAACGCTACACAACTTATTCAAAAGCCTTAACACAGAAAAAAAAAAATCTAGAATAAAAATGATTTTATTCTTCACATGTTCAAATATTCAGGCAGGACAAATACTAGTGACAACTCTCAGAGTTGACCTACCCAAGCTTTCCCCAACTGGATTACTCACAGCCTCTTCTGGCTCTCCAACAATAGGGAAGTGAAATGGGAAGAAATATGGTCTTGTGTTTAGAACAGGCACAGAAATCGAGGGACCTGGGTTCTCATACGTCAATATGCACTTCATTATGCAAATAATGGCAGGGAAAGGAGTGTACATATTGGGTAGAGGTTGAATCTTTTTCCTCTTCATGGAGGGAAGGTCAAACCACTCTGAGATATAGAAATAGCACTTTTCTTTCTCTGGTTACTAAAGACTTCACTTCTCTCCTCCACTTTGTGGGGTCAGGCAGTGTAGTGGGGTGGTTACCCCGCTCCTGCCGGAAGGGTTTAAAACAGCCCTGGCAGAGAGCTGGGGCAAAGGGAAAAGCTACTGGGCTGATTGGGGAAGTAGCCACAGCTGGGCCATACCCCAGTCAGGCCCCTGCTGGCCTGTATAAGAAGGCTGGGAGCCAGGCACTCAGCAGTCTCTCTCTGCCTTCAGAGAGAGAAGGGCCTGGCTGCAGGGAGCTAGACAGGGTACCTGTAGTGGAGCAGGGCTGGGGAAAAGCTAAGGAGCTGGGGTGCTCCAGCCTGGTAGGAGGCCAAGGGGTACTGGGGGTTGCAGAGGGCAGCCCAGAGCTAGGCCAAGGCAGCAGGTACAAACCCTCCTTGCCAGTGATGAGTGGCCTATACTGCAGACTGCCCCAGGGAGCGGGGGCTCGTTGGTGATTGGCAGTGGCTTTATTCTGAGGTGAGGTAGGGATAGTGGGTGAGGGTCCCCCAGGGAGAGGAGACCCTAGTACTGAGGGGTGTACTGCCAGGGGGCAGCACCCCAGATACAAGGGCACTGGGGTCTGGGAGGGACATGGGGCCAGAGGACAGGTGGATCACCATCCTGCAGGGGGTGCTCCAGGATGCTGGAAGAGCTAATTCCCGAGATGACCAGCAGGAGGCGCTGCAGGGGTGAGTCCGGACCCTCTACAGGCAGTTATCTCTAATCACACAGACAGTGGCAATTTGCCCTATGTGGCAAATATTGTTAGGCAGGATGTGGCTTCAATTGCTAATATTGCTCAGAGGTGAACTGCTTGCATAAGGACAGATAATACATACTCACCAAAAGGTGTATTCAAATAAGGAGAAACCCTGGCAACTGTTGGGAGCAGAAAAGATGTGCTCTTGAATCTAGGAAAGAGAACATATGAGGAAAATGTCAATTGCATGTTTTCTTTCATGCAATTCCAGTTGCAGCATTAATACAGAAATTCTGAAATGGCTGCAAGCAGGGAAAAGCCAAGCCAACCCTTCTCCAACACACAGCTTAGAATGCAAGCCACCTTCCTGGCATTGCCTTTATTGTTAACTTAAATAAAACAACAGAACATTACATTCAGCCTAAGCTTTCTCCAGTCCTAGAGTTTTTCCCTACAGGACCACCTATGCCTCTGCCCCTCTCTCTCTCTTTGTGCCAAGGATATTTAATCCCCAGCCTGATGTCAGAGTACCTCAGCAGAAGAGACCTGTGTTGCTGGGGAAGTTCCCAGACTCTGTCACAGAGCTATTCTGAACCTTGAATCTACATTCCTAGTGATAAATACATTTCAAGTTATCTCAGCTTTTGGTTACCAATTTGACTTTAGCCAGTCGGGGTGAGATCCTCTCACAGACTTTCCTTACCCCCATCCTCGGTGCCTTGCTCCCCCAATTTCTTGGTTCTCAAAAGAGCTCTGCTGATCAGTGCTTAGAACAGGGGTGGGCAAACTATGGCCCGCAAGCTGTTTTAAGCCTGTGAGCTGGACCAGTGGCTTGGCCCCGCTCCAGCCGGGGCGCTGGGTCAGGGGCCAGACCATGTGGCGCGGCCCCGCTCTGGTGCTCCAGCCGGCGTGCAGATTCTTTGTCAGTGGATGAACTACGTCAAACACACAACAGTCCCTTACTTCAATATAGGCTTAGCCTGTGGGCACAATACTATTAACAGTTACAGAACATTCTGCTTTACCCTAAATGGTAGAGACTTCTCTTCCTGGAGTTGAAGATCTTGAGTTCTAGTCTCACTAGTCAATATGTAGGCTAGGCAGCACCTGTGCGCAACAATGGGGCACAATTGTTGGACTTGAACAGCTGTGCACCCCACCTGCTTAAGAACTAGTTTTAAATTGTGGGGAAGAGGAACATGAAATGTATTAGCTAGCATGTACGTGTAGTACTGCATCCTAGTAGATGGAATGTCAGACCTGCTAAAGTGTGGGATCAAAGGCATCCTTTATGCCTGACACACACAAGCTATAAAACTCAATACCACTGTTTATATATATATAAAAACACAGAGATTCTCTCTTAGCTCATATTTTAAAGGTATTTTGGAACAGAACATCCTCAGTAGAGCTGATTAAGCAATGGATAAAATTATTCATTGCTTATATTTAGTGAAGAAAGCACTAATCAGTACATTATTTGGTAAGCTCTCAAGGTGGGTGAATGTTTAAAATAAAAATAAAAAAAGTGTATTTAATGTATAATAGCATTTTTATCAGATACATTATTCAATGACTATATAACCCACTCTATTCCCAAGTCCTAGCTCCGTATTCATTCACCCAGGAACTCTGCACGTTCTTAGAGGGTAGAATAAATTATGCCTATGCAGCCACAGATTTGCTAAAAGAGGAAAAGATACAACTACACAGCCCCAACTTTGCAAAAGCCTATAAACAAGTCACATCTAGAGAAGCCTAATATAACACAGATCACAGATTTATAGATAGAGGCCTCAAATTAGTGGGTTTCAGGAATATTCTACACTACAACAACATTTTCAAAAGATTGTGTCAAGTGTAATTATTATGGTAATTGATCCAAAAAGTGCATTGAGTTATGGTTAAAAATACAGCAAGCACACTAATTCACTAACCCAGAGACCTTTCAGTGAATGCTAGAATATATTACAGTGGTAATATTTAACAATCACAGGTATAATCTCATTTACCAAAACAAACTAAAAGTCAACAAGAAACCTAGAATCTTGCAATGTAGCAATACTGAGAGCCCAGGCTAAAGTTGAGCATATTTCAGAGTATACAAACAGCAAATGCAAGTGCCTCCTGTGACTAATGAAAAGATGAAGGAACTGTTGTTAAACAGCCTACGACTAACCCCTACAAATGGCAGCATTGCGTGGGTTAGAATGTGAATCAGGACATAATTATCATCAAAACAACTTCAGGCTGATTATTCACCCCTCCCCCCAACACCGCATTTTTATTACATTTGAACATGAACACCCAGTAATAAGGAAAGAGCCCAGTTCTCTCAGGAAATCTAGGCAACTAAGCTCCCATTTCGTGCTATAAAGATATAAATAAAAAGGGATCATCATTACAATTCTGCTTCTCTCCCACCTGCAGATATGCAATCATGGTTTTTCATTAGCTATAAACACTGAAATCCACCCGATCCTAAATAGAAAAGGCTAAAAAACATTGTGGGTAAATGACTGTAAAGCAACAACGTTACTAATCACACATACCCCCTTCCTACGCACGCAACTCGTTATTTGCAAATACTAAGGAGCGGCTGGTGTTGCTGTTATTCCCTTTTCCTCAGCCTTTCAGGAAGTCGTGGCCTTTCCCAGAAATGCTCAAAGGCTTCTGGGATTGTAGTCCCGCTTCTCCCCTAATGTATAATTTATCCCGGTTTCCAAAACTACAACTCCCAGGATTCCCTCTTGGAACGATTTCCTATCCAATATCCTTCCAAATCTGCTCCTTACAGCCTATTCCTGCTATGCCACTGTGGTGTAATGTGATCAAGCCCTGCAGCCAATCACCATCTTTTTGCTAATAGGTAAGGACTGTAACACACACACACACACACACACACACACAAAACACAGAGATAAAATGGAACTATATTTGTATGCAAAAGTTATACAAATAACTGTAAATGCTTCTCAGAGGTCTTTTTCAGCATCACCAACCCCCAACATAAAAAATCTTGAGTTAGGTCTCCAAAAATAACAGGAGTACTTGTGGCACCTTAGAGAGCATCATGTATATATATCTCCTCAATATATGTTCCATTCTATATGCATCCGAAGAAGTGGGCTGTAGTCCACGAAAGCTTATGCTCTAATAAATTTGTTAGTCTCTAAGGTGCCACAAGTACTCCTGTTCTTTTTGCGGATACAGACTAACACGGCTTCTACTCTGAAACCTGTCTCCAAAAATGATGAGCTTGGCTTAAAAATCATTAAATGTAAAAAATAATAAATTTGGGTTTTTTAAATTTTCCTTGTGCCCGAGGTCCAAAAGGCTAAGTTTTCAAGCATTCCACCACAACCACAAGGAGGATAGAAATTTACAAAAAGAAAAGAAAAAAAAAGCTGAGATTCTCATAATCCCATAACTCCAGAAACTGCTGCTTAAAAAAAACAACAAAAAAACAAAGAACCACAACCATACCCACAATATCACAAAACTCACAGTAAAATCATGGGAATTGTCAGCGCTGCTTTTCCCAAGAAGTTTACAGTAGCTTCTCTTCTAGGAATTGTATAATACCTATCTCTTTTCATCACTAGATTTCAAAGCATTTTACAAAGAAGTAGAGGATCATTATCCTGATTTTATAGATGGAGAAACTGAGGCATGGCAAGCTGAAGTTACTTGCTCAAGGTCATCCAGCAGGCCAGTGGCTTTTTATGGAATAGGTCCAATAAGGGTTCTGTGGGTCATTTGTAGGCCACCTAAGTTTGCCTGGGGCAGATTCAGCAAGTCTAAAAGATCACTACATGCTGGAAATCTGATGGGAGAAGAAATGCAGGAAATGAGCAAGGTGGTGCCTCGGTCTTATTTAGCTTGTGTTATGTAGGCTGAAAATCCCTTTTCCCCCTCCACGTTTCAGAGAGTAGTTTATTTTTTCAGGCGAATACAAACACCAAGACTTTCTTATATCTGTATTTAGCATTAGGGAACAAAAGAAAAAACAAGGGAAGAAGAATACTTCCATCAACTTGGCTACCATTGCTTGGAGAGATAGCATTCCTACACGGACAGAAAACCCCTTCAGTCACCTTAGTCTGCCTCCACACCACGGGTTATGTCAGCCTCGCTACAGCACTGTAGCTCTGCCAGTGTAGCCATACCCTGAGTCTCCCCTCTCCTGAACATGCTATCCCAATGTCTCTTCTCTTCTTTGGTTTCCCCCTTCTGCATGCTGAAAGGAAAAATGATCAGCTGATCACACTTCCCGGGGAATCCACCACTTCCCATGCTTCTGGCTGGAGAGGCTGGTAAGTCTTGACATCTGAACTGAGAAATGATTTACAGCTTCTGCTTCAACTTCTTATAGCACTTAAACTTTAAATGAATCCAGTTGCCTGTAAAAGTAACATCCAAACTAGCATCGAAATGAAGAGATACCAAAACCCCGTAAGATCTTTATTTGAAAATGTCAATTAAACCTCAGAGAAGATAAATGTTTACCCTTCCTTAATGGGATCAATAAAACAATGGATGTTTTGGTGTTAACCTTCACTTACGAGAGATTCCCATAAATGCTGCCGTTAGTTGAATTACATGGGTGATCAAATATCCAATTTTTAGTCATGCTCCTTGCAGCTCCTTCTTCCCCAGTGATTAAAAGAGCAGTTGGATTTGTGTGTGTGTGTGTGTGTGTTAAAGGTCTCAGTCACATCCCACTGTACATCACAAATAAGGTCTAAATGGTTTACCAGAATATGGCTTTGAGCAGTCGTCATTCACACCCTTGTGTGGGTCCCAGTCAGTCATGTCTGAACAAGCTACAAGGTCTGTTTGTAAAACAATATTCTGCACCCTGCAGTGAAGTAAATACAACAGCAAGTCTGTGCTGCAATGTTCAGCTCCCATTGAAAACATTGATTTAGCCCAATAATGAGGAAATGCAATTAGTGAAGTATTAAAAGTTCATCAGTATAAAAGAATTGGATAACAATGAGTAAATTATGGCTTCCTTCCTAGTAATTTCTTTTAAATTTAGAGAGGATTTTACTAGAATATAAAAATATTAAGTCTGATGAATCCGGTATTAATTTTGCCTTTGGAAACATTATAGTAGATCTTTGAAGTGGATGACATATTGTACAATGGGGTACTAGTTGCTTTTTAGTAACATTTAATGTTCATTCATTATACAAAACTTGGAACATCAACTCCCTCTCAGCCATGCACAGTTCTTTCCCAAGATAGGATGCTCACTCTTTTCTTAGATACATGACCTACCCACTTTTAAGTAAAAGGAGGAAGTGTGTATCACAATTAAGACAGGGGATGTGAATTGGGACTTGTGAGATCTTGGTCATTTTTACTTAATCTTCTACCCCTCTGTCATATGAAGGTAGTTCTAGCCCCATGCCTTCCTCTACTTCTGTGAGCAGAGAACAGCAGAACCCAGCAGGTGAGAGTACAAATGAAAATGACAGGTCTGTAGTAGGCCCTGCTCTTCCATGCCCCCACATCAGCCTCTCTCCTATGCCTCAATTCAGATTTCCACCAATTCATAAGTGGGGCCCTACCAATTTCAGGGCCATGAAAAACATGTCAGACCATGAAATCAGATCTCCCCCTTGCTGCTGGGAGCAGCCCAGCCAGGGGGCTCCGAGCTGCAAGTCCCGCTGGGCTGGGGAGGAACAGGACTTTTCCTTGCCTTGCATGGCAGCTCAAGGGGAAGGAGGGGGTGAGGGGGAGAGAAAGTCAAACCCACTTCTGGATACCTTTTGGGTTGGGAGCCCCACAGTTACAATACCTTGAAATTTCAGGCATAAACAGCTGAAAACGTGAAATTGGCCAATTTTAAAACCATCTAGTTGTGAAATTGATCAAAATGGGACTGTGAATTTGGTAGGGCACTATTCATAAGATAACCAAATACTAAGTGATGTTTGAGTGCAGGCCAGATTCTCTGCTCCACTCAACCGCAGCCCCCAAGCACTAGAGAATGCCCACATCCCTGTTGGAAGTTTCCCCTGGTGCAAAGAATGCCCAGCTCCTACAGCAGCACAACAGGCAGTCCCTGGGGGATTTTTACCAGCTGGCAGAGTTTAAAGCAGCACCCAGGTTGCTCTCCACTCTACTAGGGCGATAGCTAGTATAGAACCAAAGCATAACAAGCTCCCTGTCTTTCCTACACTAAGGGACCAGAGAAAATTTATGCAGTGGGGGGAAAATGGAAGCCTAGAACAAACAAATGATCCACATGATTCTGGTTATATTTCATATATGTTGAGAAGCATTAAAAAAAAAAAAAGATATTAGATCCATTTAGCACTTGATGTTCTGTGAGTACTTTTATTTGACCAATCTCTACTTCCAAAACAGATGGTCAAAGTGACTAAAAATATGAAACTATTTGGGCAGTTTGTTGATGGCCACATAAGCGTAGTGATTATCCTAGCACTTGTCTTTAAAGATAAAAGGGTTTCAGAAAAAAACTAAAGCTCTTCTACAATGTACCATGTTCTTCATGACAATGCACTATTTTACATGCTCAGTCTATTATCAAGCAAAATCCCAATTTCAAGCACTCTCCTTTAAGGCTTTGGTGTGTGTAGGTAAGAAATAAAGAATACCTATAAGCTTAAGAACAAAACAAAACAAAATTCCACTTATATAAAAGACTATGTATTTGTTATAGAAAATTCACTGTACATCTGCATATTATTCATTTCACATTCTTAGACAGTTTTCTTAAATTGCCCCTTTCTTACAATGTGTGTCAGATAAGATTCCAGATTTGCTTTCAAAACAAGAAGGTTCAATTGATAGTGGCATAGAGTCAGAACTATGAAGTCGAGTTCAATCTCATGAGGACTGTATTCTTGACAAAAGACAAATTTAGAATCCACTCAGATGTTCATAAAGATTGATCCAATATCCAAGAACGGATTCCCTCCTTTAATTATGTTATACTTCTGAAGTCTGTAAAATACGAAGTTTCTCTTTCTGATATTCTTCATTCTCCTTCTCTGCTTCTTCATCTAGTGATTGTCTTATACAGGTTTTTAGTTCCTCTATTCCTTCTCCAGTATGTGCAGATACAGGGATAATATCTTTAAAGTTTATGATGTTCTGTGGAATCAGCTCTTTCTCCACTAAATGTAAAGAGTCTGAAACAGAGCATATTTATAGTTATTACACAGTATTTCTTTATACCATAAAGCATCCACAAAACTTTACCAAATTGGGACTTCATCTATCTTCTAAAATTCAACTAATAAACAGAATACCCTTTTATGACATCTGACGAAGTGGATATTCACCCACGAAAGCTTATGCTCCAATACATCTGTGAGTCTTTAAGGTGCCACAGGAGACTCTGTTGCTTTTTACAGATCCAGACTAACACGGCTACCCCTCTGATACTTGACACCCTTTTATATTGTAACTGGAATAATTCAAAACAAATTTTGAAAAACTCCAAAGTTTAAAAAGAGAGAGTTTTAGAACAGAAATACTTGCAATAGCAGTTTTATTTTTGCATTATAGTGCACTTTCACTCCTAGGTTGAGATTATAGCCTGCACCTCTCAGAGGCAACCACAGAACTCTCAGCCCAGAGGTGGGAGGTGTGTGAACCCCTTCTTGAATTCTGATCTGCTCCAGGATGCCAGAGCAACTCCTCTGTAACTCAGACAGGTACAGGTACAGGTACGTGCGTGATCTAAGATACAGCAGCCTACTTAAGGTTGCCCAAAATCTCTGCAGCACTGCAGCTCTGCTCCTGACAATGACCGCCATGCCACAGGGCTTGGAAAGAGGTCTTCAGAAGACAACCTTATTGTCTTCCGCTGTGCCTGTGTTGGAAGAATTCTCCCCTACCCGGAACCAGGGCTTTAAGGCATTTTCCAGGCTGTTCCTCCAGCCTTATACCCTGCCTAAAGGGACTAGGCACAGATGAAGATCTTAGCTTCAGTCTTGCTGTCCTGGGATTTTTGCCTACTTGAACAACAAAACCAGCAGACATTATTATTCACTACCAGGATACGGCTCCTAAATGTAGGAACAGACTAGTTTTAAGCTTCACTTTTCAGTAATTGATTAAACTAGATGACCTAATAAGCTTCATTCAATTTCCAACATCTCCTTGCCAACCCAGAATTATCACAACTGTTTATTTACTAGTACTTTTGCCCAATTCTATGTATGCCCCAACTAACAGGGCTAAAACTCTTATAGTAGGGTTTATAGTACTGAGAGAGCAGCTGACTGGACAAAGTTATGATTGCATCCTGAACAGATTTAGGGTGAAATCCTGGCCTCACTGAAGTCAATGGGAGTTTCGCCATTGACATCAGTGGACCCAGGATGTTGCCCTGAAGAGATTTATAAGAATACATTTCTTTCCTTATGTGATACTGAGCCAGAAAAGGTTAAGCAACCAGGAGGCTCAATGAGCCAAATTCCACCTTTAAAGGCATTTTAGAAAAGTGTATATATATAGTAATTAGAGCCATTCCTTACAAATAGCTAACAAAGCCAGGTTAGATAGACTAGAGCTTTGAAACGTAAACTTATATCATTAGGGAATTAGAAGATACTGATTGTATGCATCTGTTTTTACCTATATCTTATTAGATGTTAACAATGTAACCAGATTAGCTTGCAGATAAATTTCTCTTCCTCTCTATTACTAGGTTCTACTGATTCAGAGATCAAAATGGAATATTAACATTTAGATGAAACTTGGGTGTAAATAATATAATTGTCTATACTTCTCTTTGAAGTTTGTAATAAACTACTAGTGAACCTTTGGGTAGTTAATGGCCGTGTTTATACATAGGAAATAGGAATGGACTTCCAAGCAGCCATGTATATTACCTATTCTTCACCCAAGGAATGCCCACTGTGTTATCTGTGTCAAGAGGCTATAGTAGCCTGCCAGAGATCTATGAAAGAACTCTAGGGCCTGATCCTGTCATCTCAGATCTGCTTAAGTTTGGTCAGGAAAGCTTGAGTTGCAAGATGGAGGTCTCCTGCGCCAGTCTTGATTACCCTGCTATTTCTCATGGAAGAATTTATACAGACTCTGTACATGGACTATCTATCAGATTATAACCCATGGAACTGATTCCAAAAGAACTTTTTGCAACTCAGCAGCTTACCATCTCTACTATGAAACTGAGCTAAGACCTTTACTCATATCTGTCTAATGATCTTTTCTTTTTTGAATAAATCTTAGTTTAGTTAATAAGAATTGGCAGGTAAGCATGTATTTGGGTAAGATCTGAAATAGTCATTGACTTAGTGGGTAAAGTGTCTGATCTCTTGGGATTGGTAGAACTTTAGATATGGTGAAAAAGATTTTAGGTAATCCTCACCATATTTGACTAGACTGTCTGGGTGGAAGGCCCAGGGCTGGACTGCTTTAAGGGAGCTGTGTTTTGGGCTTTTATGTACCCAGTAAGGAACTGTAGAAGTTGTTTTGTTGCCAGCTTGGTGAATCAAATAATTAGAATAGCCACCAGTTTTGGGGATTGTCTGCCCCATTCTTTGCTCAATCAGGGCAAACGGCAATCTCAGTGTGGCCCCTCTAGCGACCATGGTCACACCTTGCAACTGCTGACCCTTTATAAATGAAGTTTTCATACAGAATGTTTAGTGAATACCCATCTTTTTGTAATACTTGAGATCTCCTGGCTAAAGTCAATCAGGAACCTAGAGTTTAAAAATAGATAGAGCAAGCAGCCAAAAAGAGGGACACGGGGGGCCTCAAACTTTCCAAATCATTTTTACCTAAAATGTAAGACTCTCTCTCTGCTTAGTCTATTTTGTTCAACATATTTATTATCAGCTAACAGATACTTCCACAAACATTCACAAAGGTAAATTACAATCTACTTATTATAAATAAGAAGCTACTGTGCATTAAGTTAGTTTACCTTGAGGATTCTGTAGTTGTTTCGTAAGTTCATTCAAGCTCTCTTGTGCATTAGGCAAATCCATTTTATTAACGGCAAGAAGTGCGGGCTTTGTCCAAAGCTCTTCTTTGTACAATTCTAGCTCCTTAAAACAAAGTTAATTTGCCTTTGTAAAAATTATTATTTTTTTTTACTTCAAAACAGATTTTTCTGGTTTTATGTTTTCCTCTTTCATTTGTTTAACTGTCTGAAGAATCACTACAGCACTGAAATCTACTGATGTGCTCAATGTTGATGTATTCACACAGTCCGAGAATGTCAACTCATTTAAAGGCATTTACTGTAGGTACACAGCCTGCACCATTGCGATTCATTCTCTTGTAAGGTGGAATGACAGATTTGTTCTTTTTATTCACATTTGTATTAACAGATATAATATACAGAAGCATCTACTAATTTTTTGAAGTTACTGGTCAGAAATCTCTCAGGGCTTATCTTCACAGCTTGAGTTGGTACACTTGAGTTACTGCACTCAAGCTAGCCTAGCTAGCTTCAAAACTGGGCTTGTCTACATGGTACAGTGTGAATTCTAATGCACACCAATATGTTGCAAGCTTACTAACCCACATAGACCCTGCCTGTGCGCACGAGCAGGATCGACACAGGCCAGTAAGTGTGCAACACATTGGTAAATATTAGAATTCACACCCCTCTAGTGTGCACTATTGCACCATACAGACAAGCCCACTGGAGTTACAGAGTGATAGGATAAGTTGCTGTAATTGAGCTGTTGCATTCCCACTGCATTATTAGCTTGAGCATCACTCAAGCTTCAACCTACCCCCAATAAACCAGCTAGCTTGAGCTTAACGCACCACTTAATTTGAGCTAGATTTGTGTGTGAAAAGGAGTGGAGTAAGGGATAACACTTGAGTTATAACTTAAGCTAACTGTGCTGTGAAGACAATCTCTGAGACAAAGCTTAGGGCAACAACATTTTTAGGATGTGGAATTGTTGTATAATTTATTATTTTTAAGTTTTATATGCCATATGAGAGATCTTGTCATTACATCAAAGGTATCATCCCTAACTGTGAATCATACAGCATACGACTGTACATTGGCATAAGCAGGAAAAAAATTATTGGAAGTCACAGAACAGTAGAGGGGGAAAGTGACTGCAAAAAATAGATTTTGAAGATGGAGTTGAGTTTAGTCAGTGGGGATAATTGAAGAATGCAGGATAGGCCATGAGACTCTGCATATGGCCCCCAAAAGGCGATGGAGCTTTGCAAAGTTGAAGACTGATATCTCATCAAGCTCCTAAGACTCAGGCCTAGTCTACGCTTAGAAATTAGATCGACTAGGTCGTTCAAGGCTGTGAAATAAGTTTCACACCCTTAGCATCATAGTTAGGTTGACCTAACTCCTGGTGTAGATGCAGTTTGGTCAACAGAAGAATTCTTTGGTTGACCTAGCTACTACCTCTTACAAAGATGGACTAACTGCAACAATGGAAAAACCCCTTCCTGTTGATGTAGAAAGCATCTACACTTATGGCACTACATCAGCAGAGCTGTAGTGCCATAGCTGTGCTGCTGTAGCATACATATACCTTCAGTTACCTCATGGTTTGGACAGAGCAAAAGCCAGAGATTTAGCAGATGATCTGTTTTCCATTTCCTAAAAGACAGCTAAATCTGGGGACTGAAGAGCTCTGGCTCTTCACGCAGCTTGACCTTCAGGAGCATTTCCTTACAGATATAGCAGAAGTTAATGAGGACACAGCTATGTCTAAAGTTTTGTCATCTGCCTTAAATACATCTAGAAAGTTCCGAGCCTTTTAAGATTGCTAGCAAAAAGGATTAACCAACCACACTGGATCCTCAGTAGCTTTATCTACTAATCTAGCAGTCAGCTTACACATGTTTTAGCTATTCTTTCTTCACATAGACAGTATTAGAGTCAACATTTGAAAGGATAGGAAGTTACCTGTGTTAGAAGCAGTATAGTTTCAAAAGCTGTTCTGAATCGAGTTTTTGAAGATAGCCGAAACCCAGAAATATCAACCTAAAATGAATTATAAAGTTACACAAAAAGCATTGGGGGGGGGGGAGGGGGGGGAAAGAGGACCATCACCCATTTTTCAAGATATCCAGGCCCAAGAATGGCGTTTTGGTCTGTTTTAAGAGGATCTTGTTGCACAATGGCTACTTAATGTCTGAGCTGTGCTAGGAACCTTTTCATGCTGTTGAGTAACAGGCAATCTTTATAAAAGCCTCTGATCTATTTAGGTATCTCTATGGCCTTCATCAGCATAACACCCATCATTGTGTTAGATTTCTAGTCTAAATACTATATTAAAATTATATTTGTTTACAACAGCATCTAGAGTAAAATAATACAAGACAATTATGAAGGAAGTATTTTCCCAAAGCCAGCTGCAATAAAAATCTCAGGAATTTAGGTTTTCAGGATAGTAAAATCTAAGCTAAGCAGAATAAAAAACTAAAGTTAACAGGTTATTTAAATTATAATATTTACTTACTACAAAGAGAAGCTGTTTGGTTCTTTCTACATGCTTGAGGAATTTGTGGCCCATTCCTTTGTTTGCATGTGCACCTTCAATCAATCCTGGAAGATCGGCTACTGAGACCTAGGAAGATAAATGAAGATGTCAGAAAAAAAGGTAAAGTACTTTTAAAAAAATCAACATCTCAAATGACTTTACACATAAGAACAAACAGAAAAGTATTCTGGGGATGCTTATTTTAGGAGGATCTTATTTTATAGCTACTTATTTCTGAGAGTTGCCATTTGAGTGGTAAGAACCAGCTCATTGGCAATATTTACAAGCAACTGCAAAACATTTAAAGCCTATCATCAGAAGTCTGATTTAGCAGACAAATAACGGGCTATAAGTTTCTGCTGTTCTCCTGAAGCAGCATTACTGGTGCTCAGCCATCTACAGTAGAACCCTGTTTATCTGACCCTCCATTAATTATCCAGCTGTCCATGGTAGCTGGTCAATCCAAATGGAGGTGATCTCTCCTGTGGCCACTAGATGGGGCTGCAGCACTGCACTTTCCCCATTCTCCAGTTTTTCCCTGAGTTTTGATTATCTGATCTGGCCCAATCAGATCAGATAAATGGGGTTCTGCTATATATATTTACTAGTTCTCAGCAATCTAGAAAAATAAAAGTGCTAAGGGCTTCAAACCTATCCAACACCTACAGCCAGAGGCTGATATAAAGTACGAAAACCTGACAAAGAGCCCAGGGCCAGCACTTGGCAGGAATCCCTGCACCCTTGCCTTTTCCCAGCAACTGATGACTAGGTTTTCTATCAAGATGTTGCCCCAATATCTTGCTGGTGAACACCACCCTCACTCACCTTTATACTGGCCTCTGGCTAATAGGTGTTTGCTAAATATGTCAAACCCTGCTTTGGGATTCTCCGTCTAAAAAGACATGGAAATACATTAAAAGGCTACAGAGTTTCAACTACCTATACTAAACAATCCCTGGAAGTTGAATGTACAGGAAAAAAAATCTATTTTCTAGTATGATGGAGTTTGGTGGTACTAGCATATCACTATCACACTCTACTTTTACATTTCCTCCCTATCAAATAAAACAAATTACTTATACAAGCAAATAAACTGTTGCTGGTATCTAATAATTGACAGACTAGAAAAAAAAAAGTCATCCTTGGAGATATGTAATTATCCACTTGGTAGAGGATGTGCCATTGAAAATAAGTTACTGATTCCTGGCAGATCAGTTCCTTTTTGTGATTAAAAACAGATCCTGTTATTTGCAGCAAAGGCCTATCTTGTTTTGATTTCTTCTCAAAATTATTAAAAGTTGCCAATTTAATCTCCAAATTCAGGGACACATTTTGCCTTTAGATGTGTGCACAATTCCTACTGGGGCTTGTGCATGTCCATGAAAGGGCAGACTTTTGTTCTTATCTATTCACAATACTGGGAGACTTACAGGGATGTACAAATATTCTACGGGATTTTCAATTAGCAGGATAGTTAGTCCAAATTTGTGCAGGCAAAATGAAGGTCTGTACACCTGGAAAATCTGGGCCTGACAGATTTATTTACTTGATAATGCCCATTTTATAA